>NC_142134.1:78260483-78568951 GCF_024610735.1 Ursus americanus | reverse complement strand
GCGTCCTGCGCCTGGCCTCCGCACCGTCCAGTTCTTGGCCCTCGCCGCGGAGTTCCTTCCCTGCCCGAGGAAGGAAAAATCCCGTCCTCCGCCTCCCACTCCCCGCCCATACTGATGGAGTGGAAGCCTGGACCTAGAGACAGCGCCATGATGGAGCGCCCCTCCCATTCCTCACCGCAGCTAAAAATAAATCTAATGGGGCGGCATTGGCATCTGTGGTCCCAGAAGGGTTAACGCTGAGGGGTAGGAGGGTGGTGGGGGCTGAGCCGTCCGCCGTCCCTGGGTGTGGCCGGAAACAAAAGATCCGTGCTTTGTCTCGGGTGGGGAGCTGAGGGCTGAGGGAGCGGCTTTGGGGAGACCTGGCCTCCACCCCATTCCCTCCCTGGCACCGGAGTCGAGCCAAACCAGTCCTGAAGGATGTGGCTCACAGGCGCTAGGGAAGCCTGTGGACCTTTGGTGGCGGTGCTGGAATAGCCAGGTGCTGGGAGGTGGCATTCTGGGTGTGATAGAGGCCTCCAGCATGATACCTGAGGTTGGAGGACAGGAAACCCAGCATACTCATTTATCCAGGATCCTGGCTCCTGGAGCCCAAGGGCACCAACAGGAGCGCAGCCTTGGGTAGGGGAAGGGAGCTGACATTTCCCATTAGCCTGCCCAGTCTTGGGCAGATACTGTTTTGAGTCTTCTCAATAAATCCTTTGAAGGAGACATTGTCTACTTAAGCCTCCCAGAGGTTGGAGCACAAGTGAGAGGCAGGTTGGGACAGAGCCCCCCTAGGCCCCCACCCCTGTGCCTCGTCTCCGACTGTGGGCTGAGTCTTCCCTTGGAAAAGCCCTCCTGGGCCCAGCTTCCGGTCTTGCCAGCAGACCTTTGGTGAGTTCCTGTCTAGAGGTGTGACCCCTGAGGGTAGAGACCATCTCTCACCCACCCATAATCCCTGCCTTCTGAGATTCGAAGGTGTGAGTGGCCAGTCCTATAACACTCTGGTTGCCTAAGAATCAATGGAAGAGGCGTGGCTGCCGCAGGCAAGCAGTGTGGCAGGAAAGGGGGGTTTGTTTGAGCAGGTCCCTGCCTTGCGACTCTCTAACCCTGAACCTCAGGGGAACCAGGGTGAGTGATGGGAGTGGAGGTGATGCAGTGACTGCTGAGTCTGGAGCCTTGGGTCCCATTGTGGCTGTGGCCCATGGCAGGTCTGTCCCCCTCTTAGGAACCTGGTTTCCAAGAACGTGGTTTTGCCCGATGGTCTTTGAGGCAGGTGTGTAAGAAAAGTACCCCAGACTGGAACAGCTGCCCTGCCCCCCTGCTGTGGCCCTCAGGAGTGGGGATGGCTGCCCAGGCTTTTGTACCAGACGGATCTGGGAGCTCAGCCTCCCTCTGCCACCTCTCAGCCTCTGAGCTCTGACATTCCACATGGGCCCACACTGGCCACTTCCCAGGACCAGTGTGCATCCAAGAGGACTCTGGCAAAGCACTTAGTGTGTGTTAGGTGCATAATAAGGGCAGGAGAACTGCTGGCTGATTCTGCTGCTTTCATCTTTGTGCGAAGCCAGTAGTCAACCTGTGTGTCGAAGAGAACCAAATGGAGTGGTTCTAGCAGCTTCGATAGCATGGGCGAGTGGGGAGGAGATGCCGAAAAGTATACTTAGTTCCTGGGAAGGAGGCTCTTGATGACCATTTATTTGAGTTTCATTCGGTCCACATAAGCCCACTTCACCCAGAGAGACTTGTGGTTTAAAGAAACAGCAAACCAGGGAGGATGGACTTGGATGGAGCTCCTTTGTAGGACCCTCAGCTTCCTGAGGATCTTTTGCTGATAATGTACACGTTGTGACAGGAACCGGAAGGCCATTAAATGAGTGGCAGGGCACTGTGGCTTTCCAGATGCGGCACCCGTAGTTTGCACAATAGTACATTTGGTAAGTTAGTAATATGGACTGCACGGGCCGGGCACTGTGCTGGGTGCTGGGGAAGGTAGGCATGAGATGGGTTTGCCCGTGCCTTCCCAGAGTTCGGCAAAGACAGACATTTCTGCCTGAAATTGCATCCAAGTGTGGGGGGTGTCCTAAGGGGACACACAGGAGGCTGGTGGAAACCATAGAAGGGGCACCCATCCTAGTGCTGGGAGGAGGGGGTTTCTGCATGAGTGGAAGGAGGCCCAGAGGCAACTGAGTGTGGGAGAAAATGAAGGCAGGTCAGCGCTGTGCGAACCTCTGCTTCCAGGTGCGGCTGCTCTGAGCAGGGATAGCGAATCCTGGATGTTTTTGGTAGCCCTGGCGTGTGTGGCCTGTGGAGGGACTTGGGTGTTGAAAAGGACCAAGATACAACTCTCAGCTCATCCCCAAGATCCCACCTGCTGGATGTTGGGTCACTCTGTGCCCCACTGAGCCTCAGCGTTGTCGTCTGAACAATCAGGACAAGGTTCCAGATTAGCCAGAGCATCCAGAGATGGGGGAGAGGGTACTTGAGCAGAGGAGGAGAAGGGACATCCCAGGCGGGGCATGGCTGAGTTAGGAAAATGTTGAATGTGATCGGGCATCTTTCCTTCTGTTTCCCACCTCAGCCTTTTCCTGAGATCATAGAGTACCCAACAGAGAGGAGGGAAAAAGCAGAAACACTTAGCTTCAGCCCCTAAGGATTGTTTAAAATATTTACAAAGCTCTTTCATGTGTGGCTTTTTAAAAAATTAATGGCACAGCCAGGGATTAACTTAGCTAAAGCTGTGTCTGGAGCCCACTGCAGTGGGTAAGTGTGAGAACATCCTGGGCGTGGCTCTGAGCAAACAAAGGCACATGGCTTCCTGGCCCCGCAGAAGCCCTCAGCTCCCAGCAGAGCCACCAAAGGGGGAGGTCGGCTCAGTCTCGGGGGGAGGGGGGGAGACCAGAGTGTCCACCACAATGGTGAAGAATTATTATTATTTAAAGTAGGACTTCATGAAGACTGGTCATTTGTAGGTTTGCAGGCTGTTACAGCATTCAGCATGACCTCCGTGATCTCTCACTGGGTTTTCAGAGCAGTCCAATGAGGAAGGCAGGCTAGCCATATCCCTGTATCCCAAAGAGTAAGCGAAGGTTCACAGAGACTTGGTGGGCACGTAAAAATTCTTGCAGTAGCCTGTGGAGGAAGGAAGAACCAAATGCAAGCAGAGGGGCTAGAAGGGCTGGTCTGCTTGCTATGAAAATCACTATCCGCTTGAAATCGGTGTGTGTCTGTGCGGGCGTGCGTTCCATCAAACAATGAAGATGAGCAGGGAGGAAAGAGATCAGCAAGGGAAACTCACATCAGACTCAATTAGTTATTTTAATGTGCAAATATGCAAAACACGTGAGACCTGTTACACTTCTTCCTGGGGATACCATTCAGTTTATCTACAGATAGTTTACCCCCCCTTTTTTTTTACACAAAGAATTTGAGACGCCCGCAGGGATCTGTCATGCATATAGTGAAATCTTGGAATACCAGGGCTGAGGATCGAGGAAGAGCTGGGAACAGACCTGCCAGTGTTTCAGGCCACTGGAGGTGTGCAGCTGACATCAGATACCGATTCGGAGCTTCTGTCGTCCAGGACAGAGAAGCAAACACCCTCAGTTTCTTCAAGTGGGCCATATTCTTAGGGGAAAAATTATTTTGTTTAAATTAAATTCTTAAAAAGCATTTCAGAGAGGGTAACAATGATATCGTTAAGACTTCTGTAACCCAGCTATGCCAACTTAGCCCTGCATGTCTGTTTCTCGTGATGAACTTGGCCACGACTGAATCCATGGGACGCACGTGATGTGACATATGTGAATGTGCCTGGCACATTTCAGTGGCTGACAGATGATCGTTCCCTTCTCCAGACTCAGGCTCTCTCTTTGAGGAAACGAAAACTCAGAATGGCAGGTGAGCAGGCAAGCGTTCACCGCGTATCTGTTCTGTTCTTGGAACTGTGCAGGGTGTGACGGGCAGCTAAAAATACCTATTTCATGATCCATGACCTTAACAAGCTTACCCAGGTGACAAGTACACACACGAGCAATTAAGGATGACAGAGCACAGGTGTTAGAGGGACTTGGGGAGGGGAGGACTCAGTGTTGGTGGAAGCTGTAGGGGGTGGCTTCCTGGGACTTGGGGTGCAGGATGAGCTAGATGTTGAAGGATTTAATTGGGGGAGACAAGGGAAGAGCATACAAGGCAGGTGGAACAGCCTGTACAAGACTTGGGCTGGGGAATGAACTTGGTCAGAAGAGAGTGAGACGTTGGATGCAGATGGATCGGGGGGGTGGGGAATGGGAGATAAGTGTGAAGGGGTGCGGGTATGGGGGGAGTCTATGACATTTTGGAGGTCAGGTAGAATGTACCCAACGTGATGGAAATAGCACATAGGTCCCAAGTCTGGCTCAAATGCAGGTGGGATATTTGATCCCAGGCAAATCACTTCCTTTCCCTGGGCTTCAGAATCCTTTTCCCTCCCTCCCTCCCTCCCTCCCTCCCTCCCTCCCTCCCTCCCTCCCTCCCTCCCTCCCTCCTTTCTTTCTTTCTTTCTTTCTTTCTTTCCTTCCTTCCTTCCTTCCGTCCTTTTCTTTCTTTCTTTCTTTCTTTCTTTCTTTCTTTCTTTCTTTCTTTCTTTCTTTCTTTCAAGATTTTATATATTTATTTGAGAAAAGAGAGAGCAGGGGGAAGAGCAGAGGGAGAGCGACAGGCAAACTGGGCTGAGCACGGAGCCTGATGCAGGGCTCGATCTCATGACCTTGAGATCATGACCTGAGCCGAAACTGAGAGTTGGATGCTTAACCGACTGAGCCACCCAGGCGCCCGGGGATTCCTTTTCTTTATAGAGTTGGAGTAGATGACCCAGTTCCAAGTTTAGGACACTCTGACTTTATTCTGTGGGTAACAGGAAGCCACTGGAAGTTCGTGGCCTGCGAAGCTGGTATGATAAGGGCAGCATGGAGGAGTGTGGCTTCTGAAACCAGACAGTTTGGGTTTGGAGGCTAATTGTTCCACTGATTCGCTGTGTAATTGGGGCAAGTGTCTTATTCTATCTAAGCACCAGTTTTCTCATTTGTGAAATGGGGATAATAATACTCCGTAGGGTTTTTGCCTGAGAATTAAATGACCTACTATGTGTCAGCCGCCTAGGCTGGTGCCTGCATGAGCTGTATCCTTTATAGGTTAGTTGTTGTTACTCTTATTGTGCGAAGGTGTCTTAGCTTTGTTCCGTAGCAAACCACTGCCATGTCTGGCTTCCAACAACATACATTTAATTCTTGATGCTGTATGAGGGCCTTGGATTGGCTGTAGCTTTGCCCCTGGATGCTGGTGAACAATGGGTCTGTTCCTTATATGGCCTCACTTTGGGGCTCAGGCTGAAGGAGCTGAGGAGAGAGGCACCAGAGACTGGTAGCAACCTGACACGCCTTTAAGAACTTGCGCTCAATTACGGCTCACAGTCACGTGGTCAAAGCAAGTCACGTGATCAGACCTCAATCAACGGAGAGAAGCCCCATGATAAGCTTTCTTAAGGAGATACGAGGATTAGGTGTGAAAGTTATGGCAAAAAAAAAAAAAAAAAAAAGAGAGAGAGAGAGAGAAAAAGAAAGGGCACATAAATCATGGTAATAAACACTTGTTGGAGCTAATGATGAGGTGGTCAGGAAGTGTAAGGGGTGAGTTTGGAAGAAAAGGCCTGTGCTGGTTCTTAGGTTGAATGAAGTTGGGAATGAGCACCAAGCTGAGGTGTCTGGCGGGTGATTGGAAATCCAGATTGGGGCGGGGGCTGGGGGGGGGTGGTGAGAGCCAAGGACCAGATATGGAGATTAGGAACCCATTACAAAAGGCACCAGTAGAAGATAGGAAATGTGAGCTATTCTAGCCACCAGTGGGCCGCAGCCCATGAGCTGTGAGCAGAGTGATGTATTAAAAAATCCTCTGCAGATGTGCTGCTAAATTTTGATCAGCACGTAAAATTTATATTTTCGCAACCGAGTCTACAAATCGTTCTAGTAACACGTATCAGGTGGAATCCTGGGCAGTCACGACAAGCAGGGAGGTGTTGAATGAGTCTAATTTTTTTGTGAATCAAAGGAAGCTCCTGCCCTAGAAAGCAAGCCTCTAGAGGACTTTGCCCTCGTGCGGATAAAAGGACCCAGAGTCAGGGCCCTGGACAGTGCCGTGGTGCTGAAGCGGAACCACGTGAGCTCTTCAGGCTGTCGCACAGTAGTAGGGATGTGCTGTGCATGCTGACTGACGTGGTTTTGTGTAGGTCTTTAGTTACGGTAAGAATGCTGCAGTTTTTTATACCGTTTGAACATGTGTTCTGAACACAGGTTGAGATTCGTTGCCCCGGAGAGATGCAGTGATGAAATCCTAACTTTGCTCTGAGAAAAGACCACTGTGAATTGGTGTTGGTGGCTTGGGGGAAGGAGAGGGATCTAGGGTGTTTCCTAGAGACGCTGGTCTGGAAAACAAGAGCAAGCAGGGAAAAGGAGGGAAGCGATGGCTGTGGACATTCGAGGTTGCTGCTGCCCACTCCTTCCTTGGGCTTGTACTGCAGGCAGCTGGAACATTCTCCCTGACCAGCCTTACCCCTGTCCAGCCCTCCACCCTCGTATAAGCTGTGTCCGTTCTCCATGGAGGATCCTTCCCCCGGGGGCTGGGAGCTGTGAGCGCTCCCACGTCAGTAACTTTAGTTTGTCCACTCGCTTGAACGCTGGAGGGCTGGGACAGCGTCCCATTCTCTTTGGCATCTCTCAGGAGTGCTCTGGCAGGCAGGTGACTCACAGAGAAGCTTCACACTGCGCGGGCGGATGAATGAAACCAGGCTGCAAAGGGTGTTGCTTTGCTGAGTGAGGTTTCAGCCACTTCTGCATTTGACTTTCCTTAACAAATATCCTGTCTGTGGATTTAGTATTTGGGTGGTTACCATCCAGAAGAAGATGAGGCTGGCATGAAGGGTTTTTGGTGCTCTAAAAAGGGCCTCCCAAGTGGTACTTTGGCAGGAGGGAGAGGACAGAGCTGGTCTATTAATGGGCTTCGTTGCATTTCCCACTGAAAAGCAAGATTGTACAATAAGGGCCTTCAGTTTAAGCTGGAGCGTCATAGCACGAATGTCCCCTAGGCCTTGACTGAATAATGACCTCGGGTCAGTTCCGTGGCTCAGTGGGTCTGATGCAAAATTGCGCAGAGCAAACAGGTAGCTGTTTTAGAGTATGTACCTGTCCCCAAATTATGCTGCCCTGTATTTTGTCCCATACTCATAGACCCTTAGGGCCGAAGTCCTAATAATATCTCAGCAAACATTTGATTTATACAACCTTAAAGTCAAAAGGAATCTTTTAAGTTATGCAAAATTTTCAATGTTAAGAAGGTAGGAAGTGGTGTCTGTTGCTTCTCCCCGATGCCCCCATCTCTCCTCTAGTGTAGGAATTCCAAATACCCTCTCCTTGCATACCTCTGGTGACAGGGAGATCAGCACTTTACTCAGCAGCCTGCTTTACTCTTGGGTAGCTCCGTTGTTGGAAAGCTCACGTGTGTGTGGACTGAGAGTCTGCCTCTTGCTCTGCTTTTGCCCCCAGAGTTTTCACAGGTCTCCCTTTCTTCCATACTGGCATTCCTGGGGGCTCCGGAGGGCATTTCTCCTTACCCAGGACCCTCTCTTTTGCAAAATGGCCCTGGTGATCTATTCCTCATGGAGTACACTTTCCAGGAGCAATGTTAGAATTTTTCATTCCTTTTTTCTCCTTTCATTTTCTTCTTTTCTCGTTCTTTATTTCTGGGCATGCAGAGCAAAATAGACTCAAAATAAAATTTTAATCATTGGGCAGTTTTCAAACTGGCTTAAAAACTTTCTAGGGTCACAGACACCTTTGAGAAGCTGATAAAAACAATGGAAACTTTTTCCTGCTTCCTCAGTGCTTGGACACGGGACATTTGGCATAAAATATTGGACCACATAGACCAGTATTCAGCGTCTGAAGTGTACAAAGTGCTCTTATACATTATCTTTAGTAATCCTGTGGGTTGGTACTTTGATTAGTTCCATTTACAGATGAGGAGACTGAAGTACGCAGAGGTTAAGTATCTTGTCCCAGGTCACGCAGCTGATGGGCATACGCTGTAGTCTCTGGCGTGAAGGATCCCCCAGTCTTGTGGGAGAAATAGATGAAGACAAGCTGGGAGATGAGCGTCATGGAGCAGTGCTAACCATGAGGTGCATGCCTCGAGCTGTGGGAACTGCGCAGGCTGACCATGTGCTCCTGGGGTCAGGACGCTGTGGCGCACAGGGTGAGTTGGAAATCCTTGGGTAGAGCAAGTTTGGCAGGAAGGTCATAGAAAGACATGGGGGCGTGAAGCTGCAGGTTAGGAGCCAGTGTGCAGTAAGGAGTGGAATGTGGGAACACACGGCTGGCGGAGGGGAGGGGTCAGGCCAGAAATTACCCAGGTGGGAGTACTTTGTCCTGTGCATGAGGACAAGCTGGTGAAGGGTTTAAAGGGGAGGTGTGACATGGTTGCATTTGTGTTTCAGAAAGGTCACTGGCCGTCATGTGGAGGGGACAAGACAGGCAGCAGGGAGACAGGTGGCGAAGGTGAACTGGGACAGGTGCAGTAGGAGGTGGGAATCAGCAGGTGCATGTGAGGATTTTCTGGACCAGATGCAATAAGATCTAGGAAAGACTTGGGTCTGAAGTGAGAGTGTAGAGAGAGGTCAAAGATGGAACTGAGCATCTCAATGAGATCTAACTCCCCATGTTGCAAAGGTTAAAAAAAAAGACAAAAAACACCCCACGAAAACCAGGCACAGATCTAAGTGCCTGTCCACGTGTTAATTCATTTGTCTTTCGAAAAAGAGCTCTCTGCATTACAGGTGGGAAACTGACACAGGCAGAGGAGAACTTGCCTGGGGCACAGGCTGAGTAAGGGTGGGGCCAGATCAGAGCTCCGGCAGTGTGCTTGGCACCCACAGACTTAACCAGCAGGCCACTCTGCCTCTTTGTCAAATGAGATAGTGGGTGTGGAAGCATCTGGCTCACAGGAAGCATTGCCAATGTTTATTAGGCGAATAGGTCTCTGCATTTAATATCTCCCCACTGGGGAGCTCTTAGCAGCTTTCAGAGCCCTTTAATCTGCCTTACTCCCTTTCGGCCTTAACGGCAGCAGTCCTATCAGGAGGGCAGGTCAGTGCATGGCATCGGGATTGTGCTTGGTAAATACTTGAATGGGTCTATGTGGTCGGTTCTTGCTTGTTCCCATTTTGCAGAGGAGGGAACTGAGGCTCAGACATGTTAGCCAGGTACAGTGAGGAAAACACAGGATAACCACTCCAGGGGCAATGTCATTCTGTAGGGACCAGGTAGAACTAGGTTCAAATCTGGCAGCAGCCATTCCTGGCTGTGTAACCTTGAGAAATTACTTCACTTCTCTGAGCTTTCTTCCTTGTAGCAATCATACCCACTTTTTATTTTATTTTTTATTTCATTTATTTCCTTTTTTTTTTTTTTTTTTTTTGAGAGAGAGAGTGCCAGTAAGGGGCAGGGGCGGTGAAGAGGGAGAGGGAAAGAATCCTAAACAGGCTCCAGGCCCAGTGTGGAGCCTGTCATGGGGCTTGATCTCATGACCCTGGGATCATGACCTGAGCCGAAATCAAGTCAGACACTCAACCGACTGAGCCGCTCAGGCACCTCAATTATACCCACTTCTTCAGGTAACTTAATTAAAAATGAAAACCCATGTAATGCAGAACCGACACTTAGAATGTGCTCAGAAATGTGATTTCCTTGAAGGCAGAGGATTTCTGTCCAGGTTGCTTTGTATGAGGTGAAAAGCAGAGACAAGGCAACACAGGGGTCTCGACATAGACCCAGATGTAGCTAGCGCCATCCTTCCTCCTACAGGCAGCCTGAGGGCCCTGTCCACTCCTGGGGTCATCATGCAGGTGGGTTAGTTTAAAACCAGATGATCCGTCCATGAGGGAGTATTTCCTGACTGTCTGCCGGTGTCATGGGACCTGAGAGCTCGCTGTTAAAACTGCAGTTGTCATGGAAATGGGCCCGAGCTTCCAGAGAAGGCCTGCAGTCCATGGGGACCACTGCTATTTCTGCTTCATGAAGGAGGAAAATGCCGCTGTGCTCTCTACCCGTGCAAGTGCAGAATGAATGTGTGTTAATTAGGTTTGGTGTCAGGTCTGTTGCCACTTCCAGGGCTGCCTTCCTGGAAAGTGTGGCAAAGCGCTGCTGGCTGACTGGCTTCCCCCTGCGGCAAATGAAAGGCAAACGGGCTGGTTTTCTGGGAGTACCTAGGTGTGCAGGTGCGCCGTATGGTAGCACTTGCTGCAGCAGGAAGGTCGGATGGGAGATCTGCAAGGGGAGCCTGCAAGGACAGGGGCTCTGGTTGGTAAAGGTAGGAACGGAGTCATGGAGTTATGAAGTATTTGAGCCAGAAAGTTCCTCAGATGGCTCTCAGCATAGAATCTTGATGGCGTATTAGTTCACTTCGACACAATCATGCCCCATCACAAACAACCTTGTAATTCTGACTTCCAGCCCCAAATATTTATTGCTTATCAGTCTGTGGGTGGCAGAAGTGTAGCAGAGCTCAGCTAGATTTGTCTTCAGGCTTCTGTTTGTGTCATGTATTCTCCTCGTATCCCCTCCTTCTGGGACTCAGAATGAAGGAGGCTCCTTCTTTGGGTCATGTGGTTTTCATGGGGGAAGGTGGACTGTCAAGATCAAGCTGAATCCCACCTGCTTCTTAAAGCTTGTGCTCAGACTGGTGCACTCACATCCACTCTCATTCTGTTGGTCAAAGCAAGTCACATGACAGTACCCTCGGCTGGTGGGGCAGGAGGGCACTGCACCTACATCGGAGCATGGCAAGCGTGGGGGAGCAGAAAGAATCGCAAAAAAAAAAAAAAAAAAAAAATTGCACAACCCACCACAGAGGGTCCGTATCAAGATTATTTGGAGGTGTGTGTTAATTACATAAATTCTTGGCCCGCAAGCTATATCTGGTAAGTGAAAATCTTGACAAAAGCACCTGGATTGGAATTTTTAGCAGACAATCCCAATGGATTTTGGGGATCATCTAGGCTTGGGTGCTGTGTTATAAGTTGTAGATGCATGAATAAGGTATGCCTACCTGTCCTTTTGAACGTTTGGGTTGTAAACATAAACCTCAACATTAGTGACTTATGGAGTCTGAAGGACTGGTCACTTTTAAAACTCACCTTGACATTTCTTCTGTCTTAAGAGAATGCAGTTCAATGCATGGTCAAGCACCTGTCTATCAAAACGGGGCTTCCCAGATCTTTTTGAGACTCACTTCCGTGCCAGCCCTTTGAAGGAAGGGATTCTTCATTTTTTCCAAGGAGTGACTGGTTATTTCATTACTCTGATTTAGAGTCTTAGTGAAGCATTGTGTATTAGTGAAGCATTGTAGGAGAGGGGACATAGGACCACATGCCCTCCCCCCAACTTCCTGGGTAGGAGAATTAAAGTATTAGAAGGGTGGTACTAAGCCTTAGTGCGAATGTAACCAAGAAGAGCAGTGAAGAACTACAAGGAGGAATGAGGGAGAGGCATCTTAAGCTTCCCAGGGATGAGGGAGAGGCATCTTCAGCTTCCCAGGGATGAGGGAGAAGCATCTTCAGCTTCCCGGGGTTTGGAGAAACCTTGCTGTCCCAATGCTTAATGACGTTTCAGGACCATGGACAGCGCACCACTTCCACTTCCCCTTCCTTATTTACTGCGTGGAACCTGGAACTTCGAGAACACTGTGTCTATGCATATACCATTTATTTTGTTGGCAGGCTCCACTTCTCTCCCTTTTTTAGTGTCTTTGAACTTCTCATATTTCAGAACCCTGCTCAGATGTCCCCTCCTTGATGACATAGTCAATGTCGTTCCCTCTCTCTGTAGTAACAGCTTTGGTTTTCTGCTATTTCCCAGATACCCAAGGTTGCTAAACTGGTGATTTGGAGTAAGTGTTGATTTGATTAGCACAGCACCTCTCTTTTCTTCCAAGCCTGCCTAGACCTTAATGGGTTTTCCAACCCTCTGACTTTGCGGTGGAGAGGACAGATTTTATTCCCACCAAGCAGGAGGGAGAACAGAATGCAGGGAGACTTAATGCTTCCCTCAGGGATAGACAATGATGCAGAAACTTCACTGTGACCCAAACCTCCCCTCCTAGCTAGGCTGACTGTTGTTTACTTTGCTACTGTGTGGGTAAGGATGTCTGAAGCTTTAAGGGCTAATTTTTGTGTGTAGCACTCAACATAGTACTTAGTGTTTGTGAAGAGAATGAAGGCGTCCTGCCAACACCAGCTCTCTCCCAGTTGGGGCTGGATGAGAGATGACGGTGGGTTTGCAGACAAACTCTTCCCTTCCCTGAGCTTCTCCTCTGACTCACAGGACCTTTGGCAGAGACGTGATTACTGCCCAGAACCAGGGTTTAGGTGGGCCCCTCCTGAGGGACTCCTTCAGCATCATCTGTGTTGTGCAGGCTTTGCATTAAGCCAGCTTCTCTTCCCGGCAATAGGCTTAGGCTTTCAGGGAATTTTAAAGGCAGAAAAAGAGATTTCTGATGTGTCTGTCTGCTCTTTTCTCCTGTTCTCTATTTCTTGCCCCACCCCCTCTTCCTCCCTCCCTTTCTTCCCTCTTGTCCATTTCCCTCCCTCTCCATCTCCCACTCCTATCCCCTCCTTCTCATTCCCTTCCTCCCTCATTTCAAACGTTCTCTTCTTTCTCCCTTTCTCCTTGCCTCCTGTCTGTCACCCTTTCTCCTGCTGCTCACTAAACATTTGCTAAACACTGCTGGCTGGTCCTTGGGGATCCAGAGATGAATCACCCCAGGCACTCTGGCCACAAAGGGATGTCTGGCCCTGCAAGAGATGGGCACGTGAACAGTGACCTTGACGTGGACTCAGTGTTGTGGCAGAGGAGTGTGCAAGGCGTAGTGGGACATGGGGGCACCCCACAGTCTCTGCTGGGAGGAGTCAGTTACTACCAGAAAGATCTACTCTCCCCTCCTGAATTACTACCATATAGAGAGTTTGGTATTTTGCTTTTCACCTAACATTTTATTGTGTAGCACTTTTGTCTGTCCTTAAAAATTCCTGGGAAATGTTTTAGTAGATGAATGATACCTCATTAGTGGTGTGGTTATACGATTGTAATTAATTCTGAATCACACATTTGTGCATAATTCTTTGGCCCTGTTTGGGGATATTTTCCTGAGGAGAGATTCCCAGGAGCATGGCATGCCATGCTGAATTTTTAGATCAAAGGTCACAGTTTTAAGGCCCTTGACATATTTTGCAAAATTGTCTAGTGCTTGATCTTATTGAGAAACCCCAGCTTTGAGGAAAATATAAAGATTATCGCTTTCCCTTCTTATACATCTGCCCAGTATTTATGTCATGTCTTGTCTCAGAAGCTTTTATATGTTTGAGTTCTTATTTGATGAAAGCCCTTTCATTATCGTGGTGACCAGCCGGGACTCCCTTCTACACATGGTGTTAAGGTCCCCATGAGCTGGCCCCTCACACCTCTCCAGATCCCCCCTCCAACGTCATACTTCAGCCAGATAAAATCACATACAGATCCCTCAGCACACCAGGCTCCCTCTCCCTCTGTGCCTGTCTCCATGTCATACCTCTTTCTGCAGTCTCTTTTCTCCTTTGCCATGTGGCTAATTCCTACTCATTCTTCCAGCTCAGATAAGCATTTTTCCCCCTGGAAGAGCTGGAAGGTGCCGGGGGGAGGGGGGCTCTGGGCTCCTCCCCATCTCTTCTCTTCTCTCTGCCCCAGCCCTTCCCTGTCTCCCCCACTGGCCTGAAAACTCCTTAAAGGCAGGCACTGTTTCTTTTAGCTGTACACACTGCTTCCTTAGATAGTTATTGAGTGTAGTTCCCGCTATAGAATATGGCAAAGAATAAACAATGCATAACTGTACTGAGTATTTCCATGGGCCAGGCCTGTGCTAAGCGCTTTGTGTATACACCCCTTGGACTTCTCCCAACCGCCTTATGAGGCAGGGACAGTTGTCCCCACTTGCAGATGGAGAAACTAAGTCTAGAAGAGGTTAAGTCACATGGATAATAAGCGAGCAGAGATTGGAACTTGTATCTGACTCCGGACATTCTGTTCCTCCATAACACCGATCCAAGGACGTGAGCCCTGCTGAGCATAATTCCCTTTAGGTCACTGCTGTCACCGTGGAATGAATGGCAGTCTCTGGCATACCCTGCTGTTAGACTTTTGTTGGATTTTTGATTAGGTATTTCATTTTTTTCCAAGTATTTAAACACTGGTTGTTATAGAGAGCTTGTCATTGTTCATATATGCTATTTGTGAGCAGCAGGGTATCATTAATTTTCTTTTAGGTGTGTGACTTTTACTTTTTTAAATTCTTAAAAATTATGTACCATCAAATTCACTCTTCTTGGTGTGAGATCTTACACTCAGATTTCCTGCATGAAGAAAGGGAGCCCTAGAATGCTGGGTCCTTGGGCCACAGACCTCTGGTTCTTTCTAAATTGCATCTAATTATGGGTGTCACGGATTCTAGAGTGTGAAAATGTTTTAAGATGTGACAGAAGGGTGTTTGATGGAGCCAATGCTAGGCAGGAAGTTAGGGTGCCTTGGGTCTCCCCTAGAGCCCTGTTAGTTATGTGAACGTAGAAATCCACCCCATCTCAAAGCCCCATTTCTAACGAGACCTAACGAGCCTAACTCTCATAAAGCACAATTCCTAAGTGGAGAAATTACCCTTGTCAAATTTTCCACACCACAAAAGGATCTATGTTTGGAAAAGATGTAAATTCAGCTCCCGTCTTACGTATTCACATGGCACACCGACAAAGTAGAGGACCTGCGAATTCCTGTTGCACAGATCATCTTTGTTTCTGCTTAACTCAGAATTTTCTAAACTCACCACACCTGGGAATCCCCTTTGGGACTAGCATCTGCTTAAACCCCTCTGCGCTAGAGTTCCAAAGAACCTGATTCTGAAAATGCCAATTACAAGGCAAAGGCTAATGTTAAGGAAGAAAAAGAAGCAGTCACAGCAGCTCTTGCCTCATTATGGACTTGCTAGTGTAGAAAGACTCTTGCCCCTGAGAACACGGGCAGGGACCCTTGCAGTAGCTACACACCGTCCGCTGGTAGCTGGGGAGGGGGTGGGTTTGAACACAAGCTGCCCCGCCTGATTCTAGGAAGAGCAGGGTGGGGCCGATCTTCCCGGGCACAGTGCTTTAAATACCACCTTTCAGGCTGAGCCTGTAAAGCCCTCTATTAAATGTGACAGGGCAGACGGCTGCCTGCGGGGGGCCGTGTTCTGTAAGCCATGGACCGGCTGCTGCTGCTGACTCACACTTCCCTGCGTTCTGGTGCCCGGGAAAACCTGCACAGTAGCTTGTCTCTGCTTCTGGAATGTAAAGCCTGCACCTCCTTTCTCTCGGTCCTGGAGTAGCTTCCCTGGGAATGTGCCAGTTGTGGCTGGCTTCTGTCGTAGGGCTAAGAGGCAGGTTGTAGGGCCTGGGAGTGGTTGAGCTTGAAGCCAGAGACCCTCTGCTGGGGAGCAGGATGTGCTGGCTCACTTGTCTTCCTTGCCTCGTGGCCCATAGTTCCTTGTCTCATGGCTCTGATACCTTTGCTCTCCATCTTAACCTATTCATCCTTCAAGAATCAGTTCAGGGATCCATCCATCTGTCCATCCATCCACCCATCCATGCATGCATCCATCTGTCTATCCGTCCATCCATCCATCTGTCCGTCTGTCTGTCCATCTGTCCAGCCAGACAGCCAACCAGCGAGGCTGTGTCCGAGTGTCAGAGATGCAGAGGGAAAACAGATACAGCCTTTACCCCCATGAAGCTAACGGTTTGTGAGGACAGCTGCAGGACACCATTGCAGTTGGCACCATTATCCACACGAATGTGTGTGCAGGAGTCCCCCATGAGTTGTGTCTGACACAGCCAGTGGGGGGCACCACAGCTCTGATGTCAGTGGGCAAGTGGCATTTTAGACAAACCTGTGACTATGTAGTGTGGGGGATGTACTGTAGTCGGTACTATGAAACAAGAGGGCAAAGGTGTGGGGTTTGCAGGCAGGGCACAGGTGTCCGGCGTTCCCGACAGGGCAGCCGGTGGGGCGGGGGTGGGGGTCTCAGGTAAGTGATGCTGGACACACACCGGAAGCAAGTGAGAGTGAACGTTGCCTGGGTAGTGGGATTCCAGATTACGTTGGGTCTCACTGACCTTGGCTTTCACTCTGAAGGAGATATGGGGCTGACGCACGATGGCAGCAGGGGGTCCTGAGCGGCAGGCTGCGTGCCCTGTTTCTGCTCAGCGAGCCTTCCCTGGTTCTTCAGCTTGGGTTAACCCTTCTTCTCCGGGCTTGTGCAGGACCCTCTGCCTTCCTGTCATGGCTGATGCCATGGGACCATTGGGACCGCTCTGAGCTGTATTCTGTACAGTTCCTCAGAGGGTCCTGGTGGGATCGAGCCCCAGTGAACGCCAGTGTTAGCCGAATCAGTGAGCACTTTGTATGGGATTTGCATGCCTGCCTGCCTCTCCCTACTTCCCCACTCCGGTGTGTGCAGTCACCTCGCATAGACACTGTCTGCCTTCAATCCTTGTCTCAGGCTCTGCTTTCAGGGAAACCCATGGAAGACACTCCTTTGGAAGTGTCTATCCTAGAATTACTATTGTCTGTTTACTGTCTCTCTCCCTACCCCATGGCTGGGGCTGAAGGACAGAGGCTGTGCTTTTTTATCCATCACTGCATCTCCAGCCGGGAGATAGTACACGTATAAATTAGCACAGGGCAAAACAATTCTCAGCCTCTGAGAAATGCAAATTAACAAATATTAATGATAACCAAGGGTGCTTGGTGATTTTATGCATGGCAAATTGGGGCAATACTTTTGGGAAGCTATCTGGTCATATTTATCAAGGACCATAAACGAGGTTTATACTGTTTGACCCAGTTGTTACACTTCCGAGAAGCGATCCTAACAATTCAAGCTGAGCGAAAAGCTTTGTGTGCAGAAATGGTCATTGCAGCAATATGTAGCATTGTGAGAAATGGAAAAGAACGTAAGTGTCCAACAGTAGGGGGGTCATTAGACAATGTATTGTGTATCCATAAGATGGAATATCTTCTAGTCACTTACTGTTATGAAGAACATGTAGTGACCTGGGGACACTCTTAGGATACAATGCAAACAGGACACGGTTGTGTTCTTTTTGGCTCTAGAATTTGCTGTGTTTTTTGCTGCCTCTGGGCCAGTTCTCTGTCCAGACACTCACTGAAGGTTCGCCCTCCCTGGCCGCCTTCCCCACTGCTTGTTTGGAACAACTCATCTTGACTTCTTTTCTAAGTATGAGCGGGCCTTGCCCGGCCCCCGGTAAGGTGGCAGCTCCTTCACTTTGCTCCCAGGGCGGGCACCCCCCGCTTCTGCCTCTCCCTCCATCCGCTCCAGGAGAGCACATCCCCTCTGTCCCTGCTTCCTCCTGGCTCCTCAGGGCTGGGAGCCGAGGCAGCGAGCCAGCGTGTAATGGGGGCACGGAGGGGTGGACGGATGCGTGCACTGTGATCGCAACCATGGGGAACGGAGGAGAACGGTGGAGAGAAACCTCAGACGTTTGACTGGAGGTTGTTCTGGGGGAGTTGTGTTTATTTTATAGTCGCTCTGCTAGCTTTGAAAAGGTCTCTAAATTGAGTTTTATTATATTCAGTAATAATGCCCTAATAGACTCCTGTTCTATGAATGACCTAGTTTCTTTAACAAATGAAGGGCGTCTGAGGGGGAGGAGGGCTGGTGTAGACGTCGGCAGACAGCAGAGAGCCAGATGCAGAGTGGGGGCTGTGGACGGAGCCCCCCTCAAACTGCCCGCTGTAAACCCGAGTAAAATTGAGCACGGGCTACTAACTCATATGAAGGAATTACAGTTAATTGGGTCCGTCGAGACGATGGGTTGTGGTTCTGTTTATTTAAAAACTCTTTAACGGTTGGAGATATATCCTGAGGTATTTCCAGGTGGCGGGGTACGGTGTTTGGGATTTATTTTACAATATCTGAGCAAAAACAAAACAGCTGTGGGGGTGGGGGAATAGGTAAAATGTGAATGGCCAAGTGTTGGAGCTTTTGGGTCTGGACGATGGACGTGAGGGGGGTTTTTATGCCATTTATTTACTTTTGAAAATATTTGGATAATTTTATATTAAAAGTTAAAAAAAAAAATTCTCAGCTTTTCCCCAGTGACACTTCATACTTTGCTTGGCTTTTCAGAGTGACCGACTCCTCATCAAAGGTGGACGGATCATCAATGATGACCAATCGTTCTATGCCGACGTCTATCTGGAAGACGGACTTATAAAGTGGGTTGACCAAAACACACCTTTTTCCTTTTTTAAAAGACTTTATTTTTTTAGTAATCTCTATACCCAGTGTGGGGTTTATTTATTTATTTATTTATTTTTTATTTTATTTTTTTAATAATTTTTTTATTATATTATGTTAGTCACCATACAGCACGTATTGCATGGCGCACTGGGTGTTATACGCAAGTAATGAATCATGGAACACTACATGAAAAACTGGGGATGTACTGTATGGTGACCGGTGTGGGGTTTAAACTTACAACCTTGAGATCAAGAGCTGCCTGCTCCGCTGACTAAGCCAGCCAGGCATCCCAAAACACGCCTTTTAAGAAGCCAATCTCAGGGCGCCCAGGTGGCTCAGTCGTTTGAGTGGCCAACTCTTAATTTTGGCTCAGGTCATGATCTCAGGGGCATGAGATTGAGCCCTGTGTCAGGCTCCCCCGCTCAGCGGGAGTCTGTTTGTCTCTGTCTCTCTCTGCTTGCTTGCTCTTTCTCTCTCAAATAAATAAATCAATCTTGAAAAAAAAAAAAAAAGCCAGTCTCCCTAGGCTGCCGGGTCCTTTAGGGCTCTGTCCCAGAATGACAGTGTTGTCAGGATCAGGGTTGCAGAGATGTGGAGAGTCCAAGCTACAGGTGGGGAGGGGACTAGCTGTTCTGGGGTGCCCCCACTGTGCCAGCCTCATGCAGACCATTAGATGCACAGGGAGGTGTGATGTGACGGCAGGCCGGGGAGGTCTAACAGCTGCCCGACGTTGTCAGCTGAGGGCAAGGCGCAGATATCCACCTCGTAGGTAGGACTGAATTCACAGCTCTTTCTTCTACGACCCGCCCCGCCCTGTTTCTCGATTGGGTGGAGGGAGCCAGGAGAGAAAGGAAGAATGTTAGGACAGGGCTGCAGCACGCACTGGGCCAGGGAGGGTTCTGCACTTTGTCCTATTGGCTTCCTCTCTAGCTGTGGCATCCGGGTGCGTTCCACCTGCTCGGTCACTGTAATAAAACACCCCAGGCTGGGCAGCTGAAACAATAGAAGCTTACTTCTCCCAGGCTGGAGGCTGCAGGTCCGGGATCAGGGTGCTGGCAGGGATGGTTCCTTCTGAGATCTCGCTCCTTGGCTTGCGGACAGATGGCGTCCTCTTGCTGTGTGCTCCCGTGGCCGTCCCTCTGTGCACGCGCGTACAGGACAGCAGTCCTGTTGGATCAGGGCCCCACCCAAATGGCCTCATTTTTCATTTAGTCACCTCTTTAAAAGTCCCATCTCCAAATACAGTCACATTCTGAGATGCTGGGGGTCAGGGCTTCAACATATAAATTTGGGGGATCACAGCTCAGTCCACGACACCAGACAGTGGTTTGGATGTGGCCTCCACACTTTCCCGGCTAGTAATGGAGAGGTTCAGCTCTCTCTCTTTCACATCATGAGTGCTCTGGATTCGCTGGCTGCTTGTCATCTTCCCCGGTAGTCTGGAAGAGTAGGAGCCAGAGACTGTCTCAGTATCCAGCCTGGGCTGCTGGCACAGGAAGGAAAGGCAGAGGGGAATGTGAGCGAGGTGAAGGGCAAACAGGAATGGGTTCTATTAACAGGACCATCTGGTGCCCATGTAGGCTTTGATGAGGAGGGGAGGAGAGAGGGTGGAGGAGGGGGGAAGGGTTGAGGGGAGGAAGGAGGAGGGGGGAGAGGGGAAGGGGATAAGAGGGGACTGTGGATGGCTGTGAGCACTGAGAAACCATGCCTACGACGTGTCCAGTGAAGAGCTCAGGAGAGCGTGGATCCCTCCTCTGCCTCCCTCTGCCTACCCCACCCCCAGTCCCAGACTCCGACCATTTCAAGCCCTGCCCCAGCCTCCCTTCGTCCAGTGGATTCCTTCCTCTCACTTCTTCCCAGCCACGCTGAAAACGTGGCACCCACAGAGCTAGCCCAGCAGCTCTCGCCTGGAACCTTGCACCCTTAAATCCTCTTACCCCCACATTCTCATTTCAACCCCTGCCCCTCCCCGTTCCCCAACCCCTGTTTGTCCTGTGGGTCCAGCTTGTATGGTTCCTCCTCCAGGAAGCCTTCCCTGACCCCCTTGCTGGCAGCACATCTCTGCTGGCCAGCCTGTGTGCCTGTCCCCACACTCCTCATGCTGTACTTGCCCCTGACTAGGGCTCTTGCCTTAGGCCCCCCCGCCCCCCTGCCCAGGGCCTGGCACAGTGCCGGCTACGGAGAGGGACCAGGAGTGCTGACAGGAAGTGTAGCAGAGGCTCCCTGACCTGTCAGGTGGCAGGACCTTGGTCTTGGCCACAGCACAGCCTGGAACCAGAGGAGAGAGGCAGAGGTGGAGGGGGGAGTGAGGTTTCTAGGCAGTCCTCTGCTTAGATAAGGAGACAACCACTCCGGGTGACCTCTGGTTTGTGGGGCCTCAGGGTTCTGGGGTGTGGGGGGTAAAGGATGCCGACACTTTTGCGGGACCACCTACCCACCAGTCACGTGGGATTGAGGTTAGCTCCCCAAGAGCCTTGCAGTCCAGGATGTGTATACATGAAACAAGTGCTCACTGGTCAAGCTGCATTTATGAGACGCTTACTGTATGAGTGAACACCTGGAGTCTTAGGGACTTTGGTGGACCGTGTTCAGTGGTCCACAAGTTCATTACTTGTCAGCTCCTCTTAGTCAGAAACCCCTCTTTATTTGACTGTTGCTCCTCCCCCCACCCCACGAAGCAGAGCGAGTCTCCAGATGGTCATTCGGAGCACGAATCCCTGCTGGCTGGGGAGTCGGTGTGGAGGGCTGAGACCCAGGGGGACCGCCTGGCGTGAGGAGGCTCAGTTATGCTCCTTCACTTTGATTGAACCCCAAGAATTCTTCTCTTTTGTGGCCATTCGCCAAGTTTTCCTAAAAGCTCGTCAGCTGTGTTTGTGCCAAATCTGTTAGGATTCATGGAGGGTTCCATCCAGTTTGCAAGTGCTGGTGACTCAGACGCTGGCCGCCGACACTTGTGCGTGGGCCCAGGTGGTGCTGGGGGTGCAGGCAGGGAGGAGTCTGGCTAATTCATGAGCCTCCCGTTCCACACACACCACCATTGAGAACTATCTGGGTTCTTCCTCCTAATGCACTGGGGGTTCCTTCTGGGTTGGCCCCAGTTTGGGGACAAACTGCTCTTTCTGTGTAAGGGAAGCAGGAAGGCAGTTAAGGCTGGGGGGCAGAGCCTAGATATTATATTAGACTTGGGGGGACCTGGCTTACATCCAGACCCACAACTGACTTGCTGTGCAGCCTTGGACAAGTCACCGTACCTCTCTGAATTCCATGTTCCTCTTTTGCAGAATGGGAATACTTCCTGTAAAGAGAGGCGACTGTCATGCCTTTAAAATGGGCCCCGAACGGTAGTAGTTGTTGGCACGGCAGCATGGTGACCATGTCACACACCCGGTCAGACTCCAGATACCCACAGGTGGGGCTGTGCTGCCCATGCCTGCCCCGGGTCACGCCCAAGCCTTCACCAGCATTAAACATTCGGACATTATCCCGTCTTCCTGAAAAGCCAGTTGAAGCGTGAAATGAGATGGTCTGTGAAGTGCTTAGAAGAGCCGGTGCTCAGGGGTCACCTGCTCCTGCTGTGAGGTTTGGGGGCATCTGCTCCTGATCCCCCACTCTTCAGCTCCTGACGCATCTCCATGTGTTTGGCGCTGGACAGTTGGGGGATCAGGCAAGGCAGGAGTCTGCAAATCGAGGTGGAAGTGACAGAGGGAAGGACAATGGCGTTAGAAGCAGCAGGTGTGGCTGTGGGAGCAGTCGTGGTTGCGGTTGCGGTCATGGTAGTGGTTCCAGGCACCGTGATTTGCTAGACTTTTTTCCGGTTTCAGGACAGTGTGCGATGCCCCAATTCTGCGGGAGAGCCCCAAGTGAAGTCCCCTGTCCCCCCCGCCCCACTTGCCTGGACCAGCCCTGCCCAGGGGTCCAGAGGAGCCGGGAGCTTCTGCTTCGGCCACTTGGGTGTGGATTCTGTTTGGGGCCTGCCGTGGTCCCCGAAGCAGCACTACCCTGGGTCTTCATTACGGGTGTTTTCATGTGACTTAGAATATTGTTGCCTGATCTGAAGAGTTCAGAGCAACTGTATTTTTTTTTTATTTTATTTTTTTTTAGTAAAAATTGCTCAGTTCAGATCTAGCGGTCTTTGCCAGGCATTGACCTTGGAGGCTGTCGTCTCTGTCCTGGTTGTGGCAGAGCCTCCCCTCTGCTCCCTGTATGTCTCCCAACTCTGGTTCCAACAGATGAAACACAGCCACCACCACGCGGGGCAAGGCTTCCAATTTCTTAGGCTTTTCTCCCTTCTTCCTCCCTTTGGGATTTTCCCCCTTCTGGCGGAAGTTCGCAGGCGCCTAGCGCACTGGGGAACAGAAGTGATGGTCAGCATGTTCAGAAAAACTCTGCTCTCTCCGGTGTGATTCCCTCCAGGCAGGTGTTACGACGTTAGTGGCTTTTTCTTGTGCACACTGGGCAGTTAAGCGGCTTTCCTGAGGTCAGTGCTCAGGAGAGCTAAAGCGAGAATCCTGGTTGCCTGTCTGCACTGGCTTGCCACGGCTGGCGTAACGAAGCCCTATGCACACCGGGCGGTTTAAACAACAGACATTGATTCTCTCATGGGTCTGGAGGCTGGAAGTCTGAGATCAGGATGTCAGCAGGGTTGGTTTCTTTGAGGCCTCTGTCCTTGGCGTGTAGACGGCTGACTTCTCCTCGTGTCCTCCCCTGGTCAGCCCTCTGTACGGGTCTGTGTCCTGATCTCCTCTTCTAACAAAGACACCAATCCTATTGGATTAGGGCCCAGCCTAACAGCCTCATTTTACCGTAATTGTCTCTGCAAAGGCCCAGTCCTCAAATGCAGTCACATTCTGAGGCCCTTGGGGTTAGGGCATCAACATACAGCTTTTGGGAGGGGCCCCCTTCAGCCCATAGCACTACCTCTCACAGTGTGAGAGCCAAGAGGACTTTACACTTCGTCTCCTGCAATCACTGTCCTCTGGATCCCTGAAGTGGTTGACAAAAGTGTGTAAAGAACTCTGGAGTGACAGGCTATTCTGAGAACCCTTTGCCTCCACCTCCCCCTGGAAGCCTTCCCAGATTTCAGGGCTGGTGAAGCTGCCCACCTTACACGCCCCACCCCTCTGCTGTACTGCATTGTAGCCACCTGCCTGCATGCCTCTCCTCCTCATTAGGCCGTGGGCCCCTCGAGGGCAGGAGCCCTGCCTAAGCATTCTCTGTTTATCCAGTGTCCTGCCTAGGACCTGGCTCAGACATGTTTACCTAATGGAACTGAAGCCACACGGTTGGCTGCCATCTTGTTTTTCTTTTCAGAACCAAAGGCCATTTCTGTTGTTTGTTTCCAGACAAATAGGAGAGAACTTAATAGTTCCTGGTGGAGTGAAGACCATCGAGGCCAATGGGCGGATGGTGATTCCCGGAGGGATCGATGTCAACACGTACTTGCAGAAACCGTCCCAGGGGATGACCGCTGCCGATGACTTCTTCCAAGGGACCAGGGCAGCTCTGGCAGGCGGGACCACGATGATCAGTGAGTTGCACCCCTGCCTTGGGCACATGGGCAGTGACTTCGGTTTGTCATCACTGGCAGCAGCAGAAACACCATGGTCTCAGTCTACACCAAGCACTTTGCTCAGGGGACCAGTTAATGTAATCCTCACCCTACAACCTACCATAAAGGCTGGGCCGCTGGTGGTACGCAGAGAATTTTATAGGCAATACAGACATTTAAAAGTTTAAATTATTTTAATGCATTTGAAGATAAATAATTGGCACATGATGGGTATTATTGCGTAAGGTGAGATTGAAATTAACATTTAAATTTTTAGAAACCATGAGCTGATTTGAAGAAAAATAGTGAGGAAAAAATGTACAGATTGTAGGAAGATAAAGCAAAAAATTCCTGAACATGGCTAAAGTTTTGGGACCAGGGATACAGGTGTCCTGAGGAAAGATGGGGAAGTAGAGGCTGAAACGAGTTGCTGCAGGGGACGCACTGGGGAAGGGGTTGTACTAGTCAGTGTTGATGCCGTAGTGCTGGGATAATGCTGCATAACGAGCAGCCCCCAAACTTCAAGTGTCACTTGTTTTTCATGGTCAAGGATCTGAGGGACTAGGAGCAGGACAGAGTGAGTCTGCTTCAGGATGTGGGTTGGGTTCGGACCGGCACCACAGAGCTCCCACCGTGGAACCAATGACCAGCTCAACTATGCCCTTCTCCTGGCAGATGGCAGACATGCAAGAAGGGTCTGGTAGAAACTTGCCATCCCTCTTACCACTCATGTCTTCACCTACACACTGAAGGTCTGTTGGCCAAAGCAAGTCACATGGCTGAGCCTAAAGTCCCTGGGATTGCACTCTGCCCGCCATGAACCATGGTGAAGGTGGGGCGGGGAGCAGGCATTGTGCACAAACAGTGCCATCTACTACGGAAGCTTCTGGGGATGCCGGATTCTTCTTTGACAGCATTTTGCAGTCTCCTGTGTTTTTTTGAAGTAGCTTTTCTTTCTTGGATTCTGTTTTATTTTTTTTAAGATTTTATATTTATTTGACAGAGAGCGAGAGCGAGAGAAAGAGAGCATGAGCAGAGAGGAGGGGCAGAAGGAGGAAGAGGGAGAAGCAGGCTCCCCACTGAGCGTGAATCCTGACACGGGACTCAATTCCAGGACCCTGAGATCATGACCTGAGCTGAAGTCAGACAGTTAACCGACTGAGCCACCCAGGCGCCCCTCTTGGATTCCATTTTAATAAGTGATTTAAGTTAGTAAGCAACAGTTGATTTTCAGTGTTCTTTCAACTGCTAGGCTCTCTGCGTCCAGGCAGTTCATCTCTGAGCTGGCCAAACCCTGCCCATCTGTCTCCCTCCTAGGAACCCGATTGGAAGTCCACCGGGCTGGAGCTGGCCACCGTGCGTGGAGCTCATGCATCAGAGCCGCCTCGTCCCCCTGAGCCAGGAGGGGATGGCCCAGCTCAGGAGGCCCCACAGTCCCAGTCCCTTCTCCACAAGCCAGCCTTTTATCTGCTGGTTGGGAAAGTGGGAGGAGCCCAGATGCTGGACCTGGATGGATTTGGACTCGGACCCCAGCTGACCGGGTTTGGTCCTGATCGCTGCCACTCAGCAGCTGTAAGCTTGTGGGCCGTACTTAGCCTCTCTGTGCCTCAGTTTCCTCATCTGTAGGATGGGCTTTATCACCCGAGCCTCCCCTCAGCACAGCATCGCTGGAAGACATTCCTGAGGTTCCTGGGTGTAGTGCATGGCACAGGGCAAGTACTTGGGGACAGGAGCTCGCACAGCTCTGAGAGGCAGAGACGGAAGTTGCAGGCTCAGGTGACCTGTGTGGAGTAGAGGACAGAGCCCTGGATGAGGAGTCATGCTCTCCAGGGTCCCCACTTTGCTCTTTCCCCATCATCAGCCTTGAGACTCTTAGGGGAGGGGCCTCGTCCACCCCATTTGGAAAAGGGTGGATTTCAGTGTGTTTCACGGAACCCCAGGAACCTGTGAAAGCACCAGGAGGACCATCGTGAGGGGCGGGGAGGTTCTGAGTCCCTACCCCATGCTGTCACACCCAACAGATACTTAGTGATGGTGGCTCTGTGCCGGGCACTGTGCCAGGTGTGGGGGAGGCAATGACCAAAGCGGACACGGTGCTGGTGCTCCAGTGGTTGCAGTCTGGTGCGGAGTCACGGTCACGTACGACTATACACACGTCTATGATCTGTGACTAGGGCTACAACGGAAGGGGTGCACAGAGCTTTGAACGGAGGGGCAAAGTGCTCAGGAAGGCGTCCCTGAAGACACAGCATTCATGCGGGGACCTGAAGGATGAGTGTGAATTCCCTGGGTGAAGAGGGTGGAGGCGAGCAGAGCTCCAGGAAGAGGGAACGGCATGTGCGAAGCCCCGTGATGGGAGAACCCAGCTTGCGTTTAAGAGACTGACGAAGGCCCATGAGGCAGGAGTGCAGAGACTCAGGGATGGGATCGTGTGAGGTTAAGACTGGAAGATGAGGGTGGTACTGATGGTCCTCGATGGGTGAGGCAAGAATTTTGGACTTTTTCAAATGGGCACTGAGCAGGCATTGAAGGATTTTAAGCAAGGAATGATGCGATCCGCTTTGGGTTTTAAAGGGACCAGAATAGAGTGGCCTAGATCGGATGTGGCTGGACCGGGGGAGTGATTGCAGGAGCTCAGCTGGCAGAAGAGGGTGGTGAGGACGAGGAGTGTGGCCATGAAGGTGGACGGCAGTGGACAGCTCCGGGGTATGTAGGATGGAAAGAGAAGTACTTGGCGATGGGTCCGCCATGGGGTGCTTGCGAGAAAGGAAGTGTCAAGAATGACCCTTGGATCCTAGCTGTGGAACTAAGGTCGTATCCTCACAGCTGAGGAGGAAGCCGGGACCAGATTTGCAAGGGGCGGGGGGACGATGTTGCATGAGGTTTGGGACGTGTTAATCTTGAAGAGCTTTTGAGTCTTCCTGGTGGAGAGGTCAGGGAAACAGCCAAGGTCAGCGTTCTGCAGCTAAGAGGCAGTGGTAGGTTTTAATGAACAGCTGCATGAAGGACGTTCCAGGACCAAACCGCAAGGAATTTGACCATTTAATGGCCAAGTAGAGGCAGAAGAGTCTACAAGGAGACTGAGGAAAAATGGCCACAGAAGTAGAATAAAAGCCAGAAAACCATGCTGTCATGGGAGCCAAGAGGAGGGAGTGATTTACTGCGCCCCAGGAGGTCCAGTGCAGCCAGGACTGGACGTTCCCATTAAATCTAGAGACATGGAGATTGAATTAGCAGAGGCTGAATATTTACATGGGTGGAGGAGTGAGCTGGCAGAGAATAAGGACTACTCTTTATAGATGTCTGGCTGTGAAGGGTGGATGTTAGGGAGACAGGGCAGTAGCTAGAAGGATATGCAAAGTCAAATGAGGTTTAAAAGTCAGGCGTTGCCCCTTTCGTTTGCTTTACATTTGAGATCTCAGTTTAGAAAGCGGTGATGACACTAACACTGGTATAGTATATAAGGTCTTGTGCACCTTTCCAGCTCTGGCAGCATGGAGCAGTGGGAAAGGGTTGTGAGGGTTTAATGAGGTAATATATGGAAAGCCTGGTGGCAGTGTCTGAGGCATGGTAAGCATTCAATAAATAATTGTGATGTTGCTGTTGCCAACGATGACAGGGACAGTGGGGGTGGTGATGTCACTGCTGATGGTTATGGTAATGATGGTGACAGTGATGGCAATATTGACTGATGATGGTGGGAGTGATGATGAAGAGGGTGCTGATGGTGATGATGATGATGGTGATGGTGATAATGGTGGTGGTGGTGATGATGATGGTGATGATGGTAATGATAGTGATAATAGTGATGGTGATGATGATGGTGATGATGATAATGATAGTGATAATAGTGATGGCGATGATGATGGTTGTGATGGTGATGGTGATGATGATGGTGGTGGTGATGGTGATGATGATAATGATAGTGATGGTGATGATGATGGTGATGATGTGGATGGTGGTGGTGATGATGATGGTGATGATGGGATGATAGTGAAGTGGTGATTAAGGTGGTGATAATGATGATGATGGCAATGGTGATGATAATAGTGATGATGGTGATGATGATGGTGTGATGGTGATGGTGATGGTGATGATGATGGGGTGAAGAGGCTATTTGAGGCTACCATTAGAACAGCTTGGGTCCTATGTATTTTGGAATGTGATGCATATTTTTCTTTCACAGTTGACCATGTTGTCCCTGAACCTGGGTCTAGCCTGCTGACCTCCTTCGAGAAATGGCATGAAGCAGCTGACACCAAATCCTGCTGCGACTATTCCCTCCATGTGGACATCACAAGCTGGTACGATGGTGTTCGGGAGGAGTTGGAGGTGCTGGTGCAGGACAAAGGTCAGTGAAAGCCTCAGAATGGGGGTATAGTTCTGGAATCCCTGGTTCTTTGGTGGGTCTCAGTATGTGGAGTTAAAAATCCCTTTATCTGCATTAGTGGCGAGCCCAGCTATGAGCTGCACACTGCCGCAGAAACAGTGGAACAAGGGGATCCTCTTTAAGGAGTCTGTCTTCTTCTCCTTCAGGCCCTTTGGAGGTATCTCCTGTTCACAGAAGAAAACCTGATTTCCTTAGCCTGGCACGCAAGGCCTTGCTGATCTAGGCTCATTTCTCTTTCTCTTCCCAAACCCATCTGGGGTACTTGTTATCCTGGATGCTATCCCCTGAAGCCTGCTTCACCGCTGGGTCTGAGCTCAGGCTGTACCCCCTGCCAGGAATGCCCTTTCTTCTACTCTGCTACTGAGCTCAACTAGCACCTTCTCCAGTTTCCCCAATCAGAATTGCTCGTTCCTTGACTACCCGTATCAGGTTACTCTGGGGGCACCTTCTCCATTGTTCTTGGATTATGGGATCCCGGTTCTCTGTTTGGCTCGTGTGTTAAACCCTGAGCTCTATGGGGTGGGGGGAGGGATTGTGTCTATCCGTCTCTGTATCCCACCCCGGTTCCCTTCTGTTTGGACTCACACCAGGCCTCCGTGCACAGTGTAGACACTACAGTGTGCATTGTGTTGAGGTGAATTGAACTGAAGATACATGAAGCAAAGAACAAGAGAACAGAGTGAACCAGGGCGGGAGCGGTCAGTCGGGAGAGGCCGTTCTGGACGCTCTCGGAAGAGGCAGCCTCAAATGGAGGAAATGCTTCAAAGAGAGCTCAAGGGGGTTTTCAATTTTTAAGATACATGTGCTGTGTTTTCTCATTATAAAAATACGTTCACCACATTATAAAAAAGTCAGAAAATCAGGAGAAGGAAACGTTTTTTCCTTCTTGGGCCGACCCCCAGTCACCACTTAGATTAATGTTAAGGATTATTGCTTTCCACTCTGTCGATTTAGATGATTTTCTCCTTCTATAGTTATACGAGAGCAGTTATCTGGAATCCTTCTATTTTCACTTACCATTTTATGAGTAATCATTACTTTTCATTAATAACTTTTTAATGGCTTGTAATGTACAATGTAATGGTTAACTTGCTTAGTTATTTTCTTTTTATTGGGCACTTAGGTTTTCTGTTTGTTCTAACTGTAAGTAGTGTTACAGTGATCATCTTTTTTTTTTTTTTTTTAAAGATTTTATTTATTTATTTGACAGAGATAGAGACAGCCAGCGAGAGAGGGAACACAAGCAGGAGGAGTGGGAGAGGAAGAAGCAGGCTCATAGTGGAGGAGCCTGATGTGGGGCTCGATCCCAGAATGCCGGGATCACGCCCTGAGCCGAAGGCAGGCGCTTAACCGCTGTGCCACCCAGGCGCCCCGACAGTGATCATCTTCATATATAAACGTTTGTTTGCATTTCTAATTGTTTCCTTAGATTTCCAGAGATGGAATTACAAGGTCGAGGTTTTAACATTTTTTCAAGCTCATGACACTTACAGCCAAATTGCTTTCCTGAAAGATGCACACATTTGCATGCCCACGAGCCCCGTGTCTCCGGCTCCTTGCATGCTTGTGCCATTGGGTCGTATTTCTTCTACAAAATCCTTGCAAATCTGATGAGTCAAATTCAGTGTACCACGGTCCACAGCAGATCTTTTATCGTTAATTACGGTAAACATTCTGCGTACCTTTGTGTGAATGTCCGGTTATATTCTTTGCCCACCCACGAGTTTGGGGTTTGCGTGTCTGAGTCTCCATATCACGAAGGCACTGTCTCTCCATTGCAGTTGCTGTGAATCACATTCTTGTTTTGTCCGGAATCATAATCCAAGGGGATTTACAATTTTGTATCTCGCCTTTCTCATGTAACGTTAAATTCTGAGCAAGTTCCCGTTTACCCCGTGGGCTTCCTCACATCAGTTTTAGCAGCCTGACTGTGTATGGGGACGTGCAGAAGGGTCAGGTAGAGCACCAGGATCCCAAAACTGGCTCAATAGAGTGCTACAGCTCTGTGGGGGAGGGGCACTTTGTGGGGTCCTATATTCTGCATTGCTTTAGAGGAGGACGGAGAGTTCTCTTCCCTTGACCAGACACTTGCAAGGAAATGACTTGGGGAAGTTTTTAGGTGCATTCGTGGTTTTAAATGTCTGACGAATATTATATAATGGTTTTTATTGATCTAAGTTTCAGAATTAGTGCGTGTTTAGTAAGAAACAACATGGAGGTAAAAAGTGATAATTGGGTGTTTGTCTTTCCAGGCATCTTTCCTATTTGTGCAAGTGCGTCCACGCTCACACACACATAATTCTTATGAGCAGAACTATAATGTGCATCCTCTTGCCCCATGCTTTTTTCACTCTATAAAACATCACAGACGACCAGGCCCCTCCACTTAGCAACTGTGTGACCTTGGGCCAATCACTCAACCTCTCTGTGCCTCAGTTTCCCCATCTGGAAAATAGAGGTCATAAAAAGGTTGTTATGAAGATCAGATGAGAGGGTATATATAAAGTACTTAGAACACCGCTGGCCCCTGGTAAGGATTCTGTATTTTTAATTATTAGTTTTATCATCATTCCGTCATTTCTCCTAAGACCTCTGGAGCATTCAGTTTTATGGAGGTACTGGGTTAATCTCCTTCCTATTGGAAAATTTTTAAAAATTGTGTTGTCAGGGCTCACAGGGAGCAAACTCTGAGAAAGAGACCGGCATGCAGGACATGAGTGTGGATTAGTTTCCTATTGCTGCTCTAACGAGCACCCCCCCCAACTTCTGGTTTAAAACGACCCGAATGGCAGCTCTGGTGGGAAATCTGAAGTGGGCCTTAGGGCTGAGGCTGAGGTGCTGGCAGGGAGGGCTCCTCTGGGGGGCCCCGAGGAGAGCCCTTCCTTGCCTTTCCCAACCCCGACAGGCTACCCACGTACCTTGGCCCCTGACCCTGATCCTTCCAGCCAGCGCCTCCCCCCAGGTTGACTCTGCCTTCTCCCCTGCTTCTTTCCTTACAGAGGACCCTGGTGATCACCCGAGGCCCTCTCAGGAGATACAGGCTGACCTTTTACCTCAGGCCCTTAATTTAATCCCATCTGCAGAGTCCCTTTGTTGTGGGGGGACCGTATTCACAGGGTCTGAGGGTTAGGGCGGGGACGTCTTTGTGGGCGCCATTATTTTCCCTCCCACAGCGTGATCACAGGATCAACCCCTGTGAGCAAAGCCCAGGAAGCAAGATGGGCCACAGGGAGCTCTGAGACCTGGACACCCTGCCGTTGGATCCTGAGGGAGCCAAGGGGGTGGGACTTCAGAGCTCCCTGCCTGCCAGGCATTGGGCGCGGCCCCTCTGGGATGGGGCATGACCTTGAACGGAGCTGCTCTGTGCACAGAGGGTGGTTCACCCGGCTGACAGCGGAGGGTCATCTCCCTGCAGCGGTCCCAGCAGCAGCATGTGGGACGATCCCAGCAGTCGGGCTGCCTGGGTTCAAATCCTGCCCTTCTGCTTCCTGGCCATGTGCCGCTGGGCAAGTCCCCTCGCTGACCTCTCTGGGGTTGTTCAGTGGCCCCTCATCCGTAGCACCAGGGCTCTGGTACCGGGTGCAAAGCCCACTGTCAGCTCAGTGTTAATTCTCCACCCTGACGCCGGGTCTTTGTTGTCATAGCAACCCCAGAGGTAGGTAGTGATGGTGGGGGTGGCTTTTCTTGAGGTGCCACGGACGGTGAGCTGTAAGTCCAGCTGGATCCCAGGCATTGGGGACCTCATGCAGGGCTTGCTGCCCCGCGTGTCTCTTCATACTCCCCATGGGGAGAAAGAAAAGGGGTGCTCTCTGTGGGGAGCGGTCCTACTCCGGCCTGCCTTGGTGATGCAGGAGGAGGACGTGCGCCAGGGCCAGGGCCAGGGCCACGTCCACACTGGATGGGCTCTGTCAGAGCACCAGGCTGCGGTGAGAAGGGCTGGTGTCTGTGCGGCCACCCACAGAGGCAGGGACCGCAATAGAAGAGCTCTGGGCAGGAAGCAGCCTGTCAGTGTCTGGGGCCTCACTCTCCCCCCCCCCAAGCTCCCCCACCCCAGAACCTGAGGCGGTGTGGACCCTCAGGCAGGATCCTCAACACTTATCCCCCTCCCCTGCCGGGGGCTTCAGCCTGGTTCATTGTTTGCTGGTCCCTGGGCCGCTTCATCGTGGTGCACCTGAGATGTGCAGGCAGGTCCTAAACCAGCGTCCCTCAGGCCCTTAATTTAATCCCATTAAATTAAGGTGGAGGCTCATCCTCATCCTCGAGGGTGGGCTCAAGCAACCACACCTCCTGGAAGCCTTTCCTGCTTGCTCCGCACTCCAGGCTGGCGTCCGCTCGGAGCTCCCACGGCCCCAGGGGGGCTTCTCCAGCGGGGCTCTGGGCTCAGGGCTCTCACTGCCCTCATCTGCCCTCTGGCCTGAGAACGCTCAGGAAGAGGTGGGTTTTTTCTTCTCTATTCCTGGCACAGAGTGGCCTCCCGCTCCGTTGTCTCATTGGGAGCAGGAGACACTCAGAGTAGATCACGGTTCTCCTGGGCCAAGGAGCTCTTAGTAAGCTGCCAGTGCCCGGCCCCAGGCCTGCTGATCCCAGATTCCCGGAGGGGTGTGTTTGCAAAGCTCAGGTGTTCCGATGCAAAGCAGAGTCGGGACCGCTGGCTCAGGGCCTGCCCTGCACGCACCGCTGGCTCAGGGTTTTAGGAAGGACCCAAAGGAACATCAGCCTCCTGTGACCCCCAGGCCCGAGGTTGGGTCACAGGCCCCACTTCACATCCACGGAAGAAGACCCCAGGACCTGAACCCTCTGTTCTGGGTGGGCCAGCAAAGCGCCCTCCTCTGGGGCCCATTGGGTTAGCACAGACCAGCTGTAGGGGTCACGAGGACCAAAGGGTCTGAAGGGGAAACAAGATAAGAAATTCAAGGATCCTCAGGAGAGGCTGGCCCCTGTCCGGAGCAGTTGTTCTTGCCCCTTCTTTCCTGTTCGCCAGTCCTGTGTCTGAGGTTGGGTAGATGGGTTATAAAGGATATTGGTATCAAGGCTCCCAAGTGCACGGATTCCTTCTTATCCCCAAGGGAAGCAGCACTGTCGTGAGCCTTGGCTGAAGCCCCTTCCCCTCCCCTGTGCACCTGCAGCCCCATCATAACACAGGTGGGGTTGTTTACAAGCCCATCCAGCCCCGCCTGGTCTTCCTCCTTCCCAAGGTGCTCAGTGAATGGTGGTGACCTCAGGGCTCCAGTCCAGGCTCACCTTCTTGAGGGGCTCTCAGCGTCCATCGTGTCCTTACCATCCATCCGCCTGTGACCCCAGCCCCAGCTCAGGTAGGATATGGTGCCCAGGACGCCCCCAGGGGGCTCAGACTTACGAGGTTCTCCCAAACCCATTACTTTTGTGTGAACTCTAATATCCGTCACTCTGGGTCCCCATCTCCGAGGGGCCCTGTCCAGCCATCCAGCCATTCCCCTTTCTCCCTCCCCATCCATCACAGATCCACGGCTTCATGTCTGCAGCAGCTCGGCTCTGACTATGGGTCTCCCCCAAGTCCCTTCCCTGATGTGGGGCTCACTGTGTCTTGTCCGGATGCCTCCTTGGCCTCACCCCGGGTCTCTGGCCCCCCTCCTACCCCGCCAGTGCATTCCTGCCCCCGCCACAGATGTGGGATTTAAAAAAGCAGTTAGCATGAACACGTGTGGTGGCTCAACAGTGTCCCTAGGGTCAGTGCCAAGTTGCTCACATGGCTTTCAAGGGCATTTCCCCAGACGCTTGCACGTAGGAGAGATACTGCAAATTTGGGGGAGTTGACTGAGTTCCTATAAGATGCTCTTACTGACTTCTGTACCCCAAGTGTTTAACACACATCCGGCATAGAGTAGATTCTCAGTAAATACTTAATGCATGAATGACTAAGTTAGGGAAGGAAGAGAAGGGGAAGGGAGGGAAGGAGGGCGGAACAGGCCTGGTCTCCTTTCCTAAAGCATTTTTAGCACGCCACCTCTGAGTCAGAGGCTTGCCTGGGCATCCTGATGGTCGTCATCATTGGACTGTAAAATCAAGGGCAGGAAATTTTCAGGACGGGAAATCAATGTAGAGCTCATATAGTTCAGACATGGAAACTGAAGCTCAGAGAGGGACGGACAGTCCCTTCCCCGGTGTCACCCAGCAGCCAGCACTTGGACTCGGCTTTCTCCCACGGAGCTGCTGCTAGCACTTCTGGTGTGTGTGAGAACTGCAAGAAGCACCCTCTTGGGGTGATGCATGGGAAGAACGTGCCCTTCTCTCAGGGCACAGGCTGGGTGGCTGGGGCTCAGGCTGGACTTAGCCCCCTTGGACGCTCCCTTTGCTGGGAGCCCTTGTCCGGGGCACAGGCTGCAACTCCTCAAAGTGCTGCCCAGCCCCTGACCTCCTTGCCAGGTGCTCTTTACGCCGCACGCAGACTGCCACAAGAGCAGGTCCACGGCGCCTCTCCCTCTGTGCTGTGAAAGCCATCGCTCAGCGCGTGAATCCATCTTTAGATCAAGCAGTTTATGGCTTATTTTAGAAATCTCAAAATACAAGGGGAAGTTATTCTAGAAAACGGTGGTGCCAGCATGCTGTGTGGACTTGGCAGAGGAGAATGGCTGTGGGATGGGATTTTTTATAAACCTCCGACAGGGGAGTCCTGCCTGTTTTCTGAGCCACAGACCTGAGCCACTACTAATAGTACCTATTGGTTTTGTTGGATGCCAGCAGCATTTCAGTCTCAAATAGAAACTTTAATTTAGAAATAGTTGAAAAGAAGAGAGGAAAAAAAAAAGAACAAGCTCAGTGAAGAAGAGAGGAACTCACATTGGTGCTGGTCTGTGTCACTCGGGTCAAATGTTAGCCTGTGTCACCTGGTTATGTTCTAAGAACAGTGATACAAGGACCATGGTGTCATTCCACCATTTGTATGAACTTTCTGGATCTTTCTGCGGGAACTTACATTGTCTCTTGATCACATTGCCCTGTGTATTGGCTAGCTTTTGCCATGTAACAAACCACCCCAAACCTAGAACTTAAAATAATGATCATTAATTGCTTTATGACCCTGTAGTTGACAACTGCAGCTGGGCTCAGTTGAGCCGCCTGTTTCCTGATCTCGCCTGGGCTCACTCAGACATTTGGGCCTCAGCTGGGATGGCTGGGAACATGCACCACACGTGATCTCTCATCCTCTAACGGCCCTCTGGGACCTCTTCGCTTGGTGGTAAAGTTCCCGTGGGTGAACACGGAAGCTGAAAGGCCTCTTGAAGATGAACTTGGAACACACATCATCATTTCAGTTGCGTCTTGTTGGTCAAGTCAAGTCACAAGAGTATCCCAGATTCAAGGGATGGGGGAAAAAGACTCCACGTCTGATGGCAGGAACCTGGAAGAATTTGTGGCCATTGTAATCTCAATAGCGTCTCATCTGGCCACAATTAGTATCGTTCTCTTTCATTCAAAATATGCTCACCTCCACCCAGCTGCTCCAAAATTTCCATTCGGTTATGGCGTCAGGTTTGGAGTCCAGCATCTCATGGTGTGCGAGTATGTAGGGTCCAGCATCTCAAAGTGCGCGCGTACGTAGGGTCCAGCATCTCACGGTGCGCGCGTACGTAGGGTCCAGCATCTCACGGTGCGTGCGTACGTAGGGTCCAGCATCTCACGGTGCGCACGTACGTAGGGTCCAGCATCTCACGGTGTGTGTGTAGGGTGTACATGAGCTTCTCAGGGTGTGGCTTCTCTTGATCCAAAGACTTGTGCACTTAAGAGAGAAGTTATGAGTCTCCCCGCCCCAGGCACCCACGCACGGTGGTGGAGCGTGGACACGACAACTACAACAAATATTTCCGTTTGAAAGAGGGAAAACAAGAGACGCATGGTCATAACCCCATAGAGATTTCTGGAATCCAGCCAGACACATATTGCCAGCCAGACCTCTGGGGGTAGAAAATATTCCTTTGTAAGGGCCAATCTTTCTCCTTGGGAGTAGTGCCCAAGTTCAGGGGTTGGCAAACTCCAATCTGTGGGCCAAATATGGCCTGTGGCCTGTTTCTATGCAGCTCGTCAACCCAGAATGTTTTTACATTCTTAAGGGTTTTTCAAAACAAAACAAAACAAACACAAACAACAACAATGACCAGAAAACAAAGAATATGTGACAGAGACTACATGTGGCCCACAATAGCTAAAAGATTCACTCTCTGGCCCTTTACAGAAAAGCTTCCTGTCCCCTGCCCTAGACCATTGTTTGCATAGGTCAAGCTCTGCCCTGGGGACTCTTGGCTTGCCCGTTGGAGATACAGTTCACTTCCCATAAAAATGGCCCATGTTTGCAGCAAAGCACCTTTCTCAGCCTTTTCCTACCTCTAGGAATTTGGTGGCCAGAGGCCCCCTTTCATTTTGAACAGGCTCGGTCTCTTTTAGTCAAAGAGGGTACTGTTTTCTTAAAAACACTGTGGGCTTCCAATGGACCACATTATAGTTCACTCCACCGGACAAACCTTTTTTCGAGACAAGCTTCTCTCTACTTTAGGTGACTGTTGGTGTGTGTCGTGCGGTGATGCCTCTAAGATTCTTGGAAGCCATTTCGTCAGGCCAAGGACGTTTCCTGGGCACCAGCTGGGGTTTGGAGGAGGTCTTAACAAAGAGTTCCGGGCATACCCTTGATTTAATCTTTACCCTGAGGTCACTTTTTCCTTTGAGAACTGTTTGCGTGTTGGCAAGAGTAGAGATGAGAAGCAGTCCTGTGTGTCCGCTCAATTCCGCTTGCAAACTGAACCGTTCCTTGTCTCTCAGGTCCTATTTGATGTCTATCTTCTGGTGCTTCATCATACTCGACTTAGGCCCTTAAACTGCGTTCTTCTTGGAAGTCATTTCAGGCAGATTCGCAAATTCTCTGGATACGTTATCACAAGTGGCAATTTTTTCCTCTTGTGTTGCTGCCGCCTCATATGCGTGGCCCCTTTCCCAACCCTCCACTAAGAGTGTGTTGGCTGTTTTTCCCAGCCTTTGGCCTCCACTTTCCTCGGGACTGTTCTGACCTCCACCCGCTACCCAGTCCCAATGCCAGTGACACTTGTGTTAGATTTTGGCCACTGCGGCCCCGACCTCTAGGATAAGAGTTCTGTATCAGTTAGCCTTTGTTTTATAACAAACCACTCCAAAACCAAGTGGCTGAAAACAGCCACTGTTAAAACGACAATGAGATACCACCTCACACCCATTAGAAGGGCTGTTATCAAAAAAACTGAAAACAATGAGTGTTGATAAGAATGCGGGGAGATGGGAGCCCTGGGGCACTGTTGGTGGGAAATGGTATGGAGGGGCCTCAAACAATTGAAAGTAGAAGTACCGGGGCGCCTGGGTGGCACAGCGGTTAAGCGTCTGCCTTCGGCTCAGGGCGTGATCCCGGTGTTCCGGGATCGAGTCCCACATCGGGCTCCTCTGCTGGGAGCCTGCTTCTTCCTCTCCCACTCCCCCTGCTTGTGTTCCCTCTCTCGCTGGCTGTCTCTATCTCTGTCAAATAAATAAATAAAAAATCTAAAAAAAAAAAAAAAAAAAAAAAAAAAAAAAAAGAAAGTAGAAGTACCGTATGATCTAGGAACTCCACTTCTGGCTCTTTATCCAGAAGACTAGAAGGCAGGGGTTTGGAGATATTTGTACACGCATGTTCGTAGCAGCGTTAGGCACAAGAAGCAAAAGCTGGAAATGTCCATTGATGGGTGAATGGATAAACCAAACGTACATCTCCATGACCTGTCCTCCAGCAGGCTCTCCTGAGCCTCTGCACACGGGGGGCTCCGGGGTGAGCGTGAAGCCCCAAGGCGTGGCTTGGAACCAGTATGGCGCCACTTCCGCTCATGCCCTAGGTCAGTGCAGGTCTCCAGACAGCCCTCGTTCAAGGAGTGGGGAAATGGACTCTGGCTCTTGGGAGAGACAGAGTCACCACAAAACTTTTGTGAAACTTTCATTTCTTCCTAGCTCCTGTCTCTGCATGAAATTACCCTACTTACTTACTCGCTTACGACTTATTCCCAGTGGAATGTAGACAAGCATCCTTCCTTCCTTGTTCACAGCGTGTCTCCAACTTCTAGAATGGTGCTCGCGCATAGGAAGCACTCAGTAAATATTTGATGAGGGAGAAAATAAATATTCCATGAAAAAGGGCTTCTGGGGTCCAGTAAGTTTGGAAAATGCTCTCTGTTTATTCTGTTCTTGAATATTCTTCACACACATGATCATGTTAAAATCTGTGAGAAGCCCTACAGTAAAGAAACCTGTTTACTGTGGATGAATTTGTTTTTCTTCCCCAGTCTAGATACCAACATCCCCGGGTTTGATTGCAAACAACAGAATCCCCCCAGAGCTTGGCTTAAGTTTAATAAGCAGATTTGCCTCGGTGATAATGACGTGTATCCACGGATCCCGCGCCAGGGCGTCTTGCCTCGTGCTCATCTCTTTAAGCCAGCTCTGTTCTCCCCTCACCCTTGACCTGCGTTCTCTGCGTCTACAGCCACCGTTCTGGAAGGCAGCAGCCTGCCCTTTGAAACATCTCCGTGTCAGAGACCAGCCAGGTGTTTTCGGGTGTTGAACGGGCTCTGTCCCTCCCCCCTGCTCAGCTCAGCATCTGCCGGGCGCCCAGCCCTACACTAACATCTGTGGTCTGGGGTCACGTGGTATGGACGTGGCTGCTTCCAAGGTTATGGGGTGGATCGAGTAAGAGGGGTTTCTGAGAACTGGCGGGAATCATGAATGGGTTGACATCCAGTCAGTGCTCAGTACGGTCTTTGAGAATTGGTGTTCCATGCCACCTCCTTGGAGAAACGCTAGGATGATGGCAAATGTGAATTTGGGAGCTTTGGGGAATTCCAGGGCTCACTGTGTTTCTGAGGCTCTGTTGCTAGGAGTGGAGTTATCGGGCCAAATATATGAGAACATTTACTACTCTGGATATGCATTGCTTAATTGGTTTATTTAAGCAGGTGCAAATTGGTATGTAGGAGGGACTCATTTTGACGCCCATTCACTAGCACTGGGCAACCCATTTACAGCTGTGCTACAGTCCTGAGGTTTTATTTCCAATTACTTTGATGACAAATAAGACCACATTTTTTAAATCTTTAGTAGTTAGCTGCTTTTTTTTGCTTAAATTGTCTGAAAGTACTGTTTACCTTTGGGGTTTTTGGCTTCTTTGCTTTTACTTTAATATTTTTAACATAAAACAGAAGCAGAAAAACCACACACATAGGAAAAATGTGGCTTTATGAATTATTATGAGGCTATCCCACCCGGGCAGTAAATAGGACTTTGCCAGATGCCCCCGAACAGAACGGCCATGGGCCCCACTGCAGTCATGACCCCTCCTCCCCCCAGGAGTAACCACTGTCTGGTGTTTTCTAAAGAAGAGGGTCTTTTTTAAAGCCTCTGTTAAATTTGTTGCAGATTATATTTACGGTGTTGGCTGTTTGCTTTTTGTTTTGAGGTTTTAAGAATTAACTTACAGAAGGTTTCCACTGATAACAATTCAAATCTGCTGTGATTTTTCGAGATAGCTTTCAACGTGAGATGACTTGACCCTATCCACTCACCCCCATGATGCAGTTTTAGCGTCTATTTATTAGTTTTACTAAATTTAGATTTGTTAAATGTTTGCTAACTCATTATTTCTGCTTTTATTTGTGTCATTTAGTTCTAAATTCTGGTGAATTCTCATTTTCTTTTTTTTTTTAAAAATTTATCGTGGAAGCTTCTTCGGTTAATATTCGCTTCCCCTTAACTTAAAGAAATAAGGAAGCATTTTTTAAACCTCTCCCTGTAGTTTTACCTGTTTATTCACTAATAATTGATCTGTGTCAGACCTGAGTTTTTGTTTTTAGATTTAAAAAAGATTATTTTTATAAAGAATACAGCATCATCTAATTGCCTGTTTTTTTATTTAAGTCTACCGGATAGATTAGAAACTGATTTTTTTAATGTTAATTTCTGAGTATTATTTTTTCTCTAAGTTTTTTCCGATGATCTGGACAGGGAATTTTTGTTGCGGGGCCTCTGCACAAGACATGGTATTTGGTTTGTTGTCACCACTATTGTAGTATAAAGGAATTCTCAATCCCATTTAATACTTTTGCCCTGAATGCGTTTTCTTACCCAGACATTTCCGGATTCCGTGAGCAAACATTAATTGCACAGCACGTATTATGGGCGTGCAAATCGCAATAGTATAGAAGACGTGGTCCCTGTCCTCACGCACATGGAAGGTGTGTTAAGGAGGACTCTCCTACGTCCCATGCTCCTGCTGGCCTGTCCACACAGCACATGAAATCCTGTCATTTCACCCTTCTGGAATCCCCCACCCCCACCTCTGCAGCTCCCGCCCTGGGTCAGAGCCTCGGCACACCTGTCTCCTTGACCGTCAGCATTCTCTTCCCACTGCCATGTCCCCCTGCTGCTCCGCAGACCCGTCCTCACACTACTTCCAGAATCGTCTTTCTGAGACAAAAAATTCTGATCATGTCACGCCTTACATTAGAAACACATGCTCTGGTGGATTGTGGGGATGGTGGTACAACATTTTGAATGCACTAAATGCCACTGAATTGGGGCGCCTGGGTGGCACAGCGGTTAAGCGTCTGCCTTCGGCTCAGGGCGTGATCCCGGCGTTGTGGGATCGAGCCCCACATCAGGCTCTTCCACTATGAGCCTGCTTCTTCCTCTCCCACTCCCCCTGCTTGTGTTCCCTCTCTCGCTGGCTGTCTCTATCTCTGTCGAATAAATAAATAAAATCTTTAAAAATAAATAAATAAATAAAAATGCCACTGAATTGTGCCCTCGAAAATGGCGGTGATGGTGAATTTTGTTATATGTATTTTGCCATAATAAAAAAAGTAGGGGTTTAAAAAAAAAGCACACGTTCCCTTGCATCCAGCCGTAGGACACTTCTAGGACCTTCACGTGAATTGTATGTCTTTTCATCCACCTTACCGTCCATTCTGATGCACACCCACCTCTCAGTCCAAATAGTTCCCCTCCCCCTCCTCTCCCTGCTTCCCTTCCACCTCCTCCCCTTCTTCTCCTTCAGATTCGGCTGTGTGACTTCCCTGGAAGCCTCCTTTGACCACCCCCCCTTGCCCACACGCCCAGGCTGGGTTCTGTGTCCCCACTTTGAGGTCCGATGGCACCCTTCTGTCCTGCGGTTATTTACTGGAAAGGAATGCTTCTTTTTTCTTAAATGCATTTTTCTGTTTCCTTTTTTATCTTGAAACAGGTGTCAATTCCTTCCAAGTCTACATGGCATATAAGGACCTCTACCAAATGTCTGATAGCCAGGTAGGTCCTTCTGCACGCCCCCATCCTGGGCAGGAAGAGGCCACTCTGTTGGGCAAGGCAGCACAGGGCAAGGGAGCTATCAGAACGGGCAGGGGAGAGCTCTGGGTTCAAGTCCTGGTTCTGACCCTCCGTTGCTATGCGGCCTGTGTGGGTCCCCACCCCTGCTGGACCTGCATTCCTGTCTGGCTGCTAGAGTGGGGTCGAGTGGGCGATCCCTCTGCATGGTGGTTCCCAAATCCAGCTCCTCCTTAGTATCATCTAGAAAGCTCATTAAAAAAGACAGACTTTTAGGGGCCTCTGGGTGGTACAGTCAGTTAAGTGTCCGACCCTTGGTGTCGGCTCCGGTCATGATCTCGCGGTTGTGGGACCGAGCCCCTTGTCTGGCTCTGTGCTCAGTGCAGAGTCTGCTCGAGATTCTCTCTCCCTTTCCCGCTCACTCACTCTCTGTCTCTCTCTCAAATAAATAAATAAAATCTTAAAAAAAAAAAAAAAAAGACAGATCTTAGATCCCATCACAGAAGTTCAGGGCAGGGCTCAGGAAACCGTACTTTTCCAAAAGCTCAGCAGTACATTCTGGAGATCTAGCAAGTTCGGGCACCATGTCATTAGCTCTGACCCTGAGGGGAGCCCTGGCTGTCTCTCCAGCCAATTGAGTGACTGAGGTCCCTTCCTCCCTTAATTTTCTCACCTGTGCACAGTGTGGCCCTCTCTGGCCGGGCCAGCTTCCAACACTGTCACGTGGGTAAGAGGAGCTCGAGAAGGTGAGGCCGTAGTGGTGCAGGTGTTGGGGTTCCTGGCTGCCGGGCACCTGACTTTCCTACACCACTGGGACTCCGGCTTTGCTGTATTATCGTTGCCCTGCCGTCTGCTGGTTAAGACGGTGAGACGGTGTGGCGGCAAAAAGCATGGATGCTGTAGCCAGAGGGCTCGGCTGCAACCCTGGCCTTGCTGTGCAGCCTGAGGCAGCTTTCCCAACCTCTCTGTGCTTTAGACTCATAAGAGCACCTGCTCCTAGAGGTTGTCAGAGGATTGAATGAGTTCATAACACATGACTCTAGGACAGTGCCTGGCACACATTTGGGCTCTGAGAAGCTGTTATGCCTTATGACCATGCCGTTGGACATGCAATGGGAGACGCATCCATGTCTCGCCTTTCAAAATACTTGGAGTTACAGAGGATAACTAACCCCAAGATGCCCCGGAGGCCTTTGATGTGTCATCGAAAGGCTAAAATGGTTCAGTTTCATGACAAAGTAGCGTGTGTCTGTCTAGCATAACCAAGATTTTCACCTGTTTCATTCTAACCACCAAAGCCCCAGGGACAGATGGTGTTGAGCCATGGCGGGTCCTGGAAGGTGCTTCCTGCCCCCAAGTGCCCCCCCACCCCAGCCACCACCTGCTGTCCGCATCTAAAAGCACAGGTCCCCGGGTAGGGTACTATTCTGCACACATGCAGAACGACGTTAAAATTCGAGAGGCCCTGGAGAAGGAACATGGCGGCTCAGGTCCTCACCGCGGGCTCATGCCTGGTGCAGATCGTCTGCAGGTGGGAGCAGGCCGTGGGCAGTGGGCAGGGCCTGCGTCGGCTAAGTAAGAGGATGCCTGGCAGGGTGTGTATTACCCGAGTGTCGGAGTGATTATAAAGCTCGGCTCACAGCACGGGCTGAGCACGCCTGCTCACCCAAGTTCCGTGGAGCTGAAAGCAGCATCTCAGCGTGGCTGTCCCCAGCAGCGGTGGCAGGCATTTGGGTGGGGCGGAGCCACAACGAAGGCGAAAGGCACGGTGAGCCCCAGGACCGAGGTCATTTCATGCCCTGGTGGGGCTTTGCTCAGTTCTGCCCTTCCCCCAGCCTCCTGCTTTGGGATCCGGAGGGTGTCAGGGTCAAGGGGAGACCCTTTCCAAGGCTTAACTTCTTGAGCAAGGCATTCGGTCGGTATGAACAGAGCAGCCACGCTGCCTCTGCGGGGGCGGCGGGTGGGCAACTCTGTGAGCAGAAGAGCCGTCTTTACAAATGCTCAGGCTGTGATATTTTTATCCCCCCCCCCCACTCTGTTGCTTCTGCCTCAGCTCTATGAAGCCTTCACCTTCCTGAAGGGACTGGGAGCTGTGATTTTGGTCCATGCGGAAAACGGAGACTTGATAGCTCAGGTGAGTGGGTTGATGTCCACCCTTTCCACTCCGGTCCACGTCCCGGCACTGTCACGGCGTGATTGGAGGGGGGCATTGGTGAGCGGGTGGCTGGGCCATGAAGGGTCAGGCTGAGAGCTGGACGGTGCATCAGACACTCCGGGTGTGAGTCACGCACGCACCGTCTGCAGGGGCCTTTCGGCAGGCCACGTCGTCTCTCGGCTCAGCTTCCTCACCCACACGGTGGGGGTGGCATAACCGCCCTGTGAGCCTCACGGGGCTTGCATGAGGGACACATAGGGTCGGACGGAGATGCTCCGCAAACCGGGGGAACCAGAGGTGAGGCGTGTGGAAGCCGGTGTTGCTCTTCGTCTTGTAGGACTTGGGAGGGGATGTATTGGCGGGAGCCCGCCCCCTCCGCCGCCCAGCCCTCTGACCTCACGCAGAGCACTCCACCCGGAGAAGGCTCTTGTTCTTCATCCAGTAGCACCCCATGAGGATTAAATGATACCATGTACGTGAAGTCCAGCATCTGACACACAAGAGGCTAGACTCAGGGTGACCAGCTAGGTTCTCCTCCTGCAATTCTCAGAATGAAGACGGGAGATAGAGGGGAGGGAAGGAGCACAGCCCACAGGTCTCATTGGCTGACCGGATGGAGAAGAGGAGGAAGAGGTCAGGGACGGCCACGTGACCGCTGGTGCAGGGCCGTGGGTTGGTCCTGACGTCACAAAGCAAGCTCAGGCGTACAAGAGAACATGTGCATGCATCTAATGAAAGTCGTTAATATGAGGCAAGGTGCTAGGGACTTTATATCGTGATGTTCACAACTATTTCATGACCCAGATATCCCCACTCTACAGCTAGAGAAACCAGGGTTCAGATACGAATAGCTTGCTCCTGTTACGTGAGCACAGCGGGGCTGCTCCATGAAGGCTACGTGCACGGGCTCTGATGCTCGCTGGGAACGTCAGCTGCTGGCTTTACTTCCTGGTTGGGACTGTAGAAGCGTGTGAGTGCCAGGAAGTGAGGATCACTGGGGGCCCTCTCAGAGGCTGTCTTCCAGTCTGGCCTCTGACCCCCCAGTGATTGGTGTCCCACTCACATGCAGAGCACATCACCCCCTTGCAGGGTCCTCCAGACGCCCATCACAGCATCAAAGTCTGGAAGAGTCTAAGTCAGCCTCTAGGAGAGGCTCCTTGGGGGTAGTTCCTACCATCTTCAGGTCTCTGGAGCCAAAGAGGCAAGTTATCTGCCTCCCCCCAACATACACGCCACATACGGCATACACCAGTGGGTGGACAGTCCTTTTCAAGAGGGAAAAAGGAAGGCTTCATGATTGGCCCCATGAAGTTGGGCCCATGTTGGCAATTCCTTGATTGGGTCTTGGAGCCCGAGAATAGGTCTACATGGCTCTTGGCCGCACCTTCTGGGCTCTTGGTTCTATCCCCCCACGTCCCGCCATCCATCCCGTCCGTGAAACGTAGCACGTGCTTGCCACTGAGCCTGCTTCCTGCCCAGCAGAGTTTGGAGGTCCAGCTGCTTCCTTTCATACCATTCAACCCAGGCTGCCAGTGTTCTGCTAATGTGATTCTCCCAGCCTTTGTTGGCTTCTTGCTAATCCCTCTGTGGTTCACTCCATCAGACAAAAGACACCCACAGATTTCTTCCAGATGAGTCTACTCCTACTCTGCTCCCACCCTGAGCTCCCTAGAGGCCCTTTTGTTGGAGGGGCTCTGGGGCTGCACCGTCAGGCTCTTCAAAGGGCTTTTTTGTGACGATTCATCCTGTAGGCACCGGCCCCTGTCTTTCCAGTTCTGGCCCAATGTTGTGGGGCCGCACTCCAGTTTTGTCTCGGGACTGCTGTCTGCTGCTTATGTCCTGGATTTGATATTTGCTCAGAAGACATTTCTTTTAGATTTTTTTTTAAGATTTATTTATTTGAGAGAGAGAGAGAGCATGAGCGGTGGAAAGGAGGGGCAGAGGGCGAGAGAGAATCTCAAGCAAACTCCATGCTGAGCGCCAAGCCCGACATGGGACTAGATCCAAGGACCCTGAGATTATGACCTGAGCTGGTCAAGAGTCGGACACTCAACCGACTGAGCCACCCAGGAGCCCCCAGAAGACATTTCTTTTTTTTTTTTTTTTTTAAAGATTTTATTTATTTATTTGACAGAGAGAGACAGCCAGTGAGAGAAGGAACACAAGCAGGGGGAGTGGGAGAGGGAGAAGCAGGCTCCCAGTGGAGGAGCCCGATGCGGGGCTCGATCCCAGAACACCGGGATCACGCCCTGAGCCGAAGGCAGACGCTTAACGACTGAGCCACCCAGGCGCCCCCAGAAGACATTTCTTAATTGCATTATCTTTTGCTCTTTGGAGAAGCGGGGAATTTTCAAGACCATTATGTCCTGGTTCCTTTTTTTTTTTTTTTTTTCAAAGGTGGCTCCATGCCCAGCATGGAGCCCGATGCGGGGCTTGAACTCATGACCCTGAGATCAAGACCTGAGTGAGATCAGGAGTCGGACGCTTGACTGACTGAGCCTCTAGGCGCCCCTGTCCTGGATCCTTTTTAACACCCCTTGCTTCTCTTACTCACCTCTCACATTTTCCTCCAAGCATCAGCGAGGAACCAGCCAGAACCTGCAATAGCTCACTGGACAGTGTCCTGAGCGGGTCCCCGGCTCATTAGACCCGTCTCCGCCCCCCCCCCCCCCCCATCGCTGTGGAAGGCCTTCCACTACCACACAGAAAGCCCCAGCTTCCAGTAATGTCCTCATTCCCCTCTGAGTGCTCACGGCCAAGCTGCTCAAGGTCCGTCTTTCTACTGACAGTCCATTCCAGGCCACTCTGGGCTTTCTCCAGCTCACGCCCTGAAATTCTTCCAGCGCCCGTGCGTGGCCTGGCCCCAGAGCCTCTCCCACAGCGCCAGGCGGTTGTTACGGTAACACCCTGCTTGTGGGCACCACCATCCACATTCCTTCTCTGTGGCTGCATCCCCACGTACCCCATACTTAGCAGCTGAAAGCAATAACCATTTATTATCTCACGGCCCTCTGGGCCCAGAGTCCAGGTGTGGCTTAGTGGGGTCCGTCACAGGCTGCAGTGAAGGTGTCAGGCAGGGCTCTCGCCGTCGAGGCCAGTCTGGGGCAGGACTTCCAGCCGCACTCCAGGGCTGGCTCTCAGGATTCAGTTCTTCACAAGCTCTCAGCCTCATGGCCTCTTGGCTGGCTATTCCCCAAAGGCCCGCTTGGTTCCTTGCCCTGCGGGCAGCCGCAGCGGGACCACTGGCTGCCTCCCGAGTGAGCCAGTGGAAGAGCAAGGGTGGTGAGCAGGGTGGAGGCCACAGTCCTTTTTGACGTCATCTCGGCAGCGACGGCCAGACGTGGACACCTCTCTTGTCCATGTTCTGTTCATTAAAAGCAAGGTGCTAGTCCAGCCCAGCTGCAAAGAGGGGGTTACACGGGGCATGGGAGCCAGGCAGCAGGCCCGCCGGGGGCCTCTCAGGAATCACCCACCACACACACCTGTTTGGCCTAGTTTTGCACTTGATAAAAATGCAACAATATGGTACGTGTTCTTTAACGTCTGGCTTCTCTTGCTCAAAACAGGGTCTGTGAGATTCCTCCCTGCTGTCCACGAAACAACAATTTTTTCTTGTTTCATCACTCTAGAATTCCAGTGCAGGAATAGGTCATAATGTATGCTCTCATCGATGGATATTGGGATAGTTTGAATTTGGGACGATTGTGTACAAAGCTTCTGTGAATGTTCTTGTTCAGTCTGTTGTTAAGCCTGGGTTCGCGTTTCTGTTAGTATCTACCCAGGGGTGGAATGGCTGCCTCGCGGGGACACGTATATTCAGCTGTGGTCGTAACTGGTCACTGTTTTCTGGAACGAACAAACCCTACACGCCCACGAGCAGCGTGTGAGACGTGCAGCCGGGAACCCCCAGCTCCTGGGCTTGATGTCAGGGGGGGGCTTAGCTTTCCGTACTGCCCACGTAGCATTTAGCTTTCTCAGCTCCAATAAATCTGTTACCGTTTACTCATCTGCTTTCCATGTTCCAAAATTTTGTTTTTATTGTCTGCTCTGCATTCCCGTAGCTTTTGAGAACCTTTCCTGTCACTTTTGTGGGGTTTCAGAGGGGAGCGAAAAGAACTCGTGGGCTCAGCCTGCCATCTCTCGCAGGAAACCCTGTTCCAGTCTTTCTGTAATCCGTGCTTTCCTCCGTGATAGTACCTCGTGTCCTTCCTCCGTCCTCCCTTCTTCGCTGCCTGCCTTCTTTCCAACAGAAAGAGTAAGGGGCAGTTAAACAGTCTCGCACAGGGATCTCTCCATAGCAGAAGTCATTGTGTAAAACAGTGTACAGAAACACTCTGTAAGCACCGTCTTCAACAGCTCAAATCATTCCATTGTTTACTGAAATCCACCCCAGCTCTTGCATCTTGCCGTCTCCAGTTTACTTTCTTACAATAAGCTCAAGCTTAATAACCAGAGATGCGACTGAATATGTTTTTCTTTTCATGGCTGATAGGGCGGGGGGCCCGTGGTAGGGATGTGCCCAAGAATGCTGTGAAAACCGCGCAAATGACAATTAGCACAGCTGACATCTGGGCAATATAAAAACCTTTTTTTTTTTTTTTGAGAAATTATAGTATTCCTTTGGCAAGGAAAGCTTGAAGCAAGTGGGTTTGAATCTGGGGCATTAGCACAGGGAACCATTTCTAGGCTCTACAACAAGCTCGAGGTGGAGGCTTCCTGCTAGAATGACGGGCACCAGGAAGAGGAACAGTGAGAGCCCACTGCCAGCTAGGGAGCTCTGCGGCACACCTGGTCCCGTGCGGGCGTCTCACCGGCTCCCTTGCTGACTCTGAGCAGAAGCTCTAAGACGCAGGCGCTCTCATCCCCAGTGTGAGGAAGAGAAGGCTGAGGCCAGAGAGCCTGACCAACTTGCCCAAAGTCCCGGAGATGGCCAGTTCTGCGGCTGGACTCCCAGTTTGGGACTCTTCGATTCCCACATTCATGCACGACCCAGACACCACCTTTCTTCCTCGAGGAGAGCCCTGCAGCAGAGACGCAGAGACTGGAAAGGTGGTGGGTGGTCTTTAGAGCTCATTTCTTACCGCCCCCTCCTCTCACTGGTGAAGGGAGAGCAGGTGCGGATGTAGGTGTCTGGGGTTGTGAAGGCGGAACGGGGCAGGTGGAGTGGAGGGAGCAAAGGAGCGCTGGGTCACCTCGCAGACCACTCACTCTCTGGGGACTCAGCCTCCCTTCTGCCTCACGGGTGCTGGAGGACCGGCCTCTCCCGGCTGACATTCTGCAGTCGCTGACTCAGTGCTCTTGTCTTGCAGGAACAGAAGCGGATCTTGGAGATGGGCATCACAGGTCCCGAGGGCCATGCTCTGAGCAGACCTGAGGAGGTAACGGAGCCTCCCCTGGGGTGTGAATCTGACATCACTGAGGGCCCACCCTGATGCTGTTCCAGCTGGAACAGCCCAGCCAGAGCCCCCGTCTCCATCCCCATTCCCCCAACAGGAACATCCCAGACAAGTGGCCTTCCCTGGGGCCTGCCCTCTGACTTGGGAGCTCTGGGGCCCGGGGGTCAATCAGGGGAGCCAGGGAAAGGCCCTGCTTGTCCCCGGGCCCAGGAGCTCCACACCTAGGCCTCATGAACAGTTCGGTGTCATAACTAGATAGAAGGAGCCTCACTGAGGACCCTGTGTATTTGGTGATAGGGGAATGGAGCTGCATGTTTGAGACCTAGAACCAACGAAACAGCTTCCCCTGCACGTTGCCCACTGTGTTCTAAGGCTTGAGCATGGATGGATCTCCCTGCGAGGGGCAGGCAGTGTGTGTGTGTGTGTGTCTGCTGTGGGCCTGGCCTTGTGCTGGACACTGGGGCACATGAGTAGAGAGACTCTTTACCTTGATCTAACACAGTGCTCTGCACGCGAGCTCCGCGGCCACGAGCGCTGTTCCTGGTCCCCGGTGAGATCAGGACACACCTGGAGACAGTGTTTACAAACCCGTATAGCACATGGACACTGCCCCGCATCCAGGCATGTGACCAGTATATTCACCCGGGAGAGCGGGGTGGGGACCCTCTTGGGGGCACTCAGACTCAGGGCCGTCACAAGCGGCAGGACCACGTCTGGGACATCAGCAGACTGGAAATTGAAAACAAAGCAATACAAAACCTATCTGGTCCTGTGGTTCGAGCAGCGCTGGTCTGGAGGGGGCAGAGACCAAGCCAGACAGCAGGCAGTTTCCCGTGTTGTTGAATGCATGGAGGGACGTATGTCGGACACATGCGTTCACTTACGTCAGGCGTTTTATAAGTAACGGACCATTTTATGGGCCTTTTGCTGCTTTATTGTGCCTGGTCTGTCCCTTTCTAACAGAACATGCATCATGCTTCCAAGCAAGCTCAGTCACAAATTCTGCCTTCCAGCCCTTTCACCAAATGCATTTTGACTGATTTTTTCCTTTCTTTTTAGAAATCTATCATTTTTCTCCTTTGATGCAGTAGATTTGCCTCTGGCCACACTAATTAAGGAAAACGAAAGGGCTTTGATTCTGGGGAGCCCTGGGGGCTTGAGGGGTGGTGCCGCCTCTGCCCCTCCCTCCCGTGACCCGTGTATTGCCGTGTCCCCAGCTAGAGGCTGAGGCCGTGTTTCGGGCCATCACCATCGCCGGCCGCATCAACTGCCCCGTGTACATCACCAAGGTGATGAGTAAGAGCGCGGCGGACATCATCACCCTGGCCAGGAAGAAAGGTACGCCGTCCAGCGCCCGGGCCTCCTGCGGGGCAGCTGGGCCGTAGGAAGGGGGTTGTCCAGCAGGGTCAAGTTCGCTGACCGGGCCACTGCCCAGGGCAGAGACACCCTGACAGTTGCCAGCAGCCTGAGCCCCATGTAGGTAAATTATCCCACTTCATAGGATCAGACAAGACTATGTATTGTATTTTATTTTAGTTAATTTATTTATTGAGAGAGAGAGAATCACAGGGCTCGATCTCATAACTCTGAGATCATGACCTGAGCTGAAATCAAGAGTCGGCTGCCCAATGGACTGAGCCCCCCAGGCGCCCCGAGACCATGTATGTTAAGGAGCTCTGTGTGGCTCCAGTTCTGTTCTGGGGGGGTCACATCGCGTCAGTGCTGGGGCCGGGCTGCAGCAGCTCTGGGATCCTGCCCACCTGGTCCCCTCTGGCCATGTCATCCTGGGCCCCTGCCTAGGGCCTGTTGGTTGGTGCCTGCATCTAGGGTCAGGTGTGGGGCCCGCACAGAGTCTTGGCTGTGGGTTGGGAAGGAAGAAGGTGGTTTTCCAGAGCCGGGGGTCTGGGCGCAGCCCCATGCGGGACATCGGGTGAGTGTGGTCTAGGAAGCCAGCCACCCGGCTCCAAGGTGATGCACTACTTAACCGCGTTGAGTGTCTGCGGCCTTGTCTCTAAATCGGCCCACGGGCTCATGGACGTGAAGTCCTTGGTGGGACCCCAGGGCTTTGTGGGTGTTGGTTGATGCCGTTCTCAGTTCCACATTGGCCATTTACTTCCTGCCTTGGTACCCTCACCTCCCAAGTGGCCCCAGTCCCAGGCTACCTGCTGTGCTGAGGACCATGGGTGGAGGCCTCGGTGGGTACGTTCTGACTGCAGGAGACTCAGAGCAGGAGCCCGAGTGCAGGCCCCTGGCCTTCTTGACAGTGAGGTCCACAGTCCCCCACCAGTCACCAGACTAAGAATGAAGAAGGGTCCCCAGAGCAGCTTGCTTCCCAAACTCAGGGAGAGAGAGACAATGACAGACAAAGGAGGGGTAGCGCATATTATACGAAGACCATGGCTGGTGGATGTTCGCCAAGGGCATTCACCGTTCTGCCCAGTCCCTCTCTGCGTCATGTGAGGCTGACCGGGGAGTTGTGGGGGGAAGGCCGGGGGGAAATCAGCAACAACCCAGCAGCCATCATTGAGCATCCACTGTATACACGATGCTCCTCATCTCTCACAGGCCCTAAATGGGAAGCATTACTAACTATATTTTCTTCAATAATATATTTTTAACCTAATGCATCCAAACTCTTAATTCAACATATAATTGCATAAAAGATATTAGAGATATTTTATGTTATTGTTGTGTGTGCTGTCTTTGAAATTCAGTGTGTCTGCCACATTCCAGCGCATCCCAATTCAGACCAACCCCAAGGTCAGGTGCCTGACAGCCACGTGTGGCTGGTGGTTACCGTGTGGGACCAGAGCAATACCTTGTTTTAGGGAAAGCTGACAAACAGGCATGAAAAGAGAGTGCCCTAGTAGAATGCAGCTTGCTTAGAACTGGTCCCATTTTAAGGATAAGTAAACTGAGGCAGAGAGGTGACGGAATCTGAGAACAGTAGTAAGCACGCAGGGGGGTAAGCATGCAGCTCCTGGCCACATGGAGGGATATGGTGGCCCCTGGTCACGTGTGGCTGTTTCCCTTTAAATTAGATAAAATTAAATACAATTTTAAATGCCTTCCTTGGCTTTGCTAGCCACATTTCACGTGCTCAAGAGCCACGTGAGGCTAGTGGCTGCCGTCTTGGGCGGCACAGACAGAGAACGTTCCCATCGCTGCGGGACCTGCTCTCAGACAGCCCGATCTCTGGAGCTCAGAGCCTGTCTCCCCACCGGGCCAGCACGGTGGCCTTGAGCCAATGCCTGGATCCGGGCAGCATCTGCCTCTGCGAGCAGATCTGAGGCTTTGCCTGCGGGCTTTGTTCTGGTGGAAGCACATCGGGCCTGCTCCCTGGAAGTCCGGCGGGAATTCCTGGAAAGCGAGTGTTCTGGAAGCAGCCGTCCTATGGTGGGTTGGTGGATGCCCAGCCCAGCTCCCTCGCCCTGGGGGTGGGACGGCCCTGAGGTGCGGTCAGCAGTGTCCCAGAGGCCCCAGTGGCCCTGAGCTGCAGGTGCTCATGGCCGTGACTCGGTGATTACTTCCCTGTTCTTGGCGTCTTTCTCTGTCTTGTGTCACCTCCACAATCCCCAGCCAGTGCTGCCTAGAATCACCTCCCAGGTAAAACACTTGAACTCGACTGCTTAATTCGAAGATCTGCTTCTGGCAGAATCCACACTGAGACAGCAAATCCCGTCCCTGGGCCTGGAATGACAAATATGCCCAAAGGGCATAATGACTAAAAGTATTACCCGACCGGGAGGTTGCTGGGTGGGTCAGCCGGAGATGACTGCCTGGTGGCCTGGGGGTCGCCGGGCTGTGTGGTGACGCAGGGAAGAAGGACAGACAACATCTTGCCCCTCGGAGCATTGTTCTCCCGTCTCTGGTCCTCCACGTCTGTGCCATCACACCCTCCCTCGAGAGACCCTCCGCCCTTGACCGTGTGTTGTGTTTGCCCCCGCAGGCCCCCTGGTGTTCGGCGAGCCCATCGCTGCCAGCCTGGGGACCGATGGCACCCACTACTGGAGTAAGAACTGGGCCAAGGCAGCGGCATTCGTGACCTCCCCTCCCCTGAGCCCAGATCCCACCACGCCTGACTACTTGACCTCCCTGCTGGCCTGGTGAGAGCCGAGGGGGTGGCTGAGGATACTGGGTGCACTGTGGTATATTGGGAAGCACCCAGGATTAGGAGTGAAGAGTCCAGGCTTCACCCTGGGCTTGTCACATAACCTGCAATGGCTTTCTGCTTTGGTTTACTTATCAGCAAAGGGGGGGGGGGACGTAGTATCTAGTGCAGAGCTGGTTCTGAGACAGTGTAGGAATATGGCCTAGAATTTAGGGTTCAGTACGTGGCTACTGTTACTTGCAAAGCACGCTCTGGGTATGTGCACACAGTAGGAGCACAGCTACGGTGGTCCCTGCCCTGCTGGTGGCCAGCGTGTGTGAGGAACACTTAGGCCGTAAGAGAAGGATAAGTGGTGAGGTGCTACAGGCTGCTCTAGAAGCAGGAGGCTTCATGGGGGAGGCAACATCGGGCCGGGAGCTAGAGGATGAGTAGGAGCTTGCTGGGTAAGGGAGAAGTCTGGGCTTCCGGTCAGGAGGAGCCCCAAGGGGGTGAGGGCGTGTACCTACCGTGGAAATCTCTTTCTCCCAAATGCTGCAGAAACCCTTGACTTGCACATCCACGGCTGGCTCAGCAGCAGCAGCCCAATGTCTGGGGGCAGCTCTAAGTCCAGACAGACTGCCCATCTCCCCCACAGAGCTGCTGCTCCCACAGTCTTGCCCATCTCTGAAGATGGCAGGACATAGGCCAAAGGCCTCCCGGATTGACCACTTCTCGCCCCCTTGGCTGCAGCCATCCTGGCTCGCCTCTGACAGGCCTATCTGCTTCTGTGTCGTCCCTTCCATGCCCCTACCACGACACAGTCTATTCCCAACCAGCACCCAGATTTTAAAGTCAGACCAAGTCAGACCAAGCCACTCCTCTGCCTGGAGACCCCCAGGATCCTCTTCTCTCAATATGGAACACAAGTCCCCACAACGTGCCCCAAGGCCAAGCCTGATCTGGCCTCACCCCCACAATGAACCTCGCCTGACACCTCTTTCGGGCGGATGCCCGCTCTTCTAGGAGAGGAAGAGGAGGCCCACCTGGGGAGCCTTACCCAGAGAGCCTGGAGCCCACACTGACCTAGCCTTTTCCCAGCAAGGGCCTTCCGATGCCACTCACCAATGCCCATGGTGTGCCCCAAATCCCCTCCCCCAGAATCTCCAGGGTTTTCATTTCACAGCCTTCACTGGGTGCCTGAAGTTCAGCCTGAGCTCAGGGCTGATCCCCACTTTTTTTTGTCCTTGCAGCGGAGACCTGCAGGTCACAGGCAGCGGCCACTGTCCCTACAGCACAGCCCAGAAGGCGGTGGGCAAGGACAACTTCACTCTGATCCCTGAGGGCGTCAACGGGATAGAGGAACGGATGACCGTTGTCTGGGACAAGGCAGTGGTAAGGCGCTCCCTGTTTGTCTATCCCCAGGAACATTCTAGAAACACCCTACCTGGCCCATCAAAAGCTAGCACATAGTGCACTGCTGGTTCTTTTTTTTTTTTTTTTTTTTAAGATTTATTTGTTTGAGAGAGAGAGTGCCAGAGTGATGGGGGGAGGGGCAGAGGGAGAGAATCTTCATGCAGACTGCCCTCTGAGCATGGAGCCCAATGCAGGGCTTGATCTCATGACCCATGAGATCAGGACCTGAGCTGAAACCAAGAGTCGGACACTCAACCAGCTGAGCCACCCAGGCGCCCCGCCCTGCTGATTCTTAAAGCTCCTCCCTTCCTTGCTTTGAGGCAGGAGCAGAAGCACCAGGAGGGCACACGAGAGAAAGGTGTGATTCTTAACAGACCAGCACAGGTCCTGTGGGGTCCTCTGCCGTCGCAGAGCTGACAGCTGCCCTGTATTCTTTAAGGACACAAAATGTTTTCTTTAGTTTTGTTTGGACCGCATCTCAGTTCCTGTAAAGATGACTTTGTAAACCGTGTGTGTGTCTGGGGTTGACAGTGGGTACAGAGGGTGCTTGTTGCATTAGGACGCCCCAGGGCACACTGATCCAGGTCACACTGACTTGAACCAAAGATTTTTTATTTGCTATTAAACTTGGGCCCAGTGGGACTGACAAGATGGCACAGTGGCTGTCGAGCAAATGTCAACATACCTCTGAGTGGTCAATTACATTTCCACTCCGATGGGGCCAGGCCCTTGTGCCCTTTCAGGATGGCCTGTTTTCAGTGGGGAAGGAGGAAATTCCAGACTCCTCTCAAGGACTCCTGTCAGCAGGTCTAGATTTGTGCCTGTCTGCCCTTCGCCCGGCCCTGTTATGGGGCGCTCTTCTCATCAGCGGATCTTGCCTTTAGGCTACTGGCAAAATGGATGAGAACCAGTTTGTTGCTATCACCAGCACCAACGCAGCCAAGATCTTTAACCTGTACCCCAGGAAAGGGCGGATTGCCGTGGGCTCGGATGCAGATGTGGTCATCTGGGACCCCGACAAGGTGAAGACCATAACAGCCAAGAGTCACAAGTCGGTAAGTCCGGGCTTATCCGAGATGCTCCTGATTTGGGGAAGCAATTCTTGCATGGCAACCACTTTAGAAGCCTCTGATTGAAAGTGATTTATGAAGTTTCCAACCAGGATGTGATCTGGTGTCTGGCATGACTCAGTCCTTCACATTTCTCTGCCAGTTGGAGAGACTGGCTTTGGGCAGGCTCAGCTAAGCTGCCCATGTGCTGCTGGATGCGTTCTCTGTCTCCCTCTCTCTCTCTCCCTCTCTCGGTGGCCTCTGCCCTAGATGCATTCTCAGGCTCGGAGAAGTATTAGGTCCAAGATTCTTTCTCCAATCTAGCTATCCAGCTAGAATGGGTTTGATCTCTTATCTCAGAAACCTGCTTCACGTTGGGGTCACTTAGCAGTGACACTACGCAAGAAACAGGGTGGGCCCAGAGCCCGCTGTGTTGGAGCACGCCGCAGGGGTGCACGCTCTCCCGAGCTCCAGGCCCCGAGTCTCTGGCTGTGGGTTATTTCTGCGCTTTGTATTCTATGTGCCCTTGATTTCTTCACACCGCCAGCAAACCTAGGACACAGAGAGACATAAGACACCTTCCCCTCCCTCACTGCTTGCTTCAAGTCCCCTCTGCAAGGCCAGCAGTGATCTTGGGTCCAGATTAATGTCCACACTCACGAGACACAGGAGGCCACATCCTGGACCCCGGCCCACTAAGTGCGTTAGAGGAGGCAGTGTGTGCACACCGCCTTGCCCTGTGATGGGATCCTCACTGTCACACGGGCACAGCTTCCCAGCTTCCCGGGGGCTACCTGCTGGGGGAGGCGAGGCCACGTGCATGAGGACAGGACCCCAGGCACAAGGAAGTCTCATAAAAAAGTGACAAGAACCATTTGTAGCTGCTCATGAGCTTGGCCCCCAGGTCCCTGCTTGGCCACAGGAGACACGGCCTGGGGCCGCAGAAGTCTTGTCCAGCTCGCCAGCCGGCAGTCATGCTTATGACAGCCAGTGCTCCCTAGTGACACACTGGCTTCCCTCACCCCCCATCCCTGGGGACGGGATCAGGAGGAAACGAGTCCGAGGTTGCCTCCTTGGAGAAAGGTGTACCCCGTTCTCCATGCTTACCACCTTGCAGGCACACAACCCCACTTGAATCACTGTGAACGCAGTGATGCGTGTGTGCAGAGTGGGGTCTGGTAATGCAGGAGAGTCACGGGTTCCCTCATGGTGTCAGGAAGGTGGCGCATCAGGAGAACGTTCGAGATGGTCTGGCAGGTGGGAGGGGGAGTGCCACGCCGCCACTGCCTGCTGGAGCTGCCCGTGAGCCCGCACACTGGTTACACTGTCGTGGTTTGTATAGTCAAAGGTTGTGCCTCCCCCCAGGGAGAAACCCCAGACTCATTAGCAGTCACTCCCCGTTCTCCCCTCGCCCAGTCCCTGTCGGCCAGGGATCTGATTTCTTTCCCTCTGGATTTGCCTATCCTGGACGTACCATGTAAAACAAATCACACAGTGTGTGGCCTTCATGTCCGCCTTCTTTCACTCAGCGTCATGGTTTTGAGGCTCGTCTGCAATGTGGTGTGTGTTAGTACTTCATTCCTTTCTTTAAAAGATTTTATTAATTTATTTGGGAGAGAGAGAGCGCGCACGAGTGGGGGGAGGGGCAGGCAGAGAGAGAAGCAGACTCCCTGCTGAGCAGGGAGCCCGATGAGGGACTCGACCGACCCTGGGACCCTGAGATCATGACCTGAGGCCGAGGGCAGACGCTGAACCAACTGAGCCACCCAGGCTCCCCAGTTTTGTTCGTTTTAATTGTGGTCCTTTGTACTGTTTGAATTATTACGTTGTTCACGTATTACCTTTAGGAAATGAAACAACTTTTAAAACCCCGTGTAGTGGCGAGACATTGAATGTGGCATCCGTAGGGGGTAAGCCTGAGCCTCGGAAGAGCTCCCCTGTTAGGAGGGCCACGATGGCACACATCCCGTCCTTCCATCACGAGGAGGAGTGGGCCGTGCGGGGCCGAGTGAGCTGGGAGGGCGGCCGGTCTCGACTGGTAGCGAAGTGGCTTGCTTCCTCACTGCCTTTGGGCGTCACTCATGCTCTGCATTTGGGCTTCAGCAGGACATAAGTCAGCACGCAGCGGGTCCCTTCAGGGTGACCCGGGAAGCATTAGATTAGCAAACGTTACAACCGAGAGCAGACCGTCTGCCTGGGTCCTGGGAGGCTGCAGCAAACCAACAGTGTGGCTCAGTGTTAGCAACTATGTGTGGGTCCAGTCATTTCCCCGAACCCCGAGCATCCCCAAATCCACCAGAAATGATAACAGAACCCACTGATTACAAATCAATAGAATCGATAGCTTTTTTATGAAGTAATTCAAAAGCACTTTGAAAAATAGAATGGAAATCAAAATCCTGTTTCTAACAGCAATAAAAACCAAAGACTTTTATAAACACAAGTTCTTTGATGCTAAAACGATTCAGTAGAGAGAACACAGCAATTCTTGCTAATTTTATCTGTAAGTTTGAAGTAATCGCATCAGAAAACTCTCTGGAATTATTGTTTTGCTAAAAAAACAAAGGTCATAGATGCTAAACTTGAGAATTGTCAGAGATTTCTGGAACGCTAAGGGGCAAACCCTGCTCATCCCAGTTCTTTTATTTTTCCCCTATGATTTTATTTATTTATTTGAGAAAGAGGGAGAGAAGGGGGAGGGGAGAGGGAGAGGGAGAGAAACTCAAGGAGACTCCGCACTGAGCATGGACCCTAATGTGGGGCTCGATCTCATGACCCTGAGATCATGACCTCAGTCGAAACCAAGAGTCAGGTGCTCAGCTGACTGAGCCACCCAGGCGCCCTCATTCCAGTTCTTAAAACAGGTTGCATAGCGACAACCATTGGGGCCGTTTGCTGTTGGTATGACAGAGGGGACAGCCAGGCGGCAGCCCAACCACAGGTGAGAATTGGGTTTACAATGCAGGAGGCAGTTCAGATAAGCCAGACAGAGGTGGTTATCAGCCAGTGGGTCCCAACAGCTGGCCCATAAGGCCAGACCTCTGCCATGCTTTTTACCCCAGAACAGACTGAAGATTGAAATGAAAGTTACTGAAGTATCAGAATAAAGCATGTGTTTAGAAATGATAGTTCTGAAGGGGAGAAGATCTTTCTGAGCTAGACACAAAACTTAGAAAGTGTAAAGGGGTAGATTGGCCTGTGTGAACATTGACTACAAATTAAACCAAAAAACCCCCTCTGTATGGTATAAAAATAAGAATAATTATTACCTTATATGAGATCCGAAGGCAGAGGACAGACAGCCAGATGATACTCAGGACAAACAACGGATAAATTCCTTAACATCACAAGTGTCCTTAGAAACCAGTAAGAAAAATACCGAGAACCTAACGAATAAATGGTACGCAAAACAGTTACGCAAGAAGAAATATACAAGCAACTTATACACCTTTAAAACAGACCCAGTCTCTCTTATAAGTAACCAAAGGCGAATCTCCAGAGCACGATGCTATTTCTCACCTGTGCAGCGACTGGGACCCTGGTGGTTAAGGGGGCGTAGGTGGGGTCAGCCAGCAGGAGGCAGGCGAGGCAGCACAAATCTATCGAAGTTAAAAATCCATTTACTCTGTGGCCCCAACTCCACATGTAGAGAAATGCTCACACATGCCAGTGTGGATGCACAGAAGCGTGGTTCCGTATGGGTTTCAGCGAAAGCAGGGAATGATCCAATTGTCCGTGCCTGGGGACTGGATAAATAAATTCCCCCTGGGAGGGGATACGGTACAGAGGTGTAAAGGGTGTTAAAAACATTTTTAATAGGGACGTGTGCCGATACGGAACTGTCTCTGAGGTCAGGAGAAAAATTCGGGTGAAAGCCATCTGTACAGAGCTCTTGTGATGTCGAGACCGTTATTCATGCTCCGAAAATATCTGGGGGCTCAGAAGAATCTCTTTAAGGCAGATGTCTCAGTCTGCGGTAGCAGAGAGACCTACTTTTTAAAATCAAATATCGTTTGTGCTTTTTGATTTTTCTTCTACCATCTAGACGACCTACTTTTTAAATAACAAAAAAACAGCTGGCCAGTGGTACTTACATTCCCTTTAGGAATTATGAAGGGAATGTGTATTTTTAAGAACACATTTTGTCTTTCACATTAGTAAAATGAAAGAAAGAAAGAAAGAAAGAAAGAAAGAAAGAAAGAAAGAAAGAAAGGAAATCAGAAATACAGAAATGACCTTCCTCAGTGCTGGAGGGGAGTTCATGGACACGAAATCAAGGAAGGGTCCCCCCCCCCCCCACTGTTGCCTGTGTGGTGTCGGTTGGTCGATGCCTTTGGAAAGTAACTAGCAATAGGCAGCAAGTACCCTAAAAAAGCTCATGATCTCCTGACCCAGTAATTTAATTATAGAAAACTACCCTAAAGAAGATATTTTTTACAAAGACACAGAAATGCCCGTTGCAGTCGGAGCAGCCCCACTGCCAGCAACGGGGAGCCCCGTTCACGTTCATGATGCCTCAGATGCTGGGTGGATTCTGTAAAAGGACGCTCAGCCTAAATGCCCACGGGCGAGCGAGCGAGGGTTGGTTCTGCTAAGGAAGGCACACGGAAGGGACTAGGACACGGCCCCAGAGAAGCGGCTTCCAGGGGGCAGGCGCAGAGCGTCAGACTCCGCCGGCTCGTGGTAAGGGCTCCGCTGTGCTGCTTGCTGCGCAGGCTGTGGAGTACAACATCTTCGAGGGCATGGAGTGCCACGGCTCCCCGCTGGTGGTCATCAGCCAGGGCAAGATCGTCTTCGAGGACGGCAACATTAACGTCAACAAGGGCGTGGGCCGCTTCATCCCACGGAAGCCTTTCCCCGAGCACCTCTACCAGCGTGTCAGGATCAGGAGCAAGGTGAGCGGGCCCGGGTCCGGCCTGTGCAGTGTGAACGAGTCATGGCCACAGGAGCCTCCTTTCCCTCTTGGGGCACGCCAGCCGTGACACTGCCCTGCCAGAGTCTTGGGGCCCAAGTCGAGGTCCCAGGATTTTGCAGACTGTAAAGGGGTGTGCACGTGTGGGATGGAAGGGGTGGCGGGAGTCACGCTGACCGGAGCTGCTTTGGGGTATGCATCCCACATCTCGGGGTCCTCAGCACCCCCTCTTTGAGTGTCAGGACACTCCTGCGGGTCAGACCCTGGGGCTTGAAGCAGTGGGCTGGCCAGTGTTGCACAACTGGCCAGCTGGAACCTCTAGGCTTTGCGCTTCTGGTACGAATAAACAACCCCAGCATACTTGAGGGATGGCCGGATGGCTTCTCACGCCCTCCAGACCTTCCCCGCCCTTCCATTCTGCATCTCTCTTACCCTCTTTCCTGGAAGAGTCGCAGCAGGGACTCAGAAGACCCTATTGGAGGGCGCGTAGCAGGCTCCAGGCCCTCTCCAGCCCAGCTCAGATGGAGCTGGCTCTCGCTTTGCATAAACTCCCCCCTCTGGCCCCATCGTCTTCCTTAACGGGTCCCTCCTGTCACCATGGCCACCTGCTTCCCACACTAAATGGCTGACGTTTGCTGGAAAGGCCAGCTGTGTATGTATGTGTGTAAATGTGTGTGTGTGCATGCACGTGTGTGTGCACGCTTGTGTGTGTGGGTGTGTGGGTGTGCGCGCACGGATGCGTGTGTGTGTGCACACATGTAAGCATGCCCTCCTGTGTGAGGTCCTGCTTTTCTCGTGCTTCAGAAGTGGCCCCCCCCCCACCAATTTTGATGGAAAACCCCAGAAACATGGTCCCCCAGACTCAGGCCCACATTATAGTGCGTGACGTCTTTCCATGCCCCGTAGGGTGTAGCACCCAGGTCAAAGATTGCAAATCGCACGGGCATTGTGCATCAGATGGGGAAAGGATGGAGACGGAGGATAAGAAAGTCCAGTCTGAGAAATGGCCGTGGAAAGCCGGGCTGGCCGAGGGACCACAGCAGGCTGCTAGAGATAAGGAGACTTGTGTAAACCCCTGGCTGCACGCCCACTAAGGGCACAAACACACGTGGGCCAGCTTCATTTCCTTTACATCCGTTTGAACCCGAGGTTAGAAGCCACATCTTTAAGAGCAGGTGCCTGGTTTTTATGCCAGGCCCTCCTCTGCAGGAGCCAGGAGGCCGGATCCCTGCGCAGGGCACTGCCCCGCCACATGCCTGGGGGCAGAGGACAGGAGCCACACCAGGTGAGGGGCAGCACCTGCCCCAGAACCTGTCTCTGGTGGAGCCGAGCTTGGAAGAGGTCCCCGAAGGACATGGGGAGGCAGGCTTGGAACCAGCTGGAACGGAGGGACGCCCCAGAGGTGCAGGAAGCAGGTATTGCAAAGGGGAGCACCGAAATGTGGCCAGAACTGTAGTCATGGATGCAGGGCTCCCCCGGGGTGTTGCTTAACCCATGGGGATGGAGACCATGGTCCATGCCCTGCCCCCAGAGGGTCCGTGCAGACGTTCGCTTCCCAGTTTCCACGAGCTGGCTGCCCTCAGACCTGGCCCTGTCACCCCACCACATGCCAGGTTTTCTCCCTTTCTCTCCCTCCTTTCTAGAATCACCTCCCAAACACACTAGCTCCCCAAATCCTTGTCTTGGGCTCACCTTCTGCAAGACCATAGACGATTCGTGGTCATTGAGGGGGATGGTAGGCATGTCAGGGAAAGTGTTTACCTCTTGAAAATGGGTCTGGGGTCCTCCTGTACGGAGGGGCTCTGTGTGTGTGCTTGTACCTGTGTGCATGTGTGCATGTATGTGCATGTCTGTGTGTTGGGTTATATGTATGTGTGCGTGCATGTGCACGTGTGAAGTGTGTGTGTGCACGTGTGTATGGGGAGTAAGTGGGTGCCTGCGTGTGGGGTGTGTGTGCACATGTGAACCCACACGTGTGTGTGTGCGTGTGTGCCCGGGTCGCCCTCAGCTCACCGTCCAGCCACAGGGCTCCCGCCTGCCTGAATGGGCAGGTGCAAGTGCATCTCGCCCACCCGTCCCCTCCCCTCCCTCTGTGTAGGTTTCGGGGTTGCAAGGTGTTCCCAGGGGCATGTACGATGGTCCCGTGTATGAGGTGCCGGCCACACCGAAATATGCCACTCCTGCCCCTTCTGCCAAGTCCTCGCCTTCCAAGCACCAGCCCCCGCCCATCAGAAACCTCCACCAGTCCAACTTCAGTTTATCAGGTAAGAGCTCCCCACGCCCACAGCTCTTCCGAGGGGCTCCCTCGGGCACTAGATGAGAAAGCAAGGAGCAGGTGGGGAGCCCCATCTCCTCTCTTCCTGGGAGGGGCAGAGCAGGCGGGGGGAGGTCAGAGAGCAGAGGGGCTTCGCAGGGGCTACACAGAGACACTTGACCCTGGTTATGAAGTCTGCACAAAAATTGGCCCTGAGCTCGTGCTTAAGCGTGCCTTTCCGGCGAAGCTGAACGTGGTCCCTGGTCCCTCAGACACCAGGGACACTGCAGTTTCATGAGCTCGCCACATGAGGGCAGACATGCACACGCTGGGAACCTGGAATTTTGTCTCCGTGTACTGGAGGGTTCAGCATGTGTTATATACACTGGGCTAGGTGCTAGGAATGCGGTGATGGGTGAGACACAGCTGGGCAGCCCCCAGTCTGCTCCAGGGGTCAGCCAGGTTGTCTTAAAGGACCAGATAGTAAATAGTCTAGGTTTTGTGAGCCAAGAGGCAAAATTTAGAATATTATATTAAGTAGCCATTTCAAATGCAACCATTGAAAAGTGTAAAAAAAGATAAAAAACTATTCTTAGCCCAGCCCAGGTGGTGGCCAAGCTTTGTCGATGGTCCCTCGTTTGCAGACTCCAATCTAACAGGAGTGCAAGCCATTTAAACAGAGAAGCTGATACGGTTAGCCAGTGAGAACGGAGGGGCAGAGAGATGAACATTCAGTTAAAGCATGGGGGTGACGACCTGCCCTCCATCCGGGGAGTGTCTGTCTCCGCGATCATTCAGTGGGGGACACAAGTTGTGGTAGGGGGTCCCCAGTCCCATTCATCTTACTTCCCACGGGCCGTCATGCAAGGGTTTCTCACACACTGAGTGTGATTCCAGTCTTGAAAGAGAACCAGTATTTTTTCCACGAATGGACCCGAAACACCACTCACGTATCTCATCTGATGCCCAGTCAACACAACTGGGATTGGGCACAGAGCCAGGACAAGCCACCTGGGTGAAGCCACATGGAGTTTGCAGACCGGACCTCTCCTCAAGTCATGCAACTCACAATTGTTATTAAACACAAGGGGAGGAGCCCGCCCATTTAGAACTAGAAAGACAACGAAATGAAAAGTCTGCTGGAGGGGCTCCACCCCCACCCCGCACCCCAGGTTGGCACTCACCGTCTCCCAGGCCCACCGCCCCGCCCCAGCCCGCCTCACGGCAGGTTAGCAGGTGACTTCATTTGTCACCAGCACGGTAGGCACTTTCCGGCATCAGGACTGACTTCACAGATGCCTTTTAAACACCCGCATGATGTCACTTTACAGAGATGTGAAGTGATTGATTGCACCGGGGTCCTTTCGCCTGACAGGTGCTTTCAAAGCTGCAGACACGTAACCAGCAAGGTGGAGATGATGATGAGGGAAACAGGTATTAAGCACTAGGCCTGATTTCTGGTTCCGGGATTTGAGGAAGTTCCTGGTTCACCAGGAAGACACAGTGTCTACCACGGGAGCTCTGAGAGAAAATCAGGCAGCTCTCCCCGCTACACCCGTAGTGGCTTTCAGAGATAAGACACAGTGGGGGTGGAAGGCCCTCATCTCCGCTCCTCTCACTGTAGAGAAAAGGAAGTGAAGGCCAAGGGAAGGTGGGTCTGATTCCAAATCACCCAGGTTCCAGACGTGATCTGTCCTGGAGCCTGTCTCCAGACTGGACCCCAGGGCCCTCTCACACCCTCCCTCCTTTTGGCTTTGTCCAGCGGTCACTACTTACTCATTGAATATGTATCCATTGAGCACCAGGCGCTGGGCTTGATGCTGGAACTCTAAATCTGTAACTGCCAGAGAACATAGAAGGTCGGAACAAATGATTGGTTTTGCAGATTGAAAACAAAAAAGTGCTGTTCCTCCCCCATGCAGATCTGGCCATGGCAAACGAGGTGGGCAAATCCAGCTCTGAGTAGTTCGCGCACACACACGCACGCACACACGTGCACTCCCAAGCTCACCGTACATAAAACACCTTTGGAGCCTCGGGCACTGCTGTGCGCTGTTCTGACTCCTGTAGGAGCTGGAGCTGTGGAGAGAGACCAGTTGGGGCCGGAATCCTGGCTGGCCCGCCCTCCAGCTTTGCCCCTCAAGGTGCATGACCTGAGCCTCAAATTCCTCCTCTGTACATTTGGGGTAACCCCCCATAGTCTTGCTGCATACCCTAAACTCAAGCACATATGTTGAAGCACTAAGTCTGCGCCCGCACACCGTAGGCACTAAGTGCTGGCCCACGTGTCTCGAGAACATGAAACCAGGCAAGAAATAGTGCAGGGCGGTCAGGGCTGCAAGAGGGTGACCCCAGGGCCTGAGGGGAGCACAGAGGAGAAAGCAGTGAACCCCGTGCATGTTGGGGAGCCCTCCCAGAGGTGAGCCTGGACCGAGCCCCAGGGTGTGCAGAGGCCAGAGGGCATGTTGGGACGAGGGCTCAGCGTCCGGACCCGCAGGAGCAGCAGGTGGAACCTGCTGGCAGTGATTGGCTCCGTCTCTTCCAGGTGCGCAGATAGACGACAACAATCCACGGCGCACCGGCCACCGCATCGTGGCGCCCCCTGGTGGCCGCTCCAACATCACCAGTCTCGGCTGAAGGTGGACGAGTGGATGGATGAGCGTGACGCGTTCTAGGAACAACGTCCATTCCTTTCCCTGTCAGGGTCTGGAAAACCCGCAGTTTTATTTGGTACTGATGGGGGGAAAATTGAATGATGTTCTTTCCTCTTTTGTTTAGGAAGAAGTGGTACTAGTGTGGTGTGTTTGCTTGGAAACTCCTTGCCCCACAGTCGTGTGTTCATGCGGACTCCACCTCAGAGCATGGGTCTCCGTTTCCCTCCTTAGTGAACACAGGCTCTAGCAGCGTCTTGTACTGTCCCCCCCACTTCCGACTCCACGGGCTCCATGAATCTCTGGGTGGTTCCTTTTGCACCCTTGTAGCTGTTCTAGGATAGTTGATGCATGTTACTAAATTATGTATGCAAGTCTGTGAGTGCACCTGACGGAACATCGCCGAGGACCCACGTAGACACAATGCCGAGACCTCAAGCCCTCAGGGGCCATTCCAAAACGCTTACCGCGAAGAAGTTTACTCATTGCCCCCACCCCAAGTCCACGCTAGAAAGAAGCCTGCCCCACTCCTCCCCACCCCACTCCACCCCCAGTGAGAACCTTCTGTGAATTCTCAGAGAGGCAGGGGAGCCTTCCAGTGTTTGCAGAGAAACATCATCCACGTCCTGTGTCAGAAACTCTGGTCTCCGTGGCACTTGTGACTCGCCATGCCGTCTTCTGGTCTGTGTGTGTCCTTCCAGCCAGCTCCGACTTCAGGCCTAGCCAGGTTCACACTCAGAAAGGGGTCTCCCCACCCCCATCAGGGCTGACAACGGTGGGGTGACAGCTGCTCCCTGTTGCCCCGCTCCTGGTCCCTTCGAGGTGGTTGACGGGGCAGTCAGATTTTTAAAGTTTTGTACAAAGTTTTCCTTTGTAATCACCCCCATTTTTACTTAACAACTGACTTATCGTGGCTCTTATTTCTGAATTCAAAGCTTGTGAAAAAATAAAGAAAATAAACAGCCTGCTGGCCCGACTAGAGTGTTTTCATTGAAGGGCGGGTGCTCGGTTAGGGGCAAACGCTCTGTAGTCCTTCTCGTGATGATGGGAGCGTGGTGGTTGCTTCCCAGGACTCACTCTTGGTAGACCCTGGGGGAAGCGGAGGAGGAAGGAGAGGGAGCCAGTCACGAGGTGTGGAGTGTTGATCTCGGACCCCGAGGTCATGGTGGGAAAGGCAGGAGGCAGGTGGCTTCTGTGACGTGGTTGAAAGCACACGTCCATTTCCTCCTGCCTGGCCCATCCTTGGTGCGCTCTCTTCTTGTAGGTTACGGTCTGCGTCAGAGGGGAGCTCCAGCCTTCTAAACATCACATTTCTTCCCTCGGGTCCCATGAGCAGATGCACATTCCGAGGAGTAAAAACTCAGGCAAAGTTGCTTGTCCTAATTTGCCACTAGTAGTAGTGACAGTGGTCATGGTGGTGATGGTGGCGGTGATGATGGCGATGATGGTGATGGTGGTGGAGGTGGTGGTGATGGTGGTAATGATTGTGGTGATGATGATGGTGAGAATGATTGTGATGATGGTGGTGATGGTTACGATGGTGGTAGATGATGATGGCGGCAGTGGTGGTGATAATGATCTTGATGATGGTGGTAAAGGTGATGATGGTGGTGATGATGTTGGTGGTGATGGTGGTGATGATAACAATGATGGCAAAGGTGGTGGTGATGGTGGTGGTGATGATGACTATGGTGGTAATGGTGATGATGGTGGTAAAGGTGATGATGGTGGTGAGGATGTTGGTGGTGATGGTGGTGATGATAACAATGATGGTAAAGGTGATGGTGGTGGTGATGGTGGTGGTGATGATGACTATGGTGGTAATGGTGATGATGGTGGTAAAGGTAATGATGGTGGTGATGATGGTGGTGGTGATGGTGGTCATGATAACAACGATGGTAAAGGTGATGGTGGTGGTGATGATGACTATGGTGGTAATGGTGATGATGGTGGTAATGGTGATGATGGTGGTGGTGATGAGACAGGCAGTATCTCGGTGGCACTGGCTACGTGTTAGGTGCTCTGTGAGGTAAGCTCTATTACTACACCCCTTTTACAGATGAGCCCTGGAGAGTTCAGTGACTTGCCCAAGATCACACAGTGAGGAAGAGGCCGATCCAGGATTTGAATCCAGGACCCATGAAATTTGGCTCAAAGTCTAAAGCTCCTTTGTCCTAACTGTGAAGTTTTACTGTCATTCAAGGCAGGGTGGCTTTGGATGGTTGTACATCTACTTAATGGTTTTAGTATATTCTCCCCCTGCCTGGCTGGGTTAAGATACCTTAGTTAAGGTCCAACATGATGTTGGCTCACAGTCTGTCATGGACTTTATTGAAACAAGGCTAAATACAAGGAAAGGTCAAGAATAAAGGATAGAACCTTTTGATTTTTCACCATGGCCCATGCAGACTACTAAAGGGCAACACAGAAACTTCCAGAAGAGTAAAGTTGGCAGCGGTGAGTTACCCCAACCTCTGGAAAACATTTCCTCTCCTGCATCACCCCCTAACCCATCCGAGGATGCAAGCAGAAGCAGCCCTAACATCCTCTCTCTAAGACTGACCCTGGTGGGACTACTGCCTGGCTGCATAACTGACTGGGGTCACCAGCACCTCCAAGCGTCCCAGTCACGGGTCCTGGTGGTGCAAGACAGACGAGCCTTAAGTTTCGGAGGCTGTGCTTCAACATCCCTTGTAAGGCACGTGCTTCCCTTTCAAGTCCTGAGATGGTGGAGGGGGTAGGGAGTGTTTCTCGGAAAGCTTTAGGGGAAAGCTCTCCATTCTCTCATCCATCTATCTATACCCGTGATTCCTCTTTACCATGTCATAGCCTAGTCCCAGGGTCCGGGAATTAGGATGTGGACATCTTGGGTGGAGGGGCATTAGTCTGCTGTCCACAAGTCTTCTAAGTCTCCTTCCAGAAATTTCGTTGTATCTTGCCACATTTGGGTACACGATCCATCTTTCACTACCCTTTGTGTAGAAGGAAAGGGAAACTCAAGACTTACTTTTTCCCACATAATATCCAGATGACCCAGCACGATTTATTGAAAAGACCATTCTTTCCCCCATTAGGCTGTGATGGTGGCTTTATTATAAACCATAGTGTGAGGGTCTCCTAATCCAGGGGTCCCGAGGTACCCTGCAAAACAAATACTAAACACCGGGCTGGGCTGGGCTGGGCTGGGAGCCCCAGTTTGCAGTGTTCGCTGATTTCCCCTGTAGCCAGCTTCAAACTACCAGCGTGAAGCTAGCGAGCTTGTACCTCATTAGGTTAAGCGGGCTCTGGTGTCCCAGTAAGGGCTGGCCTGTCCGCTACGCCGGTGGGTCTGTTTTTGCACCCGTATTGCATACTGACTCTAAAAAGTGAGAACAGCCAAGGTCTCCCCCATCCACGGAAACCCCCAACCGTTTCCCCGTTGTCCTTTGCACTGCCTAACGGACTCCGGCCCCAGAATCAGTGTGGCCGCTTGGTTATGGTGAGTGAACCAGAGAAGGCTGCTCCCAAGGCCTGAGTGTCAGGTCTCCGCACACTTGGGGGCTGTTCTTTGGACCAAAGTGCATGTGGTCACGACTCTGGGGCACAAAGCATGGGCCCCCGATGGTGAACATGTGCAGTGTCATTGGCCCCGAGTTTCTCTCCAGTGACATCAGTTTCTGGAGCAGAGGAGCAAGAAGAGTATTTTTGGACCAAAAGGACTTTTGCCACATTGAAGTTTCCTTCCCCTTCCTGCTCTTTCTTCTTTTTTCTTCCCACCCAGTGACCATGGAATGCCGTTCTGTGCCAGACGCTGTGCTCACCAGGGGCAATGCATTCCGTGGGAAGGTTGGGAATGAAAGTATTACCCCGAACACCTAACAGCGCCCGCTGCCCACTGCCAGGAGGAGAAGCAGATGCTTATCTCCCGCTTCTGGTGGTTCCACAGAGGAAGGGGCGTCTGCTCTCTGGGGGAGAGGTGCGGGGGCTCTCCTGGCCTTTCTCACTCCTTCTTCTCCAGGAAAGGAGACGCACCTGCTTGCTTAGTCTGGGAAGAGGGAACTGAGTGTGCCGAGTGGGGTCCTTTGCTCTCTCCAAGGAGATGACCGACCTCAGGACACACATTTCTCCTCGGACGTGGTTTACCATGAAGTCAGTGATGTCTGCACAGACCCCCACCCAGGCCCAGGGGTGGGCTTAGTGATATGTCCACAAAGTCCTAGTGTCTGTACGCTTTCCACAGCCAGAGGTTTGAACTGCAACCGGTTAAGACACAATTTCCTTCCACTCCAACGTCCCCGAGTATCAGGTGATGCCGGGGAGGCTGTGGGCATATCCAGGACTGGGTTAGGGCAGGTGGACTCGGGTTTGGTGGGGATTTTCTGTGTGCTGCCCAGCCCAAGCACAAAGAGTCAGCCCTGCGCCACCTCTCTGGCGTCCCAACAGAGCACGCGAGTCCCGTGGCACCGGCACCAGAAGTGTGTGGCCCAAGGGGTGGGACGGAGGTGCCCAGAGCCAGAAGCTGGTCTGCAGAACGTCTCCCAGCTGTCAGATGTGTCGAATTACGAGTGGAGAAATACCAGAACGAGATATTACAGAGGTGGATTAAGCAATCCAGTGGTTTAAAAAACTATTTTGTTTTTGGATTTGTTATTTTGTGGAATTCATCAGGCTTTTAAAAAATACATCAGTCGTTCTCATCTCCTTCCTCATTCTGAATATTTATTCACTCTTATCCCTTTGTAGTTTCATTTGCTTTTTATTAAGCTCTTCTCCCCACAGTGTACACATTCCAGCACCCCTGCCCCAGATCTGGGTCTCCCTTCTCCTCTGCTCTTGCGGGGTTTCCCGTTGTCCCCATGGTGGAGGCTTGTGTCTGGGGCCATGTGTGTGGCTGGGTAGGAGGGGAGGAGCGAGCCCTTCACGGCCGCAGGGCCAGTCTTGGCTCCTACAACGTGCTTCCATCGGCCACAAAGCCCATGTGCAGATCTCCCCGACTGCTCAATGTCTCGCCTGGTTCCAAATGTGGATGGGAAATAAAGGCATATTTAATTCTTCCCTCATAGGCTAAGAGCCTAAAGGGAGGCCCCGATCTTGTCTGAGGGCCATAGGGAAGGCTCTTGACATGAGCCCTGCCGTTGACATATGGATGATGCTTACAGGCTGACGAGGCAGAGAGGAGGGGCAGGGGTAGGGCTGTTCCAGGAGGGCAGCACAAATGTCCTGTGCAAAAGCCCCGTGGCAGGCGGGGGGCGGGCAGGTGTGAGGCCACGAGAGGAGATAGGCTGGGTGAGGGTGGGAGCGTCAGCAGGGCTGTGGCTGAGACCAGACCTCGCTGAGCCCTATGGTCCATCTTAAAAAGTTTGCTTTTTCTCCTTTGAGGAAAGAATACTGCTGACACGTGTGTGCCGGACAGATTTGTGTTTGGAACATGTGGGCACCGGTCAGAGGAGTTGGGACAGGACAGGAGGCAAGCGTTGGAGCAGTTAGGAGTTTCCTGTGGCCGTGCCTAGGTCAGCACCAGAGGAAGGGGCAGGACAGACACCGGGCTGGCCAGAGAGGTCCTGGGAGAGTCTCCGGCCTTCCTCCTTGCTGAGCTCAGACTAGACAGGAGGTGTGCATGGAAGAACGAATCCACTAACTTATTCACCATGCCCTTCCGGTCCACCTCCTTCCATCTCCCTATCAACCCACCACCCATAATATGCACTGGAATAGGAAGGGATGGAGGAGGTCGCTGGCGATGTGTCTGCGGTCTCCTCTGCGCTGGGCGTCCTGCATTTGCGAACCCTGCCCCGCACGTCCCAGAGCCTGTGCCAGATGCCTCTGGGTGTCCTGTGGCTTCCGATGTCCACATTTTATTGTGACCGGGGAGGCAGTGGCATTGTGGAAGGCACCTCCACGCCCCCGCCACGAGCAGCAAGAGCCCATCTATATTGTGATGGAGAAACAGTCCCCAGTGTTCACGGAGTCCTGTGCCAAGCACAGTAGCTGTGAGCAGGGCTGAAAAGGGCCCAGTAGCACCGGCATGAGACACGGTGTTCAGGAAGCAAAACAGTTTTCATGCAAGATCCATGGAAGCTGAGCCGCCTTCGGTCTTTCTGAGATGCCGGGGCTGCCAGGGGTCTGCATTTACCAAATTCAAGTTACCAGATCAGACACTCCCAACTCCGGAACGCCTCTGTGCAGAGGACCCATGTGACAGGAGTGATATCTAGGTCAAGCAGGTTCTCAAAATACGGCAAGAAGGAAACCACAGTTCCTTAGCCCATTCGGCAGAATGCAATGCTTTATTCAGCCACAAGAGGGAGCCGTGAGCTGACCCGTTAGGACCAGATGCTCTCTGCTGGGAAGCATCCTTAACAAGCCAGGAACCCCCAGGGATGACTTCTCCTGTCCCAGAGCCACTCTTTCTTGACCAAGAGAGTCTCATTTAGATTTTAAGAAATAAAAACTCAGGACACAAATGGTCCAGGAGATCGCCGTGACGGGGGTCCCGGAGCCAAGTGTTCTGGGATTCTGCCGAAACACAGAGCCATCTGTCCGGACTTGCCGGGCTTTGTCACACTGACTCAGGTCGGGGGTGATGCCCCCAGGAGACACGTGGCCGTGTCTGGAGACACGTCTGGATGCCATGACTGGGCAGTGCTCCTGGCATCGGGTGGGCCAGGGATGTTGCTAAACATCCCACTAAGCAAAGAGCAGCCCCCGCCCCCAACGAAGAATCATCTCACCCAAATGTCCACGGTGCCAGGGTTGAGAATCCCTGATTTCAATGAAAATAGTGATTTTCCTTCCAGGTGGGAAAGGCCTCTCCTGGCAGTGGTTTAAATAGGGTCGGTCTGGAGGCTCTGGGAGCAGTAGAGGCCCCGGGGAGCAGGTCTCCTGACGGAGAACTGCTTGTCCCCTCCCCGGAGAAGTCGGAGGGCTGAGTGGGGCTGCCCCCAGAAGACCCGCGGCAGGTGTCATGATGTATCTGTGGGGCCTCGGGTCCCCAAGGTGGGTGACGTAGGCCCACAGGCCAGGGATTCCACGGTCTGTGTCAGGGTTCTGGGGCCCTGAGACTCACCCCCCAAAGTGACTAGGCGTTAGCTGTTGGCTGAGCCAAACCCGGAAGTGGGTGCAGATGAGAACACCATGGCCAGGTGTGTGAGACACACACACACACACGCGGACACGTCTCATGGGACAGACAGAACGAGGTGACAGAAATGGTGGAGAAAAGGCTTCAGGCCAGATGGCCCCCCCCCCGTGACCCCTGCACGCCCGGCAGAGCACTGGGAGGGTCCAGGGAGCAGGGAGGCCCTGAGGCTGGAGTGAGGCCGCCTCACGCTGGGCGGGCGGGTTCGGGGGGCAGCAGGGACACCGTGCGGTGGGGGGTTCAGACAGCCAGGGAGGAAGAGGTCCCTGAGGAAGGGAGCCACGTCTCGAAGCCAGAGAAAGCCAGAGAAAACTGCAGACAGGTGTCCCGCAGGGTTTCTAAGTCCACAGGCAGGAGGGTCTGCCCTGCTCACGGAGGCCTCGTCGGGCGCTGTCCATCCGTCTCCTTCCCGCCCCCTCACAGCGAGCGGGGGAGGCACAGTGGGACCCCCGTCCCCCCGGGGGCCCTCACCGTCTCCCCCAGCTGGGGTGGGTGGTGGTGTTCAGGCCAGGTGCTCGGTTGCGGCCCCGAGCGCCGCCGGCTACAAATGGCTTCTTTCCCTCAGCAGCTTCTTGGGACTCTCGCTGTCACCAGTTTCATTTTCTTGCTGGTTCAGCCTTTTGCTGCTTAAAACATGAAACAATGCCTTGGTCAGAACTCTGATTCCAGGTCTGTCCAGAGGCAAGGGCTTCTCCGATCTGATCCGAAGGAAAGGCAGTGGCGGGCGATCTAAACCAACCTCTGACCGAGGTTGTTGGGAGACAAGCAGCTCCCAGTTTCCCTCCGTTTCGGGGGGGAGGGGTCACTGAGGGCCACAGGGAAAGCAAGCCCCCGCTCAGATGACTGGGTGCCAGGACGCATTTACCTTCCTGCAAGTCCCAAGGCGCCTGGAGCAGTGGGGGCCTGGTGAGGGGGCACTGCCTGCCGTTCAGGCTGGGTGCTGGTGGGACGTGGAGCTAGGTCATGCCGACCCAGCCCCATCGGACACGAATAGCAGCAGTGACAGGGATACCAACACCTCCCACCATCGTCTGTCATTTCTGGGGCCCTCTGGATAAGCCTCCGAGAAAGGGGCTGATTTTTCTGCCCAGACTTTAGGTGGTCCGTAAGCATCCACAGGCAGTACGCTGGGGCCCCCGCTGTACCTGAGTGATCCGGAGGGGTGGCCCCCCGAGGCAGGGTCATCGTCGGTGGGCCCCCCTGGGTCCCCCTTCTCCCGGGGTGGGGGTTTCTTCCTTCTTGTCCTTACAGGCTTCTCTGCAGAAGACACATAAACCGAGACACTGGCTCTGTGACTTCACGTGACTCCAACCCAGCCCCATTTAACTTGTAGGGAAACTGAGGCCCGGGGGTGAGGTGCTTTCCCAAGGCCACACAGCCATGAAGTGGCAGAGCTGGGGTTCGAGCCCAGGACAGCCCAAGGCTGTCAGACTATGTTTCTACCACACAAGCAGTAACACCCCGAGAACATAGCACTGGTACGGCAGACCCCTGTGTTCTCACACGCCTCCCGGTCCCCAGCCTGTGAGCAGGCTACAGCACCTGTGAGTCACTGAAGTGCCTGCTGGCAACCAGATAATTAGCGGGGGGCTAATTACTCCTAGGGGGCCCAAGTGCCGTCCTGGGCCTGCTCGTTTACAGACAAGGACACAAAAGCCACGTTCGTGGTTAGTGGCAGACACGGGACTAAAATCCCTACGCCCAGCCCTGAGTGCCTCCTGCTGTGGTGCACCAGCTTCTGGGACTTACCTGACAATCCACGCTTACTTGGCAACAGTCTGCTTTGGGGCAGGGGCACCCGGGCCAAGGCCGCCAGCTCAGAGATGAAGCCCTGCTCAGCTTCCTGAATGCGAGGACGGAGGGTCACCCGGGGCTCCCTCTGCCCGGCCCGCCTCTCCACCGCAGTGAGGCTGACGCTCTCCAGGGTGGCGGACGGGACCGTGACCCCGGACGCACACAGCTCCCCCAGCAGCACCCAAGAGACAGCCGGAAAAGGGTAGACGCGTATGTGAGGGAGGGAGCCAGTGTTTTCCAGCTCCTGCCGGGGAGCTGTCCATCCTCACTCATGCCAGCCGGGGACCCCCATTCTACAGATGAGAACACTGAGGTGAGGGCTCAGTGAGGGCCACAGAGGGGGAGCAGCAGAGCCAGGACCTAACCTGCTTCTGCTCGACTCCGGAGTCTGAGTTCTCAACTGCCAACACTGCGGGTTAACCACGGGCCTGGCTTCCGTGACTTATTAACTGTGTGAGCTAGATGGTGACTAATCTCTCAGAGCCTCAGTGTCCCCATCGGGAACTGGAATATAACAGTGACCCCGTCCTCGGCTGTCAGAGGATGACAGCGGATGGTGCGCGTACGGCTCCTGGCTCAGTGACAGACACGCAGTTAGTGTTCGCCACTGTTACTGTCGCCTCGTCACGGCCGCGCTGGGGGTGAAGACTCCTGCCGGCCCCAAGGCTCACGGTCAAGCCAACCACCAGTGATGACCGTCCTGAGCCAGGGCCGAGGTCTCGTTGCTGCCCCGTGATCACGAGAGTGGCCTTTTGCTCCTCATTCCTCGCTAACCCCCCCGCCCACGGTGAGAGGGCACTTCTCCGACACTCCTACCTGCAGCTGGGTCTCGAGCTGGGCTCCCAGATGATCCACAGCCCTTGCCTTCTGCTTCCAAGCATCCAGGCGGGTCTGCTGGTGCATGGTGAACTGAGCCAGGAACTTTTTCTGTTGTGCCGCCAGCCTGGCAGAAGGAAAGAAGGCCCTCAGCGTGGCCCGTGCCGGCCGGTCAATCAGAGACCCAGCACCACGGTTTCCCAGGGGCCTGCTGCATCATGGGAATTGGTGGCCAGCAGCCGCCCTTGAGCCCTGGGAGCCACGAGAGAAGAATAGCCTTCACCGGCACGATTTACGGTGGCTACACAGGCTGCGACAGTGGCCACAGCCGGGCTGACTCCACCAGTGGGCTGACTCATCACGAAAGCAATTCACGCTCGGGAGTTTTCAGAACCCTGCATGCCTGTTTTTCACTGGGTTCTACCAGATCCTTGGTGGTATCAGCAGGACAAAGAGCAGACTCATCAGGGCAGGAGCAGCTCAGAGGGGCGGGGGTCTCTCTGGGGTCCCCTAGCTGCCAGTGACTGAACAGCAATAGGCATCCTCATTCGAGAAATCATCTGAACCCAGGGGTAGGGGGACACGCTCCTGAGAGAACCAGAGGCCCACCAGCTTCCCATCCATACTGGAAACGGAAACAGAATGCTCATTACCAAGCATGCGGCATCGACAAATCCTGAACACAGGAGCCTCACACCTCTGCAGGGCAGGGCTCCCAGCTGGGGCAGCAACAGGGTCCCCGACCTGCAGACAGCCCTACCTTGCTCTTAGGGGCAGGGACCCTCCGCCTCCCACTCCCCAGCCCTTCCTGGGCTGACCTTCCTCTGACCCTCAGCAAACAGGCACATTCCATCCCATCTACCTCCTTTGCATAACTGCTCTCTGCCTTTTTCTTTCCAATCTTTTGTGACTGCTTTTCTAAAAGGGCTGAATTTCTGGACCTGCAGAGAGAAGCCACCTCTGGCATCAGCAGGGAGCTGGTTATGGAATTTACCCAAAGGCACAACATTTCATTTGGTTTTTGCTTCAAGCTCTTCTGTTGGCCAGTAATATCTTTCCCCTCTTCTTTGTATTTGCCTGGCAAACTCCTATTCATCCTACAAGACCCCATCATTAATACATCCATCCACTCCTTCATTTATACATAAAACACTTCTGGTCTGCCAGGGGCTGTCCTGTGTTTGGAAGATACAGGTGCGAATAAGAGACTCACAGTCCCTGACCTCAGGGGGCTGCACAGGGAGCTAGGGGTGGGGTGGGGGTGGAGGCAGAACACAACACTGGAAGGATGGAGGTCCGGGCGCTGCAGTACAGCCTCCCCCACACCCTCGAGGAGGCCGCATTCATTTCCTGGGGCCACTCTAACAAGTGGCCGCAAGCTGACTCAGGGCTCTTAACCGAAATCTATTCTCTCACGGCTCTGGTGGCCAGAGGCTTCAATCAAGGTGTCAGCAGGGCTGTCCATCCTCCAAAGGTTCTGGAGGAGAGCCCCTTCCCTGCCTCTCCCCTGGTGGCTGCTGGAGCTCCTTGGCTGGTGTCAGCACCATCCCCATCCCTGCCTCCGTCCTCCCATGGTCTTGTGTGTGATTGAATCTCCCTCCGCCGCACTCGCCATTGGATTTAGGGCCCACGGGGATAATCCAGGACGATCTCATCTCAAGATCGTTAACTTAATGACGTCTGCAAAGATCTTTCTTCCAAATAGGTCACATCCACAGGCTCCAGGGATTAGGACATGGGCAAATCTTTTGGGGACCCCCATTCAGCGGCTAGGTGGCTTCTTGCTGTAAACAGCATGTCCTATGCCCGTTCTGCCAACAGTCCCGGTCACTCTTGGCTGCCGCCCACTGTGGACTTGGCTAATGGGAGTGGCGGGCAGGGGGAGCACCATGTGGGAAGGGGTCAGAGTGGGGTTTCACCCTGTAAGGCCAGGGGAGCCATGAAAGGGCCCACGGGAACCTGAGACCTGACTGCTTCATGTTTCTGCGATGCCCTGGCTGCAGTGTGGACAGCAGGACAAGACGGGAGCCCAGAAGCCACAGCTCTAAGCCAGGAGGGGAGTGACAAGGACCTGAGACAGGAGAGTGGCTGAGAGAGGAGCCATGCTCTGGACAGCCCTGCCTGAAGAGGGACAGCCGCGTGGTGCCCTCGCTCCAGAGCTCGAGCCCCTTCAGGACTGCTGATCCCCCAGAACCTTCTGGAAGAAGGGAATTCGCTGGCCATAGGCCTGGCTGTAGGGTCTGAGGCACCTAGACGGGTACAACAGCTCTTAAACCCCTTACTCTTAGACTAGTATTTGATTATGGAAATGGGTATTTAAAAGACCTCTGTTCTGACAGAGTTCTGATCGCAGAGCTGTTCCGGTCTCCAGGGGCACTGTGCACAGTGCAGGAAGCACCGTAGGGACTCTGCCGGTGGGGACGGACACTGGGGCGCTGGCCGTGCGACCCCCACCCTGGCGGGCGCTGCACACTTTACACATACTCTCTGATGGTAATACATCAGGGGGGCAGGAGCTAAGGCAACCCCACTTCACAGATGGAGAAGCTGAGGCTCGGGGCGTGTGGCTGTCAGAAGGGGCCGTGCCACCGCAGTGTCACCGGTGTCCCTCAGACGGGCCCTCCTGCAATCACACTGCTCGCCAGAGTTCAATTTGGAATCTGCCCTTGGGCTGAGAATTGCTTCACAGGCTTATTCTCTTTTTGCTCTTTCTGATCGATTATCTGTTGTCAGGACACGGCTCTGTCCCCAGGAGTTCTGGAGGACTTTCACTAGGAACGGCGAGTACCTGGGCAGGGCAGGAAGGACACCGACGGCCACGTGGGAGCCTCTAAGTCACAGTGAGACTCAGTCGCACACCCGCATCCCCGCCAGGCTCTGCTTCCATCTTCCATAAACCTGGGGACGGGGTTGGACTGGGGGAGGCCGAGACCCCTCCTCCTGGGTCATGGAGGCCAAAGTGAAGCCCTGGGCTACATCCACCCGCATCCCTGGAGAGGAGTGTGTTAACAATTCAGATTCCTGGGGACCCCCTCAAAGACCCCAGTCTGAGTGTCCAGGTGTGGGGCCCGAGACCCGCACGTCCAGTGGGTGCACCAAGTGGGATGGTGATCCCCGCGTCGGAGAGCCGCCGGCCCGTAGTTCGATGGGTCTGCACCAGCCAAGGCAAGGTCACACCTTGCAGCCGATGGCAGGACATCTGCTGACCACAGCTAACGTCCCGTTGGAGGATTTGTGGAGAGGGGATGTAGGACGCAGTCTGACCCAGGGGGCCCTGCACTTCTTGGCTCCTAAGCCAGCTGTCAGACGAGGGACTGGAATTGACCGTGAGGCCTGGCACAGAGCCCACGCCTCCATCATGCAGGGCGGTGGTCGTCCTGCTGCTGCTTCCAGCGGCTGGGAGGTCTCCGCCCAGACAAGGGACCGGCACCCCTGCCCCGTCGTCCTGCAGGGCCCCTCCCCTCCGGCAGCAGAGCACCTGCGCCTATTTATTGCTGTTTCCCTGTCTGTCTCTCCTTCCAGGCTGTGAGCTCTGGGGTGACAGGCGCTGTTCCCAGGGGCTGGCTCAGACCTAGCAAGAGGAGGTGCTTACAGCGGAATGTGGGTGCAGCACCCACAGCCCCTAGCTCACCAGGAGGCTGTCTGCTCATCGATGGACAGTTTCCACCCAGGCCAATGACTCCTTATGCCGAGCACCCGTGTCTACGTCTCAGGGCATTCTCTGGCCCTGGGGGGTGTGCCCGGCCAGAAGGACTGGTGACGTCACACCTCCAGGGCAGACCCTCCACCAATGTGGAGCAGGGGTGGCGGACAAATCCTATCTTCCACATCCCTTGCTGGCATCGCTGGAAGATGAATGTTACAGAATCTCTCAGGAGGCCCAGAGTGGGATTGGGCCTCATTGTTCTACGAGGCTGATTTGCGTTGTTTCTGTTGTGGTTGGTCACACACTGACCCCACAGGTGTCCCTAATTTCCGGGACCCATGAAGACGTTACATTACATGGCAGTTGGGTCCTTGCAGGCTTGAGCAGGGTCAGCAACTTTTAAGATTTGGAGAGTATCCTGGATTATCTGGGTGGGTCTCAATCACTGGGATGCTATAAGCAGAGAAGTTTCTCCAGCTGGAGTCAAGGGAGACGTGATCAAAGAGGGAGGCAGAGGCTTCCAAGCATTGGGAGGCAGGGGCCGCGAGCAAGGACCGGGGAGAGGCCGCTGGGAGGTTGGGGCAGCCCCCAGCTGACAGCTGCAAAGCAACAGGACCTCAGCTCTGCCAGGAACCTGACGGTGCCAGCAACCTGAGCAAGCCTGGAAAGGTTCTTCCCAGAGCCTCGGCGAGAGCCCAGAGGCTGACACCTCGATTTCGGCCGCGTGAGGCCCAGAAAACCCAGCAGCACCCGCAGGGACTTCTGAGCTGCAGAAGCAGGTGCTCCACGGCCGGCTGTTGCTACGGCAGCAGCGGGCAACACCTGCGGGCCTCACGTCCCTCTCCCTCACTGGGCTTCCCACGGTCACCTCCAAATTAAACAGCCTGCCCCCCATCCTCGTGTCAGAGTCTGCACTGGGGGAACCCGCCATGCCCAGACTCCCTTGTTCCCTCGTGCAGGCCCCTCCGAGCGGCCGCGTGTCCAGCAGGGAGCCAGGCAGAGGCGCACGGGCCTCCCCAGTCAGACAGGTGCACACCGTCAGCCGCTAGGTGTGCAGCAGACGGCAGCAGGGGGGAAGCTCACCTCTGGTGGACCGCCTTGCAGGCTTCGCCAGCTCCACCCGCCACTGGGCTCCCTGACGAGGGCTCCCCGAGTCCTTGCTTTGTCCGCAGCTTGTAATTCTCCGTTCTCTCACCTAGACCGTGCAGCACACGAGATCAGGGGCATGTCTGGGGATCACGTCTGTACAGGGGCTGGGGCCCGTAGATGAGCGGGACCCCTGCTCTTAGAGCGTGCCGTTTACCCAGCACCCAGCACCCACGCTTCCCCTGGGAAAGGCTCCGCGTGCGTGAGAAAGCACGGCTTCCATCACAGACCCTGCGCCCCTGGAGGAGGGGGAGGGGCCTTCTAGAACACACAGAGGTTTAACCTGGATGGTCTCTAACCTGGATGATCTCTAGAAACATAACGTTCTATGGCTCTTCAATAACAAAGAGTATTGAATGAAGCAAAAGTTGTTATGTGGCCAATAAGTTTATCATTTCAGTGCATTTACTGAGAAATCCTCAGATCAGAGCTGGGGTATCAGGGAAGCAGGAAATCAGAGCTGAGAGGACGCATGGAGGGTGAGTCCAACCGTAGTCCCACAAAGGGGGAAACCAAGGCCTGGAGGGGGAGTGAATGCCCCTGAATGCTCCGCGTGACCATCTCGTCTGTTTCCTGCGGGCCTAGCCCAACCCTTACTTTGGAAAACGGTGATGTATCCGTAGCCACCGGGCAGATTTCCAGACATGTGCCCAGATTTTACTCAAATCTAGGATTCAGATTCCGCAGGACAAGGGGAAGAAAAGGTGTTTGCTGAGCTCACCCAGAAGACCGCTCAGGACCTGCTGCCCATCGTTGGTCTAGGGATCGATTCTAATGCTGATCCCTGGACAATCCAGGCAAAACCCGTCAGAGAACGTGGGGTTCCAGCCTGTTCTGAACCCTCAGATGCAGGGAGGGGCATTACCAGCAGAAGCCGGGAAGAAACCGGCTTTTGTCTATTGTTCTACGTGTGTCATTGCTGGCCTCGGGGATTCTGTCCATTGTCACCCAGGTGGCCTCCTACGAGAGCCCATGGGGGGAATTCTCTGGTTCTCAGGAACACCGTATGGGCTGCTGGCCTGTTCTCACTCGCTGTCACTACACAGCTCTGACGAGGTGCCTATCTCTCGGGCCACCAGGAAGCCCAGAGCCAAAACCTTGTCACCACTAGGGAGGGATCGGATGGCCTATGTCCCAGGTCATGTCCTCACTCAGACTCCATCCCACTGTCCCATCCCCGTCCTGGTTCATCTACTTTTTAAAAATCCTACTGTAGTGTGTGTATACTTCTTTCAATGGGATTTAAAAAGACCTTTTTGGGGGGGCAAAGCAGAAAACAAAACAAAACAAAATAAAATAAAAACTCCCTCAAATAACATTTGAAAACGTTGGCATGCCATCGTGTGTCCCGAACTAAGAGCACGTCTGGCGTGTGGCCCATGACGCTGCCCTGAGGAGGGGGCCGTACCTTGCAGGGTCTTCCGATGCTGCAGTGTCCTCTCCTCATGGTCCTGCATGACCTTCCCGATCTGCTGGTAATACGCGTGCACGAGCCGGCCGACCCCAGCGCTGGTCACGTAGACGCTCTCCACGGCCGCCTCCATCAGCGTCCTCTGTGGCGGGAGGCGATAGACTCAGCAGAGAAGTCACACACACATGCGGTCCCCTGCCTCCCCTCGTCCTGGTACTTAGCTTCCACTGCTCCCAACCCTGACTGGTCCGAGAGCAGGCAGAGTACGTGCTTGGTTTACTCCTGTCTCGGTGATCTTACTTCCTTGGCCAGGGGTGGTCTGGAGCTGGCTGTATGACCCAGCTCTGGCCAGTGAGCTGACGTCTGGGTGACATGCACCAGATGTGAGATATTTGGAACTAGAGGGGGTTGTCCCAGCGACGTGGGTCCAATCTCTCTGCTGTGCGTATAAGTGAAGTGACTGTATCTGAAGGAACGGGCTCTTGAATGTGGCCAGGAAGTGTCCCCACACGTCGCAACGCGAGCCGGCTGCTGGTTTCAGACCTGAGCCGGCCACGGACACACCTCCTGCGGACGTCGGTCACAAGTGGACGTATCTCGCCTCTCCTTAGGGCACGAGGTGGCAGGCAGCCAGGGGGAGCAGAGCACGTGCTGGCCATGCAGGCAAGCCCGGGTTCCAGTCCCAACTCTGCCACTTCTTAAATCTGGAAGCCTTTAAACGTCTCTTGTCTGTGATAAGCCTCAGTTTTCCCATCTGAGCAAAGGCAAGGAAACTAACCTTTCCGTGCAAGGTTTTGGTGCGAGCCTAATGAGACAGGGCAGGCAATGCACACAGATGGACTCAGAAGTACAGTGCTTGCTACGTCTGACCACGGTTATTTTTGTTCCTACAGCTTATCATCGTCAGTACGAGGAGGAAACCACCGCCCACGCCACTCGAACTGATTTCAGCTGCACTGCTCAGCTGTCAGGGCAACTCCGCAAAGCCTCGTGTCCACAGAGGCAGCCAGGGGCAGGAGAGGTCCACGTCTCTCTTGGGGGGAGGCTGACTCAGGATCCTGCGTCTGTCACTGACCACCGGGCAGTTCTGGGTGAGACCGCACCCCTGTCAGAGCTGCTGTAAGGGCTGGGCCAGGGCTCAGAATAAGGGAGGAGAGGGAAAACCTCACCACTCCGGGAGGACAGCCATTCCCTCTCCTGGATGAGGGAAAGGAGGCTCGGAGAAGCCAGGTAATTTCCGCCAGGCCAGACGCTCTTGGGCCGGTGCCCCGTGTGGGTGCTCTGCCCAAATCCTGCCCCTTGTCTGCCCAGCCCACCTGCCCCAGCCCAATCCCTCTCGCCCCTCGGGTTCCCCGGGACGGGGGCTGGCTCGCACCTTGAAGTCATCCCTGTCCTTGGCCCGGCTCTTGGTGGCTGCGTTCCGCGCGTGCCCCAGCAGCGCCTGCCCGATGGCTCGCTCTGCGTGCTGCTGCAGGAGCCGCCCGACCTCCTGGGCCTCGGCCAGGAGCTGCTGCTGGAGCTGCAGCCGCGTCTGCTGTGCCTCCTCCTCCAGCCTGCCGGCCTCCTCCATGACTCGTGCCTCCTGGAGAGGACAAGAGAGGGAGAGCCGCGCTGCTGCCCCTCACGGAAGCTCCGGCCAGGACCAGGGCCAGGATGTGGGGCTGGCCCAGTCCAGGGCCCCAGGAGGGTTGAGGAAGGGATTGAGAAGCGGCAGAAAGTGGGGACCTCTGGGCTTGCAAAGTCCACAGTGGATGAGCCAGGGTGTCTGTTGAAGAACCCCCCAAGCATTTATTGAGCACCTACTGTGTGCCCGGTGCCATCTGTGGCCTCTCACACATACAAGAAATTCCTCATTCTTCCAAAACACCATGAGGCGTGAACACTGGGAGTGATGAGGATATAGAGGCCCAGAGACACTAAGTAACTTTGTAAAAGTCACACAGCAGAGCTAGGTTTCAAAGCCAGAGCTGAGTCTGAGCATAGTCTGGGACATCACGGAAGCCAGGGCAGGACATATAGGGCCTGGGGACTGCCCCTCCTATAGGACTCAGAGTTGGAGGAGGAGGTGAGGGAGTCAGTGGTAGGAGGGCCAGTCCTACCTGCTGCCCACTGAGCTCCCCTGGGCAGAAAGAAAGTGACTGTGAGCTTCTCCCTCACCAATGGGTCAAAACACCAGCTGCTCCAATAGCTCAGTGGCTCCATGAGAGCAGTCAGCCTGCTTGGGTTTAAATCCCAGCCCCACAATTTACAAATCCTTTCTTTCGACTTGTTCAAATCTTAAAACCAATCACAGAGCCCCTTCCTCCCAGCACCCTGATGATGACTGTACGGATCTGTTTTCTGACTTCATATCCATGTTTAGCATAATTCTCAATATAGCATACACTAAAGCTCCCTGGCACATTGGGTGCCCCCCACCCCCAGGAGGCTGCCATTGTCCCACCCTGCAACAACAGGGGCGGCAAGATTTGGACTTTGGCAAACATGACTGACCCCGGAACCTGATGGAGTGGCATTGCCTGGCTGGGCCGGTAGGGGGCGACATGTGGATCTTACCAAGGCTCTGAGCAGCTGCCACTGATGTTCATCCAGACACTGGGAGGAGCCCTGCTCAAGGGCGTGCTGCTCACGCAGCTCCTGGAGAAGGCTCTTCTTCCCGGAAAGCCTCATGTGGGTCAGGGTGGTGATGGCGCTGCCCCGGAGAGCAAGCCTCCGGAGGGCGGAGCGCAGCAGCAGGTCATGCCCCTGCAGGATGCACCATGTGGACCTTTGAGGAAAGTGGGCACGGAGCTGGGAGTCAGTGCTCTTGGCTTCACTGAGTATGATGGTTAGCTTTCTCAGCCAGAATGGTCACAGGATGCCCGAACATCTGATCAAACATTATTCTGGGTGTTTCTGTGAGGGTGGTTCTGGATGAGATTAACACTTGGGACAGTAGGCTGAGTGAAACAGACTACCCTTCCTGATGTGGGTGGGCCTCATCTGGTCAGTGGAAGTCCTGAAGATAAGAAAAAGCTGACCCTCCCATGGGTTGCATTGGTCTGGAATATGGGTTTTTCCCCCTGCCTTTGGACTCAAACTGAGAGATCAGCTCTTCCTGGGTGTCAAGTTTTCAGACTCGGGACTAGAAATACACCACTGTCTTTCCTGGGTCTCCAGCTTGCCAGCTGCTGGTGTTGGGACCTCTCGGCCTATGCGTACATCTCCTGTTCGTTCCATGTCTCTGGACAGCCCTACTACATTGAGGTACCCAGAAATGCCTCAAGTAGCCACGCTCCCCAGGGAGCCCTTCCAGAAGGCAGCAGGTTGGAATTATCCCATCTCATGCTGCCTGTTCTCTTAGACATGGCTGATCACCTGTATTCAGCCATTTGTTCTTTTATCTATCATCTTGTCAACTTTATCATATCCTGTCCCATTTCTGATGCATATATGTGGCTGTCTTCAGTAGACATCCACTTGAATTTCTTACATAACTTTCAAAATCAACACATCCAGAACTGAAATTGTGGGCTATTTTTGAGTTCCCATCTCAATGACTCAAGTGAAAAACTCTGGCCTACCAGAGAGGCCCAGCATTTGGTATTTTCTGACAGCCTGAAAAGCTGAACAGAGTGTTGGCAGTTAACCTACCAAGGAGGAGAAACCTGGAAAACACTCCAGGCTTTCAGCTGGGGGCTCTTGTCCTAAGAAGAAGGAATCATCCCTTATAGAAGCTTAATTTTGAATCAGCTACATTCACAAACGGGGTAGCAGATATGCCACTATGTGAAATTCCTGCTAGAAGTAAGATAATTCCTCTCTGGGGGAAGATCCCATTACTCAAAATCTTAAATTATCTCTGCAATGTTCAGCTATGGTGTCCAGCATTAAATAAAAATATCCAGACTTGCAAACAGATAAGAACTAGTTAAAAAATAAAGAGAAAAAACAGAAAATAGAAACATACCCCCAAAATATTGGATATTGAGATAATCAGACAAAACCTTTACAATAGTTATGATGAAAATGTTTAATAAATTAAATGATAAGATGAAGAATTGCAGGAGACAACTGAAAATTATTAAAAGAATCAAATGGAAATTCTAGAACTGAAAATTCAGTACCATCTTTAAGAACAGTAGATGGATTTAACAGCAGATGAGACATTGCTTAAGAGAGCGTGAACTGGAAGATAGCTCAAAATAAATGCCTAGTCTGAACCACAGAGAACAAAAGAAAGAAAAATACAGGATAGCATATAAGATGTATGTGGGATATGGTGAAAAATTCTAATAAAATGTATAATTGGAGCTCCAGAAAAGTAGGGAAAGAATGGGCAAAAGGAATATTAAGGAGATAATGGCTGAGAATTTTCAAAAACTGATGAAAGCAAACCATAGCATATTCAAGAAGCACTGCAGATTTATTACACAAACAAACAAACAAACAAGAAACACCCGCAGAAACCACATATCATAATAAGCTGAAGAAAATCAAAGAACAAAAGGAAATCTTAAAAGCAGCTGGAAATAACGAAATCAGAGGACAAAAGATTATCTTAAAAAGCACTTAAAAAATAACAACCAAACTAGGATTCTATACCCAATGAAAACATTCCTCAAAAATGAAGATGAGAGGGGCGCCTGGGGGGCTCAGTCGTTAAGCATCTGCCTTCGGCTCAGGGCATGATCCCACCATTCTGGGATTGAGCCCCACATCAGGCTCCTCTGCTGGGAGCCTGCTTCTTCCTCTCCCATTCCCCCTGCTTGTCTCTCTCTCACTGGCTGTCTCTCTCACTGTCTCTGTGTCAAATAAATAAATAAAATCTTTAAAAAAATGAAGGTGAGATGGACCTTTTCAGACAAACAAAACCTAAAAGAATTTGTCATTAGCAGATCTGAAGTAAAGAGAACCTTTGTGCAAAGGAAAATAATCTCAGATGGAACCTTTAAAGATACAGGAAAGAATCAAGAGCAACAAAAAGGATAAATATGTGAGCAAATCTAAGTAAATATTGACTGCATAAAATAATAATGATAATATCTCATGGGGTTGAAAATAGAGAAGTGAAATGCCCACTAAAAAGTGTACTCTATGAGAGAGGAATGAATGGAATTAAGGTGTTCTAAGGTGTCCATATTGCCTGGAAGAAGGAATATATTAGTGTATATCAGATATGACACATCAAGGATGCAATCTAAAATCTTTGGACCACTAAAAGCAAAGTAAAAGAATATATAACCAACATGCCAAAATAGAGATAAATTAAAATAATAAAAAAAACCCACCTAATCCAAAAGAAGATGAGAAAGGAGAACTCAGAGCAGCAGAAAACAAACATAAAACAAACAGTAAGATGATAGATTAAAAATCCAAATATATTAGCATTAAGATTTACATTAAATATCAATGGACCAAATATTAGTACAATTAAAAGACAGAGGTTTTCAGGCTGGACAAATCTTCCAATTGCTTCCTATTGTCTTAGCATGGCTCACAAGGCTTTTCTGCTTATTGTCATCTCCTTTCCATATATTAGCCAATACAATAGCTATCCACCTACTTCTTGATATATACACACACTAGTGTCCTGGAAAAGGCTGGCAACTAGAAATCGGTTCTATCAAAATAATTTTTCTCATATAAAACAAGGAAAAACAAATATTTTCGAGTAAGTTGGAAATATGGTACTACACTAATAGCTACAGAAAAAGTAGAAAAGAGGGGTGCCTTGGTGACTCAGTGGGTTAAGCATCTGCCTTTGGCTCAGGTCATGATCTCGGAGAGCCCGGATCGAGCCCCCATTGGGCTCCCTGCTCAGTGGGTAGTCTGCTTCTCCCTCTCCCTCTCCCCCTCCCCCTGGCTTGTTCTCTCTCTCTGTCTCTCTCTCAAATAAATAAATAAAATCTTAAAAAAAAGAAAAAATAGAGAAGAATACAGATCTATTAATAAATTGGGAGTGGCTGAGAATGAGGACAAGGGGGCTTTTTAAATGATGGAAATATTCTAAATTTGGATCATGGTCATAGCTAAGAACTCTGTAAATTTACCAAAAATCGTTGCATTGTACATTTAAAATAATACACATATATTATACTTCCAAAAAAGTGTTTAAAATGTTCCTATGAAAGACAGCTCTATGAAGTAGGTATTATTAGCCCATTTTATAGGTGAGAAAATTGAGGGCAAGATTTGCCTAGAACAATTCTAACTGCAAGCCTTTATCAGTGGCACTCTGCTATCACTCTTCTCCACATTTACACTTAGAGATTGGTTAGTCTCAAAATCACACTGTAAGAACAGTAGGGGGCTGTTAATGTGTCCACCTAACAGATGAGAACACTGAGGGTAGCATGGAGATCACACAAGACACAGGCCCCCACCCTTGAGAAAGCTGTACTCACTCTTCACTGAGGCCACCAAGTCGGCCCAAGACCTGGTGGATGATGCTTTCGTGGTCATCTTGCAGGTGTGTCTGCAGCACGGAGGACAGGGCATGTTCCTCCATCCACACCTAGACCCAGCACAGAGCAACAGGGGTCAGCTCAAGTTCACTTCACCCATCATCACTTTGTTGGAACATGCCTTTTGTTTCTTGTTTAAAAGATCCTTTTCTCCCCCATTTCATTAAAATTTTCTCTTACAGTTCCTTCTAATGATTTTCTAAATTTCTAATTTGCATTTAAATCTTTAAACGTTGAACATTCATTTCTGTGGCATGAGAAAGGCATCTAATTTTTTTCTGCATAAATGGATACTAATTGTCCCAGCACTGTTTATTAGATAATTTATCTTTTTATGACTGGCCTGTCATGCCACCTTGTCTTACACAGCTTCCATATATACACAGTGTCATTTCAGGCTCTCTGTTTGAGTCCTTGGGTCTGTCTTTTTATTTCTGCATCAACGCCATTCTGCTTTAATTGCTGTTGCTTATAGCAAGACTGCATAGCCATTAGGGCAAATTCTCCCAGATTCTCTTATACCAAACTGTCTTAGCTATTCTTGGTTGCTTTTCCTTTCATATGATTTGTGCATCAGTTTAGCAAGTTTGGGAAAACAGCTTTTTGGATTTTCTTGTAAATGGACTGAACACACAGATTAATTTGGAGAGGATCACCATCTTTCCAAGATCAAATTTTCCCGTTCAAGAACATGGCGTTTCTCTTCAGTCTTACTTTATGCCTTCAACAACAGCTTATACACTTCTCCACTAAGCTCTTACACACATCGGTCAGGTTTATTTTTAGGCACCCTACATCTTTTATTCCGAAGAGGATCCTTATTGATGTTATCACTGCATGCTGCTGGTGTGTAGGAAACCTATGGTTTGGGATGCTGATTTTGTATCTCGGAAACTTACTGGGCAATCTGAGTAGTTGTAATAGTTTGTAGCTTCTTTGGGCTTCTCAATGGAGACCTTCATATCATCTACAAACACCCTACATAGGAGCCTCAGATCATCGACTGTGCTGTTTAGATCTTATCTTTATGGCCTGACTTATGAACTTTTTTTTTTTTTTTTGAGATGCAAGGGGGAGGGGCAGAGGGGGAGAGAGAGAGAATCTCAAGCAGACTCCATGCTCAGTGCAGAGGCCAACGCAGGGCTCGATCCCAGGACTTTGGGATCATGACCTGAGTTGAAGGCAGATGCTCAACCAACTTAGCCACCCAGGTGCCCTTGGAATGTCTCATTAAAGTCAGTCTCTGACTTCTCTTGTAAGGAGTCTACAAAAGCCTGTCAGAGTGCTGAGGGGACTAGAATTTCGTAGAAAATTCTATACAGCCAGGGCACCTGGGTGGCTCAGTTGGTTAAGCCTCTGACTCTTGATTTCAGTTCAGGTCATGATCTCAGGGCTGGAAGACTGAGCCCTGTGTCAGGCTCTGCACTCAACGGGAAGTCTGCTTGAGATTCTCTCCCTCTCCCTCTGCCCCATCCCCCTGCTCACTCTCTCTCTCTCAAAAGAAAAAAAAAAAAAAAAAGAAAATTCTGTACAGCCTTGCTTCTCCAAATGGTAAATGAACTCAAGTATATGGGGGGTCTTAGCGGGCACTTCAGAATACAGGTAAAAACAGCATCAGGACTCAAACACAGTCGAGGGGACCAAGACCATCAGACTTCATGATGCCTGCAGTCGTCACACCAACCTCTCCAAAGCTATCAAATGCTGGCTCGTGAATGTTTAAATTCAGAAGCAACAAGCTGCTTCCATGGGTTAGAGTGCTGACCTGGTTATTGCGACCTGGTAATTTTGTGGCTTTGGGCAAATTTACTCGTTGTTTCAAGTGTATAGTTACCAAGGAGAGAAAGGGAGAAGGAACTAGCAGTCAGAGCATGCCTGGTACACATGGAGGATTTTGCAGTGTTCTCCCATAAATGGGGCGGGCTTACAGGTGGCTGGGTTCTAAAGCCAGCGCCTCTGGCAAACATTGTCATGCTGAGGGAGGGAGGCATTGCTGTTTTAAAAAGCACAGTCAGGGTAGGGCTCATGGTGAGGGTGGCCTCGTGTGAGGGTGACATGGGAGCAAAGACTTCAGCAGGTGGAACAAGGCAGGAGCACACCCAGTGAACGGGAGGAACGCAAGGAGGCCAGTGTGGCTGGAGCCGAAGGAGGAGGTTAGAGGGAAGCCAGGCCCCAGCATGGAGGGCCTCATAAGGCATGGTGAGGATGCTCACTTTACCCGCATGAAAAGAGAAGCCACTGGGGGTCTGGAGCAAAGAAGTGACACAACGTGACTATGTCTTTTAGCAAACCGGATAGGCTGGCAATTATAAAATGTACAATTATTTTAAGTATCACTAAGGGAGATGAATCACTGCCAATTAAATTATGATGCATCTCAACATCCAGGTTGTTAAAATGTTTTTAAAATGTGCAACTTTAAAAATTAGTGTCATGTGGTATGTTTTTAAAGGATCGCTCTGGCTGGGGGTTGAAAGTAGACCACAGTGGGGGGAGGTGGATTCAGGGAGACCAGGGGGGCTGGCCGTCACTGTGATCGGATGAGAGGTGTGGCACAGACGTGAGGAAAGTGTCTCCATTCTGGACTAGACAGAAAGCTGAGCCTGTGCGACCTCCTGTCAGTTGCATGTTGGGGGTGAAAGAAGGGTGAGTTGAGACAACCCCAAAGGTTTTGGCCTGGTCGACGGGAAGACAGAGGAAGAGTGTGGATGGACCGGGCTGGGTGGGACGACAAACAGTTCTGTTTGGGGCATGTGACGGGGCCATGCCTATTCATCACATACAGGAAGATCTCAGGCAGGGAGCATTCTGGAATGCATTCTGAGCTGGAGACATAAATGAGGGAGTGCCAGCCTCAGTCCAAAAACCAAGGGATGGAGTCCTGCCGAGAACCATGTAAGTGAGCTTGGAAGTGATTCTCTTCCGGCCGAGCCTCCGGATGAGACCCCAGCCACAGGCTGGACTGCAGGAGTGAGACCCCAAGCAGAGGACCCTGTGAAGCTGTGTGTGGACTCCTGACCCGCAGAAACTGTGGGATAATAACTGTGTGTTGTCTTAAGGTGCTGGCTTGGTGGTTATTTGTCATGCAACATTAGGAACCAGGACAGATGGTGTGTGACTGGATGGGTCACCAAGAGAGTGCATGCGGACTGAGAGCAGGTCCCGGGCTGTGTCCCAGGCCACTCCAGGGGGCAGACACGGCGAAGGTGAGAAGGTACCAGCAAAGGACACTGAGGCAGAGCAACACTGAGATGGCAGGAGAAGCGAGAAAGTCAAGCAGCTGTTTCAAGGAGGAGGGGAGAGCCCAGCTTTGGAGGACAGGGATCTCACAATATGGAGAGCAGGAGAGAACAGGATCCAGTCCAAGCGCTGTGGCTGAGTGTGGCAGGCAAGGCCTGATAGCTCAGCACAGGTGGAAGCAGGTGCGGTGGCCAGGTGATGGAAACCCACCTGCTGTGGGGCTGAAAGAGTGGGGAGAGTGGGAGATGGTGCCAGGATTTAACACCTGATGGACTGACAGCCGCACGGGTGTTCCTGACGATGGGAAGTGCTATGAACCACACCCACCGCCACATCCCTTGTGAGAAGTGCAGAGTCCCATGTGGTGGTCTGTTACTCTCCCATTGCGGCTGTTTCTACCACAAACTCAGTAGCTTAAAACAACACAAACTCATTATCTTATAGTTCTGCAGGTCAGAAGTCCAAAATGGGGCTCAAGGGGCTAGACTGGAGGTGTCAGCAGGCTTACATGCCTTCTGGAAGCTCTGGGGCAAACTCCACCTCCCTGCCCTTTTCAGCTGCTGGACACCACCTGCATTCCTCAGCAAGTAGCCCCTTCCACCATCTTCAATCCACCGATGGCTGGCTGAGACTTTCTTGCTCCAACCACATCACTCTGACTCTCCTGCATCCCCCTTTCACTTATAAGGACCCTGGTAATTCTACTGGGTCCACCTGGATAGTCCAGGAGAATCTCCCCGTCTCAAGATCCTGAACTTAATCACATCTGCAAAGTCCCTTGTGCCCTGTGAGGTCCCATGTTCACAGCCAATAGGAATTAGGACGGGGACATCTTTGGGGGAACCTGGCACAGTGGACTGGCGAAAAGCCCAGAGAGCAACATTAGGACAGGTTTACGTTTTGAGAACCACCATTCTACAATCTGTTCCAATCGGGTAATCGGCAGATTCCATAATACTTAACAACTTCCCTGAGTAACAGGACATGAAGAAAACAATGTGGGAAGTGCATTGCACAGTCTGAGTGTGTGTTTCATTTTTCATGAAGTTTTTTTGGTGCTTTTCTTCTTAGACTAAATACTCATCTGAATCATAGAAAGCTCATCGCTCATTTTTATCATCACGGAGGAAATATGGTAAGTGAGATTGCACAGAGACCTCTAAACATCTTGTGGCAATTTAAGGCAATTAAACAACCAATCAGTAAATTAATTATGACATATACGCATTGAGAAAACAGTCTTGGGTCATACTTATTTAATTAGTTGATGAGGTCATTAACCATCCTGCTTGCTTCTTGCATGCAGAACTCCTCCTGAAACCCTTCCGCACAAGCCACTGAAAATTCACATGCACGTGTTTACTAAGTAAATAAATAGCAAGTAAAAATCAGAAGCTACGCATCATCTAATATTTGTTTAAAATAATTCAAGACTCATAACCAGAGGGTTGCAGATGTATTATGGTTGTTGGTCTAGTAATTTATCAGAAATGAGATTCTGGATTTTTTTCAATGTCAATATAATTAAATAATGAGAGAGACGCTATGTGAAAGGTCTTATATTGCATTACCTCAGAGCAAACCTGTTGGGTATTCTGACCCCTACTTTTCACTCAGAAGCAGAGATTCTGAGAGATTAGCAAGTTTTGCAAAACCTCAGAGCTGTGGGGGGAGGGGTGTCAGTTAAGCGGCCGAGACCAACCAGCCCTTGGACAGGGCTGCACTGGCTCAAACCCACACATCCAGCTTCCAAGGTTAGGGGCCCGTCTGCAAACTACAGCTGCCTCTCAAAGGCTCTCCCTCATATTTGGGGAGCCTTCATCAGAGCCATATTTGACTCAAAGGGTCAACCTGTCCTCCCCCCTCCCCAGAGACCATAAATTAAGGGGTCTGGGCATGAATCCAATAGAGTCAGCTTCAACTACATCCCTTGGAAGAATAATAAGGTGACCCTGTGATAATGTCCAAAGCTGCATTACTGTTGGTAATCCAGCCAAGTTTTACTGAGCGTGTGCTGTGTCTCAGCCCCCGGACTTTGAATAAGAGAATGAAGACATGAAAAGCAGAGTTGCTGTCCTCTAGGAACTTAGAGTCAAGGGCAGGAGACAGACAGCAATGAGAGGAAGACATGTTCCAACTGATAGAGGACTGAACTGAAATTAGAAGGAGGTCTAACAGGAAGCGAGGCCCTCTGCTGCCCCATGGCTGAGAGTAGCCCCGTGCTGGCACGACGACCCCCTTTCCTCACTTGGTACCTTGGACAGCTCTGGTTTGTTGCTTTGGAAAGCCTCTCTTCCATCAGGAGGCAGTGCTCTTCTGTAACTAATTGGACCCCATGATAAAGAGACAGGGGTTGTTTCTTATAACGGCTCCCAAGGGGTCGGCAGTTCAGGGCTGGGACAGTGGCGCCCACTGTCTGCTCTACCATCCTGAGCCCGTCTGCCTCTGTTCTCCTGCATCCTGCCTCTAAGTCAAAGGAAGGCTGGCATGCCCCAGGCCTTCTTCACACGCTCTGGACAGGAAGAACAGGGAATGCCGAAGAAGGGGATTTCTCCTATCAACAGTTGGCTTTCGTATTAGAAGGGAAGCTCTTTGCAGGGACCACACTCTGTCTCATAGGCCAGGACTACGTCACCTGCTAGATACTGGGCTAGTGAACATGTTTGTGTTACAGCCTGTGGTGTGCAGGAAGGCAGGAGAGAAAGGAAATGCAGGTGTTTTAGTGTCTGTCACATTTGGAAATTCCTCCTTATTTGATACATTTTAGGTTTTTTAAAACTAAAATTAATGTATATTAGTTTCCTATTGCTGCCTTAACACATGACTACAAATTCTGTGACTTAAAATAACACAAACTCATTATCTTACATTTCTGGAAGTCAGAAGTCTGAAATGGGTCTTACTGGGCTAAAATCAGTGCGGACAGAGCTGTGATCCTTCTCGATCCCTGGGATTGGGGGGAGTCTGCACCGGCCTTTTCCTGCTTCCGGAGGTGCTGTGTGCCTTGCCTCATGGCCACATCACACCGCCCTCTGCTCAGGTCATCCCTTCTTCTATCTGACCCTCCTCCTTCCCTTTCAGGAGGACCCTGTGATGACAGTGGGGCCCCCTGGATACTCCAGGACAATCTCTCCATTTCAACATCCTTAATACACTCACATGGCCAAGGTCCCTTCTGCCTTTAGGTGACTATTCAGAGGTTCTGGGGATTAGGATGTGGGCATCTCTGGGGGCCATTATTCTATCTACCACGTGGGTACCTGGTTTTAATAAGGAAACAGGCTTTCACTGAAAAGCAAGAGTTCCATGTGAACACCCCCCCAAGTCCACTCCCCTACGAGCTGCCTTCCATCGTTGACTTCTGCTGTTCTTGAGCACAGGCATTGCTGCCCTTTCCTGATGGGCCGGCTGGAGGCCTCATCTACTGCCTTCCCATCCTCCGCTCTCTTCTCCGCCCACCTTGTTGTGAAGGGCCGGGCAGGGCGCAGTGTCGGGAAAGTGCCCAGCACAGGCATTAGGGATGCTCCGTGAACGAACTCGCTCCTTATTCTTCCTAAGTGTAAAAACTGTAGAGCCCAGCCCCAGTTGTACAAAATGCGCACCTGCTTGTCCTGCTCCAGGAGGTCTTGGAAGAGTTCCCACTGTTGCTTCCGGAAGCGATCTGACTGCTCCAGCTGCCGGGCTGCGTTCTCCTGGACCTCCTGCCTCAAGTACTCACACTCTGCCCGGGAGAGGCCGGTCATGCCCGGGAGTGTCTGAAGGAACAGGACATCCACAAACTTCTCGAACGTTTCCATGGTGCCGCGGTAGAGCTCCTGAAGCCGAGAGCATGTGATGGGGTTACAAGTCATGGTCTCACCCTGGGTGGGGCCGTGGGCTTTCCACAAAGCACAGAGGAAACCCATCGAAGGGAGCTTTCAAATACATGCACGCGTGCACGCGCACACACGTGCACACACACACAAGGGGGGGAAGAAGGAGAGGGAGAAGCAGACTTCCCACTGAGCATGAAGGCCTATGCAGGGCTCGATCCCGGGACTTCACACCTGACCGCCTCTCCTGATGTTAGAAGAAAGGGAGTCTTTACCTTCATGGCCCATACTCTACAGGCCTGGCAACTAGACCCAGGCACAGGAAAACCAAATACATAACATCCTAAGGACATCACTGGCGGGACAAGGCTGTGGACACTTCAGGGTCAGCACAAACCTTTATCGAAACTGATATATTTGCCGCCATCCACTGAGACTGGCCCGGTGCTTCTCTACGCACTACTCATTCCTCCAGCAGCAACACCCGATGGGCATTTTGGCCTTGCTTTATGGAGCAGGAAAGTGGCATTAGTTGGCCAAGATCTTAGACTCCAATCCCAGCTCAAGAGAAGGAGTGTCAGCCTGCTGGAAATTGTCCCCTGCTGGAGGTGGGCTCAGGTAGGCTTGGGGGCCACAGGGCAGGGCATCGAGAACATCGGCCCCATGAGTATGAGCTCACTGGACCTACCCCATTCCCTCCATGACACTGGTTCTCAAACTCTGCTGTGCATCAGAATGCTGTTAAGATGGGGAAACTGAGGCACAAGTTAGATAAGCTGCTCCTGCGCCCATAACTGGCCAATGGCCTGGCTGGGATTGGAACACAGGCATCTGTCTCCAGAGCCTGGATGTCACTGCTCTACCACACAGCATACACGGAGCAGCAAGTGGTCTTCTTGTGGGGACGTCAGTCATTCCCCCTAATTCAGTATGGCCTCATCTTAGCTAATTACATCTTCCAAGACCCTACTTCCAAGTAAGGCTACATTCTGAGATTCCAGGGGGATAAGACATTTTGGGGGCTACTGTTACGAATGGAATTGTGTCCCCCAAATTCAAATACTGAAGCCCTAAGCTCCAATGTGACAGTGTTTGGAGATGGAGCCTTCAAGGAGGTGGCTGAGGGTAAGTGAGGTCATAGGGTGGGGCCTTAAGCTGATAGGGCTGGTATCCTAATAAGAGGAAGACCCCAGAGCTCTTTCTCTCCATGAGCACATGGGAAAGGCCAGGGAAGGACACAGCATGGGGGTGGCCATCTGCTAGCCGGGAAGAGAGTCCTCACCAGAACCCAACCTTGCCCACACCTTGACCTTGGACTTCTGGTCTCCAGAACAGCGAGACAATGAATGTCTGGTGTTTAAGGCCCCTGTCTAGGTGCTCTGTTACAGCAGCTGAGCTGACCGATACAGACACTCTTCACCCGGTACAGATGCCACGATCCTGAGGGTTTGCACGTCCCACCTTCACACGTTTGTCTGGCCCTGGGACGCCCCTGACTCCTTGTCCACAGGGCCTGTCTCCCCTTCAAAGCTTGGCTCAGGCATCACTTCCTGCAGACAGCTGCCTTTGACCTGGCCTTAACCCCAGGCATCCCTCATGCCTCTCCTCTGTACCTGTAAGCAGGGATGTTGTAACGGGAGCCAACTGGGATCAGGCGTGTCCCGGATGCCAGCTGCTGCCTAAGGGTCTCACACGCATTCCGTTCTCATACCACCTCCATGAAGAAGGCCTATCATTATCCCCATTTTGCAGACGGGGAAACTGGAAACTGGAGGGGCCCAGTAAAATCTGAAGGCCACACAGTGAGGACGGGGAAGAGCCTGGACGCAGACCTGCGCTGAGCCTGGAGTGGAGCCCGCATGTGCTTCCCATCACTATGGCACTTGTCAATTTCCTTTGCACTGAGATGTCTGCATTTCTGCCTTGCAGCAGCTCTGAGTGATGCCTGAGGCAGGGGCTCTGTGTCTCAGTCATCATCGCCTCCCTGGAGGCCCCTGTCACTCTGGAGGGCACGGGTGGTCTCCCCTGTTCTCTCAAAGTCAGTCCTCTGGCCAGCATGCAGTCGCCCTCCCCATTCTGGAGTTGCACGAGGTTACCCGGGGAGAAAGAGGTGGTGTCGGCCCTCAAACCCAGGCCTTCCTGTTCCAGGGCCAGTCCTCCGTCCTCCCCACTGCCCTACCCACTGACTCCCACAAAAGCCCACCTCCTTTCCATCCTGGGTGAACTTCCAAAGGCCTTTGCTTCTAGGGACATTTGGAGGTCAGAGTCCTGAGCAGCCTGGAAATGGAAGATGCCTCAGGTAGGACCCTGGTGGGTGATGTGGGGAGGGACCCATGGAGAGCGTGTGGCTTTCCTGCTGCCCAGCCAGAGGGCCAGGGTGGGACCTGCGCCTGCATCTTTGGGGTCCTGGCCTAGGAGGAGGTGGGATTCCCATGCACACGCAGATCCTGAGGGTTCTCTGCGGGTCCCACCATGAGGCCACGTACCTGGCAGAGCCCAGCCACGGCCTCGGTGTTTCTGAGGTTCTCCTCCTCCTCCAGGTAACTCCGGGTCAGCCTCTGCCTCTCCAGGACTGCATGAAAACTCTGCGAGTAAAACGGGAGCTGAATCACGTGAGAAAATGCCAATTTTCCTAGAAAAATTCCCCCAGAGGGCCACTCTCAGATCTGAAGGATGTCTGTCCCTGATTTATATACGAGGAAACTGAGGCACAGGGATATCATGTGGCTGAAAATTGCAAACCTGATCTGGCCACAAGCCACCCAGACATCATTCTGTGAATGAGTTGCTGGGGACCACTGCCCAGGCCCTGGGGACCACCCAGTGGAGCCCACCACCTAGCTGACCACGTGGCTGAGCCCTGAGGAGCCCAGAGAATGTGGAGGAGATGGGGCAGGCACAGGGGTGCAGTGGGCACCCCAGACACTATCAGAGGGCAGGTCACAATGACAGGACAGATTCATCTCCCGGAGGTCCACAGGGGAAAACGCCCCTTGTTCGTTTATTTATTTGTTCACTCATTCATCCATTCTTACATGCATCTGTTCCCCCTTTCCTTCCTTCCTCCAAGTCTCCTGAGCACCAGCATGTGCCTGCCTGGCCTGTGCCGAGGTGCTGCGCAGAGCCGACCCGGCCACCCTTCCTGCGCTCAGGATTGTGCAACGCGATGCCGGGGGAAGGGCCGGAAATCTCCGAGCAGCAGAGAGCAGTTCTCATCAGCCTTATTTCAGATGCATCTTCTCCAGGACAGAAACAGCAGCCCCCACCTTGTGACCCGGAAGGCCCTTGGGAGGAGGCTCCGTGAGGGGGTGGGGTGGCTGGACCTTAAAAGGACCTAAATGCCTCTCCTCTGTCGTGGGGGGGGAGGTGTCTTCTCCTGGCTTCTCACTGGGGAGCTGCTGCTGCCACCACGCTGGCCCCAGGGAGGTCCCGTGCCCGTGCTCTGGGTGGGGCCTGGACCCGGTCACTGTCCCTCCCTCTCGCTGGCAGAGCCGAGACGAGGTGCAGCTCATGTCAGCGCAGAGCCGAAGAGCCCAGACCAACAGTCCAGCGGTGGCTGCCCCTTGCTTGGTCTCCCTGCACCCTAACCACCCAGGATGTGGACACTATGGCTCCCACCGTGCAGATGCGGAAGCTGAGGGCCAGCGGGGAGCAAAGCAGCCTTCCAACCCATTTCCAGGCGCCCCAGTGCCCAAATGCTTGACCACGTGCAGGATGGACAAGCAGGCACCCAGGCCCAGCCGTTAGCAGGGGAATACAGGGGCCAAGGCGGGGCTTTCCTCTCTCTCTGAGAACCGCAAGCCCCAGGCATCCCAGTTTGTGTCGGCGTCAGCTCATTTCTTTGCCCTCAAGGGGGGTGGCCTCTTGTTTCTTGTCCAGTGAGTCTTCTTGTCCCCTTCCTCGTCAAGACAAGGGCCTTTTCTAACCTGGCCACCTCCCTGGTCCTGCAACAGAGCCTCCCGTGCACGGTCCTCCCTTCCCCCGGACTGCCTAAGGTCACTGGGCTGACACATGGAAGTGAGTAGTTGACTTCATGTCTGGCTGATGCCAAAGTCTCTGGCTGTCCCTGCACAGTAACGAGGACGAAGCCACAGCACTCAGCCTGTGCGGCCGCTCCCGGGCTAGCTGTGCCCATGCACGCGGGGCTGAGTCGGGAGCAGGGTCACCTGGAGGAACTCGCCCGGGGCGGTGGTCAGCTGCGCCTCAGCCAGGAAGCTGCTCTGCTCCTCTTCTTGGGCCAGCGCGAGCTTTGCCATCTCCTCTGCCTGGTGAACCAGTGATGCCTTAACCAGGTCTTTGCCTCGCTGGACAAACTCTGAAATCAAAGTAAGCCACAGCACATCGCAGGTTATGCCCCGGGCAAGACCATCACAGTCTCCTGCCCGCACTCAGGATGAGAAACATAGGTTCAGCTTCCAGGTACAAGTGCTTCCAAAAGGCCAGTGTTAGGAGCCCCTGGCCCTTCAAAGCCCACAGCCCCACGTTATTTAAAGGGACCCCCACTTCCCCTTGGGCCCAGTGCTCCGGACACCACAAGAGACTGCTTTTAGTGGTGTGCAGGGCCACCGGCCAACCTGACCAGGAGATGAAGAAGAGGCATTTTTGTGGGGAAAAAACAAGGGAGGTGTAAGTGACACAGGTAGGGACAGCTGGAAGGACAGGACAGAAGAGCTTGGACCTGGAGGAAGACAGTGACATCTCAGACTGCAACTGAGATTCAAAAATCACGAGGATGAGCTATTAAATCAGCAGGACCTGCAGGAAGGAGAGGATCCCAAGGGCCAGGCTCTCTGCCTGGTGGGGAAGGTGAAGGCAAGCAGAGAGGCTGGGGTCTAAACCCACCCTTCACCCCGCCCAGGTCACTGGGCCGGCAGCGTGCCAAGAACAGCACTGGGCGCTGGGCCTGGCTGCTCCTGGTGCAGAGCAGTTGAGAGAAGGAAGGGAGGGTCAGTGTCATGCCGGATGAGGGACTGGGCGGTGGGATGAGAAGGATGAGGGATCATGGGTAGCGTGGGACCCCAGAGAAGGCTTCTGGGAGAGGAGACAAAGAAGATGGGAGCCAGATCCTTCTCCCCTGGGTTTTGGGGGGAGATGTTGATTGTAGAAGCTAGAGAACCCAATGACGGCCAGGCTCCCAGGGGTCTGCAGTTCTGGGGCACGTTCGTTTCAGCATTTCATACACACACACACACGCACGTGTGTGCACGCATTCCACACTTGTCAGACAAGCACACTTCCTTGGGTTTTGTCTGAGAATCTGTTTAGCCTCTGGCACCAAGAAAAGAGTGTGACCGGGTGTCCAGAGAGACCAGAGTCCTCCCTCTGCCCGGGGTCCTCCCCCCACCCCGACTGTCTCCTTGCCACCCTGTCTTGTCCAAGTTCAACAGAGCCTGATCAGTGGGGGCTGCTTCGGCCTCCTGTCCCTGCCACTCTGTGCTGCTGGGGCCCCTTCCCCCTGGGAGAGCCCAGGTCCCTCTGTGCGATGACCCCCAAGGCGAGATGTGCTGGGTTTTACACGGTCCAGAGCTCCAGCCAACAGTGGGCTTCCACGTGGTCACAGAAGCCGTGACTCAGAGGGACACAAAGACCTCCTGGAATGGCCTGGCTGGGGTCCTGAGGTCCCAGCTCCGAGTGCCTACCCTCTGACCCCATCTCTGAAAGGCAGCGGGCAGGCGTGGCGGAGGGGGCATAAGCCACTGCAGACAGAGGACCGGGCCGCTGGCTGCGATGAAAACCTGGCACCATGGACTGAACTGCGTCCCCGCAAATTGACACACTAAGGCCCTAACCCCCTTGGGACTGCATCTGGAGGTTAGACGAGTTCGTGAAACGGGGGTCTTTATCCCGTAGGGTTGGTGCCTTATAAGAAGAGGCAGAGGTGTGAGAAAGCTCCTTCTCTGCTACGTGAGGACACAGAGAGAAGGTGGCCGGCTGCAGGCAGGACTCGGTTTCTCACCGGGAACTGACTGGGCTGGCGCTCTGCTCTTGGACCTCACTGCCTTCAGAACTGGGAGAAAAGAGAGGTCTGTTGTGTAAGCCCCCCGGTCTGTGCTATCTTGATACGGTGACCTGGGATGACCTTGACCCCTGGAGACTCCCTGGTCCTACGGCATCCACACTATGTGGGCATCAGAGCCCGCGGGGGAAACTGTAAAGCACATGGACTCCGTGCCCTGCAGACGTCCTGACGGAGACCCGGAGAGGTCCCCGCCTCTCTGTGCTTCCACTCCCAGCCCCAGGCGAACGTGCAGCCTTGGACCCGCACCAGGACCAGTGATGAGCTCTCCTCCCAAGGCCCTGGGGGAAGCCGGTGCTGGAGGCAGAGGTGGGACCCACCCTGCAGCTATAAGCTTCTTCTCTCTAATGATGGGACCTGGACTAAGTCTCGGATGCCCTCAGTGTCTTGAACCCTGACCTGCCCACCTCCCAGGATCTGCCCCAGGAGCCGGGGTGGGCATGAGAAACAGCCACGCCGGTTCCCTCCCCTGCCCCACATGCTCAGCCATTGCCCGCCCTCGCCTGCACTGCTGAGCAGGGCCCTGGGACTTGTGTAGGGCCGCGGGGTGCTGCTGAGTGCGCTGCGTCATTTCTGGGCATTGCCGCCCTCCTTTGCCCTCTGCACGGTCCAGGTGCTTCTGCTGCAGGCCCCTGGGGCCTCTGTGAGCCCATCACTGATGGCTAAACGCAGCAGGCCATCCCTGACCCTAGGGGCAGCCTTATGGGGAATGCAAGCAGGGCTCAGAGCCATCAAGGGATGCGGTCCCCAAGGGCCAGAAGGGCGTCTTAGCCCGTGCTGGTCTCCCGCGTGCTGCTCCACGTCTCCTGACGCTTACCGGCTGCCCCCCAGCCCCAACCCCCTTCCCCCCACCCCGGCACAGGAGGGCACCCCAGACCCGGCCTTGGCCCACTCACCCCTGCTGAAGCGCTCTGCCTCCCCCCAGAAGGCCTTGTGCTGCTGTCTGAGCAGCTCTTCCTTCTGCCGCCCAGAGAGCTTCCCCTCGATGGTCAGCAGCTCCAGGCCGTGGGATAGCGCGGCCAGCCGGCACTTGGTCTCCTCCTGGACTTGGAGCTTCAGGCACTCGATCATCTTCGCCATGTGCGCGCGGCCCATGGTTCTCTCCAGGGTGTCCTGAGAAGAGAAATACCTGGCTCAGTGCCCAGCGGCGAGGGTCTGCCAAGGGCCATGGGCCCCCTCCTGGCGCCCCCACGCCCTGTGAGCAGAGTGCAGACCGACCGGCTCTGCCCCCGAGTCCCCGTGTCTGCTCCTCAGCTGCGGACAGAATCGCCCCTCACGGGGCTGGGGTAAAACACTGGCTACAGAGAGAGCGCTCCTCAGGGGGCTGCTCTTCTGGGAGGGGGTTCAGTGCGTGCATGTGGCCAGAGAGGGCCCTTGCTTACGACCAACCCTCCCTGTCGCTGGGGCCTTTGGCCCCGGAAGAGAAGAGCAAAGGCACAACAAAGGTCACAGGCGTCCTTGGCTTGGGAGTCTCAGAGAGCCTGGGACACGGGGATTGAGATTTTCGAAGGTGAGACTGACTTCAGGAGTGGATCCGTCGAGGTCAGACTTGAGAACAGCAGCCCCGCCGCCTGCCCCATCACGGCATCACGACTCAGGACAAGACTCTCAGAAAAGATACCTCCCTCGGGCGGGAAAGGCTGACCAGAGGCCAACGGGACCCTGTGGGTCCGGAAGTCTCAGAGGGCAGCTGCTCCCCCTGCAGAATGGGGTCCGTGGAACCAGGGGGGCACTGCTGTGTGCAGGAAGCCCTAGTCCCAGAGGGAGGACGCCTCTCCCAGCTGGGCACGGCCACAGCCTGAGTCTCTCTCAGCCCCCACCTCATCTTCCACGTCTGCAATTCTGCCTCTTCAGACCCCCCTCTCTTTCCTTCTTGCCACACCCATCACAGCCGGCTCAGGCCCTGCTCACGTCTGTCCTGCTGTCCCAGCCTCCCACCTGCCCCCTGTGCTCTGCCCCCACATGGAAGACAGGGGCCTTTCTGAGAGGCAGGCCTGGTGCTGTCCCATGGCCCAAACCCTCCAGGCACTGCCTTCAAGCCAAGTCTGAACTCCAGGGCATGGTGCACAAGGCCCCGAGGGCCAGGCCTGGCTTCATCTCCAGCCCTGTCCACACACCTTCTTGCTCAGGTCGCCCAGCACACCTGGCTCTCAGCCCTGCCGGGCCTCTGCACACTCGAGGCCCTCCACCTGGAGCACCGTCTCTGTTCCTGTCACTCCTCTGCCTGCTGATCCCACTCACCCTTGCCGGGCTGGGCTGTGGGGTGCCTTTCCGAATCTTCCCCCCACTCGCCCCAGTGGGCCGCTCCTCCATGCTCCACTGCCCCATGTGCTTCTGTCTTTTAGGAGCTGATCACGAGGTGCAGTCCCAGGCAGGACTGGGAGCCCTTGAAGACAGGGGCGGGGTTTGAGCCTCCCACTGCCCAGCCTGGGCCTCACGGTTTGCTGAGCTGCACTGGTCTGGGTTCTCACACATGTGATCAGGGCAAGCATAAGGATCCCCAATTACAGACAAGAATGCTGAGGCTTATTCTGGAAGGCCACATAGCTAGTCCAAGGATAGTGGCTTTGAACCTTTTCCTCCGATCAGACACACAGGACAACGGTCAGCAGGCCCGTGACCACTAGGGGGCGCAAGAGGATAAGCGCTGGGTGGCTGCGCGCTGGGTGGGAAGGCTCTGCTGGGCGAGGGAGACAGACACAGACGGGCCACACTGGGGAGAAGGGCTCCCACACCACCCACGGCAGTCACCTCCGAGGTAGCGCGATGAGACCTCCCTGGCCCAGTAGTGACAGCACAACCTGCGGATTTATATTCAAAGAAAGAGAGGAGTGGAGAGAGGTGAGCATGGGCAGAGGGACATTGGATGGGAGGCGAGGGGCCCTGCCTTGCTCTGAGATCATGGAAGGTGCTCAGTGCCTGGGCTAGAACTCGGCTCCACCCGTCAGAGCTGCAGACCTTGGGTACAGCGTCCCCCTCGGACACCGAACTTACAGAGCTGTGAAGATGACGTTAAAATAGGTAAAGCGTTCAAAATAGCAGCTGGAACGTAGTAAGCCCTCGGGAACGCGAACTGCTGTCATAATTATCTACAAGCCCCTGGCACTGCTCTTGACACAGTTTTTTGTCAGACATCCCAGGAGAATGATTCTCACCACCGCTGGGGCCCTTTCCAGAACCCTACCAGTTTGATATTCTGTGATGCCACGTGAACACTGTCGGTCCAGCTGCCCGGGCCAGAATGATCAGACACCGACCCAAGAACTTACAGCCTTCTGGAGTTTATCAGCAACATAACATGAGATACAGAAGCTAAATTTGGGGGGGGGGGTACACAGGATGCAGGCAGAGCATCCTTCTTCCGTACAAATACAGATTATAGCCCTTTGCATGCAGCACCGTGAGGATTTGTTGATGTCTGTTTGCCTGCAGACCTGTGGCCCGCAGAGTCTAAGCACTAACACACCGAGCACTTCCCATGGGCCGGGATCTGTTCCAAAGGCCTTACATATCGTCCGCTCTCTAATATTCTCAGAGCAGGCTCTTCTGATCCCTACTTACAGATGATGAAATGGAGTCCCAGAGAGGTTAAGTAACCCGCCCAAGGTCATCCAGCTAACAAGCCGGAAGACTGTGGTATGAACTCAGGTTTCCGGCTCGAGTCTGTAATACTGTTTCTGTAACAGAACGTGGCCCACAAGTGGTACTCATCAAATGTTGGCTAAGAGAAGGGCGTACTGATAACCTCCATAATTCTTTCCCTTCTTTCTGTTTGGAAGTTACTGGTTAACACTTGGGCCGAGGTCAGCTAAGGATACAGTTTTTTTTCCTGCATCAATATCCTGCTGACAGAACAATAATTAAATAAAAAGGAAAAAAAAAACAGGGAAACAAGAGTCTTTCTCTTTTGATAAGCATTAATATCAGTTGCCTTATCGAATTAAAATCCAATTCACAGGGATTTGGATGGTAAATGCGGAAGTTGGTTGCCTGGGCTCAGCGATGTCATTAGACAGCATGGGAATCCTAGGTGAGTCACTGAGCCGGCTCCCTGCTCATCGGGAATAACATATCTGCCTTGCCCACCTTCCAGCAGTGCCGGGGAGGAAAGGGAGATCGTATGTGTACACGGTGAGCAAAAGCATCAAGTTCTCAAACAGCTGTTGTACCCGGGGAGTTTGTTAAAATGCATACCCTGAGACTGGTGGGGAGGGCCTGCATTTCTAACAAGCTTTCGGGGGCTGCTGAGGCTGCTGGTCTGTGGACCACACTCTGGCCATTGTGGAGAAATGGGAAGGCCTGCTCTGTGGGTCTAAGCTGCTGAGTTTCTGAGCCAAGGGCAGGGCGGCTGTTGCAGGTTCCTGAGCTGGGTATAACCTGGGTGAGTGCACAGGTCTGAAATGGAACTCATGAGTTTGCAAGGAGAAACGGGTGCATGGTGTGCCCTGGGCCTTGCACACAGCAGGGCAAGGTCAAAATCACTGCTGAGACACCCCATGGTGACTAGGGCGTTAGGGTCATTGAACACTTCCCTGGGCCCTGTCTGCAGAAACTCCTAGGACCACTCTTTTATAAACAGAGTAATTGAAGCTCAGGGGGTTTAAGTAACTGGTTCAAGATCACACAGCCTCAAGTGGCTGAGGCAGGTTCAAAGTCAGATTTGTGGGTTCCTCTATTCCAGTGGGTTGTATCTCCAACTACATATCAGAACAGTTTGGGGAGCTTTAAAACCAGCAATACCAAGGACTTCACTGTAGACCAATCAGATTGGATCTCTGGGCGTTAGCTCTGGGCATAGGCATTTCTTGAAAGTTCCTCAGGTGATTCATGGAGCTGTCAGGAGAGAAAAGGAAGCTCCATGCACACAAGTGGGCGTCAACATGGCTCCTCATTGTGGTCACCCAGAGCTCTAAAACCCCAGACTCATTTTGTCAGAGTCTTTGGGGTGGGGCCCCATCTGTGACCCCAGCATCAGTACTTTTTAAAGCTCCCCAGATAATTTCAGCGTGCAGCCAGGATTGAGAGCCAGTGCTCTATGCGGCCACAACACAAAACTGGCCAGCAATCTCCACTTAAGGAATGGATGGGTGGGTGGATGGATGGACGGATGGACAGATGAATGGATGAATGGATGGAAAGACAGATGGATGGTTGGATGGATGGATGGATGGACAGACAGACGGACAGATGGATGGATGGATGGACAGATGGATGAATGGATGGATGGACAGATGGATGGATGGACAGATGGATGAATGGATGGAAAGATAGATAGATAAATGGATGGATGGACAGGTGGATGGACGGATGGATGGTTGGACAAATAGATGAATGGATGGATGGATAGATGGATGGATGGATGGATGGATGGGTGGATGGATGGATGGATGGATGGATGGATGGGTGGATGGATGGATGGATGGATGGATTGTTGGACAGATGGATGGATGGATGGATTCACTGCTTTTCTCTGGGCTCTATTCCCTCATCTACAATCTCAAGGTGTTCGACTTGATCTCTGTGGTGCATCAAGCTTCCGGATTCCACATCCCTAGTGCGAGTATCTTCAGGTTCCCTCCCCGCCCCCTCCAGCATACCAGAGCCTGCAGATCCTGAGAATCACGCAGTAACCCTTCGGCTGCAATCATTCTTTCCGTGAGCGTCATCATGAGCTGTCGGGCTTTGGAGCTGGAACACTTAAATTGGTCCATAAGAAAGTGCTGGATGTTTTCCATCTGTTTCCAGAAAGCTTCCATCTGTGAAATGAGAATGAAAAGCAAGAGGTGGGTGTAGAAAACTTATTTAAGAAAGTTATAAAGCTAGAGGGTTCATGCTTGAGAATTACGATTCATTCCTTATCACACACTGAGATCCTAAACACTTGTGCAGTTGGGAGCGAGTCTATCTTGGCAATAATCGAGTTCTATAGAGAGGTTCTTCCTTGGTGTATTGTAGGTGCCAGTCAGTTTCAAGGTGGCTTTTCAGCAAACACCAGTGCTCTGCTGATAAGGCAGGCAGGCACAATGAGATCACCCAGTGTAAACAGCTTAAAGACTCTTAAACAGGCCATGATTGCTGCCTGGGGAGTGCGTGAAATTTGCCATTGTGCTCCTAGAAGCTTCCATATCTCCAAAAGGGATTAACCGTGTTCTGGAAATAAAAGCACGAATGGCCATTTACATTTTAGTTACTGCCATAAGAGTTCAAAAGAGCAATATGGCAGACAGTGCTGACCATGAAAACAGTCCGCTTTACAATCTTTTTCTTCTCCTCCCATCTTATCAGGAGGAAAGGTGGGAATCACCAAGTGGCTGAGAATGTTGGGGCTCATCCAGCCTCCCAGAGTTCCGAAAACCGGGATACTAGCAGCCATAACCACCTCCCTTTACGGTGCAGGGAGGGGTCAGGCTCTGTGCCCCACGCATTTTGTGTCCAGGTGAAATGTGTGTTGGCTGGCTGCAGGAACAGGCTCCGGAAGTTAGGTCACAGAGCTGGGAGGCAGGGGCAGAGTTGGTGCAGGTCTACCCACTGACCTCCCCGAGCTGTGGTTTTTCTCTACCTTGGCTCGGCCTGTCCGACTCTGAATTTGTCTGGGCACCTCTTGCTGCACAGGGTATGAGCGGGGTCAGGAACCCTGCCCTGACCTTGCGGCGTGACAGGTGGACACAAATGCAACTCGAAACACTAAGTCACTCTGACCAGCCACCGCCCAGCGGTCGCACACAGCCGAGGGGAGTGTGTCCCAGCCGGGCAGCAGCCCATCCTTCAAACCTCCAGCTTCCCTCCTGCTCCCAGCCCCCCACTGGATGGCCTCCTTCCTGACTGCTCTAAGAGGACCTGACTATCCCCCTGTGACACCCCGCCCACCTCCAAACAGAGTTGGATGTCCAGCCAACTTTGCCTCTTCTACTCCAGCCCCAGAGAGCCAGGATACCCACTCTGTTCTTAAAAACTCTTGATTCCCTTGGCGTCCATGACATGATTTTCTCCTGGTCCCTCAGAGTCCGTACTCTGCTGTTCTGTTTCAATTCTCCTTGGCTCCTCCTGCTTAAATGCTGACAGGATCCAAGACTGAGCACCAGGCTCCTTTCCTGACCCATTCTGCACACAGCCTAGGCAAGGGCGTCCACTGCTGGAGGTCACCATACATCAGAGAATCTAGGGCATACTACAAATCATGGGCCTCAAATACACAGACACGGACACGGACACACAGGTCCACCGCTTTGGGGAGCCCTCGGACCCAGGAATCCAGGCTGAGCACCCTCCCTCTGCCACTCATGCCATGAACATCCCCGCTTCCCATGTCCTCTGACCTATGCTTAGTGGAGACTTTCCATCCTCGGGCATCTCCACCTCAAGACGTCAAGGCAGGACTCACCAGCTCCCCTCCCAACTTGCTTCTCCTTCGGGGATCCTTATTTCCATAGAACTAATCCTTTACACCCTCTTCTCCTCCAAACCTCATTATCAGCTACCCTATTAGCTCTCCTACTTTTTCTTACCCCTCTGTTCCTATTCCAATTGCCTTCATCAAATCTTCCCACTGCCCTAGCCCCAGAGCGCATACTTCTCCTCCACTGCTCAGCCAGAGCTGTCCTTCTAAGACAGAAATGGATCCAGCCGTCCCCCGCTGCTAAGCTGCAGTGACTCCCACCCCCTTGGCATGAGATGAAAACCCTCAGGCCCGATCTCTGGCTTTCTCTGGCTCTGCTTGCTCCTTGGTCCCCCCCGGCTCCCTTCTTTGCCAGCCCACTGGCAAGTGTCCCCCACACTTCTCCCAAAAGGCCTCTCGATGGGTCTTTTCTTCTATGAAGACTTTCCTAACCCAATGGATTCCTCTCTCCACTGTGCCTCCGCCTTCCGGTGTTTTCATCTATCACAACACTTGTAAGCTATAAAGTCCGCATCTGCTCACCTGCCGGTCCCCCTACTAGGCTAGCCTGTGCATCTCTCTGGCAAGGCCAGGTCTAAGGTCATTCTGAATCCCCAGTGTGGGGCACAGTGCTTGGGTTCTCCCACCCCCCCCCCCCGAAAAAACTGTTTAATACCTAATATAAGAACAGGGGGTAGTGGAATGGAAATGCAAAAAGGGATACTTGAAGGAAGCCACCCTCTCTGGAATTTATTTATTTATTTTTTAAATAATATTTTTTTAATTATATTATGGTAGTCACCATACAGTACATCCCTAGTTTTTGATGTAAAGTTCCATGACTCATCACTTGCGTATAACACCCAGTGCACCATGCAATATGTGCCCTCCTTAATACCCATCACCAGCCTCTCTGGAATTTAAAGCAGGCTTTTATGAGTGATGCCAGGGTCTGGAGAAGTTAGCAGCTAGAATCCGCTTTGATCCACAGGCTGGGAATGACATACAGGGTTAGAGCAATCTCTGCTTTGAGTGACAAAAAGATCAATCTAAAACTTAAACCAGGGGAATTCAGTTTTTAAAAAAACTCTGTAAATCTCGGCCCCTTCATTATACTTTCTCTATCACTTTCTTTCCGAAACTGGATCCCTGGCTTTGGGGCAGAGCACATCAGGGATTTCAAGTCTTAAACATGCTCCTAGGGGCCATCTCTTTAATCTCACTAATTTAACTGCCCCAGAAACCAAGGATTTTATAAGGAAAAAGGAAAAAAAATCCATCACATACATTATCTATTAGCAGCTCAGAGTATTCTCGCTCCTTCTTTTCCACATCTGCCAGAGTGATGTATTCAGAATCACCAGACCCCAGCATTTCCGTGTCTGACAGTTTGACCTGAAGTCCCTTTTCTAATTCCTCCAAGTCCTGGAGAAAACAGAAAAGGGGGGGGGGGGGAAGGGCAAATAAACAAAGGAAAAATCTAATATATCTTAAGTTCTAGAAAAGAAATGCTTTTATCTTTCACCACATAATCAGAAAATATTTCTTAAGCATAATTAGCTGTTCTAGGCATTGTCCTACTTAGGGTTTGATGGTAGAAATCTATTTTTCTCATTAGACATACAGTCTCAAGAATACTGCATTCTTTGCTTCTGTATTACTCCCTCCCTCCCCTCAAAAAAAAAATAGAACATACTTTAAAAAAATGGTGAATTAGTATCTTTCATTTCTTATGAAGTCTTGGAAAATGCCATGACTTCAGGGGGTTGCATGGGAATGCTTCTTCCCCACGCCTCTGGTTTCCGAGGGGAAGGATTACTCACTACACCCCAGGGAAGGCGGGACGCGATGTGATTGGTGGGTTCATCAGCAGGAAGTGGCTCCCTTAGCTTGTCTGGCCTCTTCCTCTTTGACATGGAGCATTCATGGGGAGGCCATGGCTGTGGTGTGGCCTTGGCCCAGGGTGCGCTGGGCAGCGAAGGGCCTGCCGCAGAGGTGGCCGGCTTGATCCGCACCAAGGTAGGCAATCTGGCGAACCCTGGGATTCAGAGTGTGGAAGCTCGGCTCACTGTGCAGGTAGGCCACGTCCGCCAAGCTGGCGTCTCCGTAGTGAAGCCGACCTTTCTGTGCGCGTATTCCCGACCCTTTGTTATCAGTTCAGAATTGGGGAAGGATGGGGGGACCCTCTGTACGGAGTCCTTCCAGCCCCGACGTGGAGGGTGGGAGGGGCCCTGTCTTCTGCAGAGTTGTGCTGGGAGCGCTGGCATCCACCCCGGGCACGTCCAGCTTCACTAGGAAAACGACACCAATAAAAAGTGCTTCTGTGCGTCCAAGCCGAGGCCGCGCATGGTTTCAGACCCTCGCGGCTTTGCTCGGACAGAGCAAGGCTTCTCTTCCAGCTGAGGAGCCCAGTACTCGGGCAGTTGGGGTGTTTCCTCCGCAGTCTCCTCGGGGTAGGAAGGGGCGTGCTGTGCTGGTCCCTCAGCCCCACCGACCCCAGACACCCACTTCTCCAACTGCATGAATCCCAAGAGCAGCGCCGGTTCGGGGCACTGCTTGTCCCCTTCTAGAAGTCGGGCGGCCATCATGAGCATTGAATAAAAGTACTCACTGGAAGCACTTGGCCAGACTAACTGTCCGTGAGCAGCAGGCACCACTGTGATGAACGTGGTCTGTAGGTGCTGCCCGTGGAGTCAGATCAGGGGTCTGCAGACGGCAAAGCTCTTACTCTTGCCCTAGAACCCCACTTCATATTACGCGTGGAGTGACCAGTATCACCGTGATCATCATTATTTATTCACTGGGGAGTCACTGAAACTCAATGAGCCTCAGTTTCCTCAGCTGTAAACTAAAATAATAATGGCCACTCACAGGGCTGCCTTAAAGATGGAATACAATCATGTGTGAAACGCACCCTGGGCGTTGTGTGATGGGAACGGTCCTGGCAGCCGTGGTCCTTAGGACGGTGATGGTGACGGTGATGATGCACCGCCCCCTCCCTGGGGTGCAGAGATTCACACTTCCCCATGGGCTCCAGAGGAGTGGGGGAGAAACACTCCCTCCCAATCCCCCCCTTCTCATGGAGCAGTGATGATGAGGACGATGAGGAAGAGGGTTGCTGTGGCTGCCAGGGGGACGTGGGCAGCTGTCATGATTCAGGGTCTAACTACTACTTCGCTAGGTGCTTCATACACGCTTCTCTTAGCCCTTCCGTGATGCCGCAGGCCGGGAATCACTATCCTGAGGCACCGGGGGAACCTGGGATTCTGAGAGCTTGTGAAAGAAGGAACCAGGATATCAACCTCCACCAGTCAGACTCCAAGACCTGGCTCGTTTCACTGCACATAAAGCAACGTAAACTCCATATAAAAGACTGAGAGGAACAGAATGCACTGTAGTATAATCAGTTAAAACCAATAAACCAATTAGGTATTTAAAAATATCCAGTCTAGGGGCGCCTGGTTGGCGCAGTTGGTTGGACTCTTGATTTTGGCTCAGGTCCTGGTCTCAGAGTCCTGGGATTGAGCCCCGTGTTGGGCTTTCTGCTCAGCAGGGAGTTGGCTTCTCCTTCTGCCTCTTCCCCCCTGCCCCCGCTTGGGGGCTTTCTCTCTCTCTCTCTGTGTCAAATCATGAAAAAGATTTTACTTATTGATTTGACAGAGAGAGAGAGAGACAGTCAGCGAGAGAGGGAACACAAGCAGGGGGAGTGGGAGAGAAGCAGGCTCCCAGCAGAGCAGGGAGCCCGATGCAGGGCTCGATCCCAGGACCCTGGGATCACGCCCCGAGCGAAGGCAAACACTTAACGGCTGAGCCACCAGGTGCCCCTCAATAAATAAAATCTTAAAAAAACTCGAAAAAACCTAGAGGTGCCTGGTATGACTCTTGATTTCGGTTCAGATCATGATCTCAGGGTCCTGGGATTAAGCCCCGCATCAGGCTCTGCACTCAGTGTGGAGTCTGCTTGGGATTCTCTCTCTCCCTCTCCCACTGCCCCTCCCCCTGCTCTCTCTCTCTCTCAAATAAATCTTAAAAAATAAATAAAAATACCCGACCTTGTGCAGAAGATAACAGTAACAGTAGTCCTGAGTAGCAGGTATGACCAAACTTCTTCTCTTTTTCCTGCTTTCAATATTTTTCCAAATTTTAATAATACCTGTGGTCATTTTTATATTTGTACACATATTTTTACATAATTGCATTGTGTTCAAAAGCGTATATTGTAATAAATTATTTTTACATGTGAAAGCAAAAGTAGTTTCTTATAATATTATGTTTTATATATTGTAATAAACTATTTTTAAGTAACCTTGAAATATAGGTTGAAGACTTACGTACATTTTCTTGTTTCGAAAGAATCCTCTGGTATAATTCATCATCAGACTTCTTTTTAGGAAGAAGATCAAGGAGGCACATTTTAAAAATCTGAATAAACATCTATTGCCAGGAAGGGAAACATAACCAAGGGAAAGGCTTAGAAATAGTATCTCCCTCTCCGTCCCTCCCTCTCTCCCTTTCTTCTCTATCTCTTCATGCACACATACTTTTTGCTAGAGGAAATATCTTGGGTTATAAATCATGACAATAGCCTATAATGGACTGTATTTTCATGAAGCTTCTAAGGAAAACTGGTTCACCTCTGGTTTTCATTCATTTATTCAAGAAATCTTCCTTAGGTGCCTGCTCTGTGCCTGTCCTTCCGCATTTCCCCATAGGAGTCAAGAAAACGTAAAAGGCAAAGGGGTGTTGCTTCTTTGTGGGAAGAATGAGAGGGACAGTGGTTTGGGACTGGGATGTATAAAGTCACCCACAGCGTCCTCTACACCAGAGAGGGTCCTCCCACAAGTGGGGACACCCAGGAACGTCCAAGGGTGCTGTCTCCACACCTACCATTCACCTACTGTAGGACATCTGGGTGTTTCCAGTTTGGGGCTATTGCGAGTAAAACCGGTAAGAACATCCACGTATGGGTTTCTGTGTGAACATAAGATCCTCTGGGGTGCGTGCGGTTGCGGGGTTTTGTGAGACACTGCCTGTTTGTCAGGGTGGCACTCTGCATTGCCACCAGCAATGCACGTGGGACCCGGTTTCTTCCCATCCCCACCAGCATTAGCCATTCTGATAGCTGTGTAGTCATATCTCATTTTTAAAAATATATCTCACTGTCTTAATTTGTACTTCCATCATGGCTAATGCTGTCGAGCATCTTTTATCTGATTTTGTGTGTGTGTGTGTGTGTCTGTTTACCTGCCACTGTATATCCTTTTTGGCGAAATGTCTGTTCATGGCTTTTGCCCTTTTCTAATGGAGTTGTTTACTTCTGTGGAGGTTTGAGCATTCTTTCTATGTTCTGGGGCGAGTTCTCTGTTGATACGTGATTTGCGAATACTTCTCTTTCCCCATCCTCTTTAATGGGGTCTTTTGCAGAGCACAATTTTATAATTCTGATGAGGTTCAATTTATTAGTTTTCCCTCGTGTGGGTCACGCTCCCTGTGTTAAGTCTAAGAAAGAACTCTGCCCAGTTCTAGATCCTGAAGATTTTCTCCTCCGTTTTTCCTAGAAGATGGATAGTCTTGCATTTTACACGTAAGCCCGTGATGCATTTTGAGTTCATTTTTGCACGAGGCGGAGGATTGGCTTGAGGTTCGTCTGTGTCTGCTTCCGGACGTCTGATTGCTGCAGTACCATTTCCTGAAAAGCGTATCACTCCTTCACGGAACTGCTTTTGCTCCGTTGCCAAAGGTCAGACGTATTTGTGTGGTGAGGCACTTTAGTACAGGGCTTAGTAAATGTCTTCCTGTAAAGGGCCACATAGTAAACGTTCCTGGGTTTGCAGGCCCTACTGGCACTTTTGCAACCATCAGATTTTGCTGTTACAGCATCGAGGCAGCTATGGGCCATAGGGTCAAGAACAGGCATGGCTGGATTGGCCCAAGGGCCACAGTTTGTAACCCTTGCTTTAAGGTTAGTTGAACACTGTTGTATGCCAAGCTAATATATTTATTATCTCATTTGGTTTTTACAGACTGCAGGACATTGGTACAATCTTCCCCATTTTACAGACAAGGAACTCTTTGGCTGAGAAATCTGTATAACTGGCTTCATGTCACAAGGGACAGCCATGAGGGACGGAACCTAGAACTTTCCACCAACCTTCCTTATGCTTGCCAGTGTTAACCAGCTCTAGGAACACAATGTCATCTTGGTTTTCCACCCACTGAAGTTGAGGTCATGTAAGGTAACATCCTTTTTTCGAAATGTTGGTCTCAAACCCACTTTCATTTTGACCCCAGACTGAATCAGTGATGTGCACAGGTCTTGTCTCATTCCTTTCAATTTAAAAAACTTTGAATTTGGAAAAACTACAGAGTCAGAGGAAGGTCCAAAACAGTACAGAGTCCCGCGTGTTCTGTCGCCTGGGTGACATGTGACGTCACTGTGGTACAAACTGACATTGACATTGGTCTGATGCAGTTTACTACAGACTTCACTCCATTTCCATGCACTGTCACATGTATTTGTGTGTGTGTGTGTCTGTGTGTCTATGCAACTTTACCCCAAGTACAGATTCATGCAGTCACCGCTGCAATCAAGTCAGAATGTTCCAGCACCAGGAGAATCCCCTAGGCCGGATGATCCCTCAGTTGGCAACCCCCCAACACACACATCCCCTAATCTGTGCTGTTCTCGCCTCTGCCATTCTGCTTTTAACGGTGCCAAATGCAGCTTCTGTCCACCTCCTGACAAGCCAAGTGCCAGTTTCTCCGCCAAGGGCCACAGGGAGCTCTGAGCTCCTGGCCTGCATGACATCTGCTCTGAGTCACTTTTTTTTTTTTTTTTTAATTTGTTAGTGATGCAGAGCGGATGCAGTGTTAGGGCAGGTTCAGCTGCACAACACAGTGACTCCCAGCTTCGGTCCGAGTCACTCCTGAACTGACCTGCACGGATGGATCTCTACCAGAGAAGCGGAACTTGAGGTCTCCGCGACTGCTGGCGTGTTTCCCCAGGTCCCACACGCAATGAAGATACGCCCCGCAGGGACGGAAAGGCCACGCGTGAGCGGTCTCCCAGGGCAGGGTCGGCATCCGCAGGCACATTTCTGTGGAGCGCCCACTGCGTGCAGGCACACAGACCTTGCGCTCAGACCTCATCTGGGTTCTGTGTCTGCCGTGCACCAGCTGTGTGATTTGGGGCAACTGACGCGACCTCTCGGAGTCTCAGGTTCCTCGTGAGTGAAAAACAACAGTAAGGCTTCCTTGAAGCTCAGGCATTTAGAGGGCTTAGCCTAGCAGAGTTTGCGTGCTTCACAAGTGGGGTTGTGATGATGCTGGTCACACAGCCCCGCGGAGCCCAGAGCTCTGCCTACAGAGACCCTTCAAAGCAGGACGGCTTCACTTCCTAGTGATTTGATGGGTTAAGAGCTGAAAAATATTATCTTTATACCTTTCCTAAAGTGGCCCAGAGAGGGGAAGTGACTTCCCCGAGGTCACACAGCTCGTCCGTGTGGGAGGGTGGACCAGAGCCCAAGTCTCTGACTCCTAGCCTAGGGCTCCTTCCCCAGCTTCCCGCTGATGTGTCTTCCCCCAGGGAAGCCTGGCCATCTCCCCCACACTCACTCAGTCCCCCCCTTACACACACTCACCACACCATACGGTTTGCCATGTGCATTTGTGTGGGTCACTGCCATCCCCCCGCCCTGAGAGTGGGCTCCACACAGGTGGGGGCTGTCCCTGGCACCGTGCCGGGCAGGGAGGAGAGACTGCCCACGGATAAGACGCGCAGATGAGTGACGGCGGATGCTTTCTCCGTGACAGCAGGCTGCTTCCCCGCGGGCCTCTGCTGGCTGCTCTGGGGGCGAGGCGGCCAGCGCCGTGTCACTCGCCAGCTGGATGGGGCTCTGAGCACAGATACAGTCGACCCTCCGGGGAGCACAGAGCCTTTGGATCGCCAGGGCCACCTGCCTGCTAGCGGGACAGGATGTGGCTGAACGAGAGCAGGCTGCTGCTGCACGTGGGCCACGGCGTCAAGGCCATGGGCTCCCCCAGGGACCGTGGGGCCGCCTGAACAGGCTCTATTTTTGGAGTCCTGGTATGATTTCTGGTTTCCAGTACGGGCCCCTGTTTACGAGGCCCACGCTGCTCTCACGGAGCCCCAGTTTCTTTCTACTGCACGTGCAACCTGGTGTTTATATTTCTCCAGGGTACAACGAAGCACCCCGTGGGCATATCTGTCTGTGTCTCTGTCACTCTTTCCGTCCACCCCTCTCCCTTTCTCTTTCCAACAGGCCTCCCCGCTGCAAGACTCATCCCTCATTCAATAATTCAGGAGAAATAACTCCTCTTTTGAAGCTCTGTGGCCTCGAGGCCTGGCCAGCCCTGCCCAGGGGTTCCGCAGCTGCGGTGGGACGCTTCTGTCTGACTTCCTTGCCGTGTCGGCCCAGCATTGATGCCCTTGGAGCCTGTGTGTGTCCGGCAGAGACGAGCCTCATTCTGCGGCTCTTGGTGGCTCCGACTGCTCCTCCGTCCATCAGAGAAAGCACGCCTACGAAAAGGCACCAGACTTCCCATCTCAGCTCCAACTTAGGGCTTTACGACCCTGGACGAGTCCTCCTCTCTGCACCACCGTTTCCTCATCCCTAATTTGGGGTAATAACACACCCACCCCTCCAGGTTGTGGTGAGGTTCAGGCTAACCGCCGGTGTGACACGTCCCGGGCCCAGTACACAGTGAACAGTCACCAAAGTCAGGCTCGTAAACACTGTCGTCACTATTATCATTTCTTTAGAAATGCTGGTGAGGATGAGGAGAGAAGGGAGCCCTCTCGCACTGCTGGCGGGAATGCAGGCTGGGGCGGACACTCGGGAAGACAGTGTGGAGGGTCCTCAAGACGTTAAAACCAGAGCTACCCTATGACCCAGCAACCGCACTACTGGGTGTCTACCCCACAGATACAGATGTAGTGATCCGAAGGGGCACCTGCACCCCACTGTTCACAGCAGCAATGTCCATGATAGCCAAACTATGGAGAGAGCCCAAATGTCCATCAACGGATGAATGGATAAAGAAGATGTGGTCCATGTATACAATGGAGTATTACTCAGCCATCACAAAGGATGATTACCCACCATTTACACTGACATGGATGGAACTGGAGGGGATTATGCCAAGAAGTGAAATAAGTCAGAGAAAGACAATTATATGGTTTCACTTGTATGTGGAACTTAAGAAACAAAACAGAAGAGCATAGGGGAAGGGAAGGGAAAATAAGATGAAAACAGAGATGGAGACAAACCATAAGAGACTTAACTCTAGGAAACAAAGTGAGGGTTACTGGAGGGGAGGTGGGTGCAGGGATGGGGTAACTGGGTGATGGACATTAAGGAGGGCACGTGATGTCATGAGCACTGGATGTTATATGCAACTGATGAATCACTGAACTCTACCTCTGAAACTAATAATCCACTATATGTTAATTAAATTGAATTTAAATTAAAAATTAAAATGCTGTTCTCCTTCCAATACCTTTTACGTGTCTGCACCAGGAGGTGGCCCCGTGGGAGGAGGCTCTCACCTGTCTGCCTCACCCCATAGCTCTCAGTAAAGGAGAGCCCGTGTCCCATCAGCAGGCACAAATGCTTCTGTCCCTTCCTGTCGCGGTGGCTGCACTGTCACCAGCAGCCACCCCTGGAGGGCACGCACGTGGCTGCAGAGCCGCGTTCAGGACCCGGGAAAGGGAGAGCAGCCCACCCCGCCACCTACCACGTGCTTCTCCCGCCTCAGCGCCGTGTCCAGACGCAGCAGATCTTTTAAGTGAAGGTCATACATACACAAGTCAAGGTCCACACTGGAAAGTGGAAAGAGAAACAGAAAGCCGCTGGGTATCTGAGATGGGGAGTGGGGTTTCAGGGAGTTAGCGCGTCCCTGCTCATACCAGCCTCAGTGCATCCTGACTCCAGATTTTAAATTCTGCAGCGCGCAGAGATGCCAAACAGCCGCCCCAGGTTTATACGAAGGAATCGAGGGAACCATTTCAGGCTCACTTGTGACCAGAAGGGAGCAGCTGCCCGAGACATGGAGGACAGGAGGCAGCAAGAGTCGGAGGTGGGAGAAAAGAGGGATCACACCCTTCCCGGCATCGGAATGTCTGTCATGTGTCACCTCTCCTCTGCCCCAGCAGGCAGACGTTCTCATGCCCATTTCACAGAGGAGGAAATGGACTTAGGAAGTCAAGTAGCGGTTACACGGTCACAGGGGGGGTAAGTGGCAGGGCGAATAGGACCATCTGTCCAGCCCAGGCAAATGCACTTTGAATGGCCACGCCCCCACCCAAACTGTGACAAGTCCACTAAGTCCCAAAGCTCATCAACAGCCCTTCCCAGTGTGCGGGCCATGCCACCGTCCAGGTCAGCACTGAGCTCAGCGTCTGGTCCCTCTCCTTCCATAGTCCTGAGCCGAGGTCGGGCCCGGTTCATCTCACTGAGGCAGGGCCACTTGGACTCACCGAACTTCACAGAGCAGAGAGGTCTGAGGACTGACCCACAGAAATGCTGACTCAGTGTCTTGGGCCTCTCCCGTGCGCTGAGTGGTTTGGTGATTCGGAGCAGGGCTTTGGAGATAAGGTCAAACCCAGCTCCATCCCTCACCTGCTGTGTGACCTTGAGCAAACTACTTAGCCTCTCTTTTATTCTTTGTAACATGAGGACAGTAATACCACCCACTGCATAGGGTCGTTAAGAGGAATTAATCCACTAATTGATTATTTTTTATTCAACTGTCACTGAACCTGTCCCAGGCTCCCACTGTGCAGTGGGGACACAGCAGTGAGGAAGACAGATCTGGTCGTACTCATGAGATAATTAATCCTTGCAAAGTGCTCAGCACTCTGCCTGGTACACAGAAGGCCCCTCATCCATGCTAGGTGCTGTTATGCAGAGCCCAGGGCACGTCAGTGATTCAGTGAGGCCCCCTAACAGGTCTCTCCCCAGGGCTCAGGCCTGACTCCATAACCCCCACGTTGGTCAACACCACACGGTGGCTGGGGAGCTCCAGCTTGGACACTGCGTGGCTGTGTGTCTGCAGCTGACTTGCTTAACCTCTCTGGGCCTCCATTCCCAACACTGACAGTGACATGGTCCATTGATCAGCTTCCCCAGGCCTCCCCCTCCTTACCTCTCACAGATCAGCGCCTCGGGGAAGCTGTTGGCCTGGACGAAGGTGCGGCTCAAGAACCTGTCGTAGCTGGTGGCCGAGTGGATGCTGGATGAGGAGCTGCAGTCCTCCTTCTCGGCCTGGCTCAGGCTCCCCAGGCTGCTGGAGGGGGAAGCCTCCACCGGCTGGTTTGGCAAGACAGCCTGCTTTAAGTTTTCATGCAGAGAAGGGTTGGAGGAACCGTCGGCCAGTGGCTGGGGTGGAGGGACAGAAAGCACACTCAGCCCGTGTGAGCAGCTTCAGTAAGTCCACCAGTGGTACAAGCCGGCGGTCCCAGGAAGGCCAGGTGGGGGCCAGCTGGGAGGGAAGGAGTGAACAGGTAGAGCTTTTGCCCACGCCCCGGGGACCCATGTCATGGCTCTTGTCCCCAGGAGGCCAGCCCCTCTGCAACAGGCTCCTACCCTTTAGCTGTTAGCCTGGGTCTGTTCCCCGGTGGCTCCCCTGCACCCCACACCCGGCTGCCAACTCTGACCTCTTCCACAGCAGTCTGCCTGCCCCCCATCTCTCCTGCCACTGGCTCAGACCCCTGGGTGTGCTCTGTCTGCTAAACTGCTGACCACCTAGCTCTTCCCCATCTACGCTGACCTGGGCATTACCCTCCTGTCCCCAGGCCTTCGAGGTGGCTCCCCACTGCCCTTGGATAGGCCCAAAGCTCCTTATCAAGGAACTCAAGCCCCAGGCACTGCCATGACCTCATGAGGGGACAGCTGAGTGCCTGGCACGGCTGGAGGGCTTGACAGATGTCCGTGGCCACCTCTGTGCAGCCTGTCCTGCTGCTCCAAGATGTGCCTGCCCAAGTAGTCCTGAGCTGGCTGCCAGCTCCAAACGTCCCTTGTCATTTCATACTTCTGGGCCTTTGCAGACTCTGGTCCCCCTGCCTGAAACAGCCCTCACTCACCGTCTGCTGGGCAGAAGCATCCCTACCTCCAGACACAGACCCAGAGTCCTCCTTCCCAGCCCACGTGGCGTTCCGCAGGCCTCTGGTCATTTCTGTCTTGCCTGGGCTCACACACCATCCTACCATCTCTGCCCAGACCGTGAGGGCCTCCAGGGTGAGGACGATGATGTCCTGACCACTGGATAATCCCAGCGCCCACCAGGAGCCTGCCTGGCAAGGGCTGTGGACGATGAATCATGCATGTCTCTGCTCTGGCAGTTTTGCCCTTTCAACCACCCACCAGATAGCTAAGTGCAGGGAGCAGTTCCCAATGTGTGTTCCTGGGAACAGTTCCAGTATTGCCCCCCATAAGTAAGGGTTCCACAGGAAAATTAATTTGGGAAAGTCTGTGTTAAGTGAGGTGAAATCATTTCTTTGGTGCCGAACTTTGCAGAGCCTGGCTCCGCTGTCTTCAAAAGCAAATAATCATTGAAAAAACCCGAACAAATACTGAGTGCTCAGATGTCACACGCTATGCTAAGCCCTATGTCTATTATACCATTTGACCCTCAAGCAACTGGGGGAGGTAGGGGGGCCCATCGCCCCCATTTCCAGATGAAGAAACAGAGGCCGAGTCAGGAAATGGCCCACAGAAAATGGTCGAGATGGGAGTTAGGAAGGCATCCGTGTGACTCCAGAGCCCGTCCTCTTTACGATCAGGAATGCGGCCTGCACTTCCCTCAAGTACTGGACTAGGGATTCTTTCTTTCATAGACAGTCTCACAGGCCAATGGTCCCTGGAAACACTGTGGGATCTGCTGCTGTCTGCAAAACTCCTGACCACAGGTGTGAATTCCTGGCTTCAGGTGTAAGACCTGCAGCCAGGTGGCCTCGGGCAGGTCATTAGCCTCTCTGGGCCCAAGTTTCCTTATGCATGAAGAGGCAATAACTGTATGATTTACTCTATATGGAATGCCTAACACATGAGGAATGCTTCACACTGTGCCAGCCCCACAGGACGTGTTCAGTAAGTCAATCTGTGAACGAGGAACAATGCTAGCGCCTATGTCAGTGCCAGCATTTGTATTAGAACAGCAGGACGCTGCCCACCTGTGCTGTCACCCACTGTTCCTGGGGATACCTTGCTATACCTGTCCCTGACAACGCTGTCCTAAAGTGGATTCATCCTAAAGTTTTGCACCATCACAGAACCTCGACATTATCCCTATTAAAATGACTTGCCATAAAACCCTCAGACAGGACCAAAACTCACACATTTCATCTGCCTACTCCTACCCCAATCTCTAGTACATTACTGAGTAATTGTTCTCAGATGGAGATGGGGACTCTCACCCGGAACTTCTGATTGATGGGATAGATGACTTTTGCCTTCAGTGCAAATGCTGTGATGTTGCTGTTGAAAGCCGGCTCACATTCCTGGGAAAGAAGAACAAATGGCATGGGGTGCTTTCTATACAATGAAGAATAAACCGGTAAGAGTTACAGACAATGCCACAACCCATTTGTAACGGTGGCCTCAGGAAGGGACCATAACAGGCACATTTAGATCCAAGTAGGTGTTCACTTGCTAGAAAGATGGGTGAAAGGCTGGAGGGAGGGATGGATGGATGGATAGGAAAATGGATGGGCAGGTGGATGGATGGATGGATGGATGGATGGATGGATGGATGGATAGGTAGATGGAGAGGTAGATGGATAGACAGACAGATGGACAAATGGGTGGATGGATGGGTGGACACATGGGTGGATGAGAAAATGGATGGGCAGGTGGGTGGGTAGATGGATGGATGGATGAATGGATGAGTGGATGGATGGATGGATGGATGAGTGGATGGATGGATGGATGGATGGATGGATGGATGGATGGATGGATAGGTAGATGGAGAGGTAGATGGATAGACGGACAGATGGACAAATGGGTGGATGAATGGGTGGACACATGGGTGGATGAGAAAATGGATGGGCAGGTGGGTGGGTAGATGGATGGATGGATGAATGGGTAGATAAGGAGATGGAGAGATGGATGGATGGACAGATGGACAAACGGATGGATGGAAGGAGGCATGGATGGGAGGATGAAGGAAGGTAGATGTATGAATGGATGGGTGAATGGACAGACAGACGTCATATAGCACAATCCTCATTTAATTCTAAGTCTTCAGCTTCGGAAGAAATAAGTATTTAAATAACATGACAATAATTAACAAGTTTTCCTAAAAATTGTGACCCACCTTTTAGAGGAAGAAGGAAACACAGAATTGTTTTAGCATTACCAAGGGAGTAAACACTTCCATAGGGCAATATTCACACAGAACTCCGGATCAGACCCTTAAATGAAAAGCAGTTGGGCAAGTCCTTTCACTTCTCTGAGCCTCAATCTTCCCAGACAGAAAACAGGTGCCATATGCCCCCCAAGACCGCATAGATAAAGCACCCATCAAAGTAGCTGGAACAGAACGGAAGTGAAGCAACGCGCAGCTCTGAGGAATGGTGGGAAGGAGCCCCTCTGAGGGGAGCCTTCTCTGACTACAGCACGACAGACCTCTTCATGGCTGTTCCACATCCCCACATCCTTTCTGGGTCTCTCTCCTGCCGGGGCTAGGTGGGTGCGGAATAAATGTTTTGGAAACAACCTGCAGGGACGATGGCGAACAGGCAGACCAGTCAGAAGCCTCGCTCTCCAGACCACGGGAGATCTCCCCTTACCGGTTCTGAGCAGGCTGACGGGCGAATACTGCACCCGCATCTCCCTCAGTACTTCTCAACCACACCTTCCTGAAGAAAGAGCTCTATAGCAAACGACCAGTTTCCAGTTGCCAACTTGGGATGAGATGCCCTACCATGGGGCACACAGAAGGATTTATGGCTTTGTCATGATGTGGGCATTGACCCCGCACCTGACCATGTCGGCAGTGCGGCCCAGGGATGTCTCCAGAGCGGGTTTCACCACCACACCCTTCTGAGCGGGGTGGGGATGGAAGCCACGTGGCGAGGGCTGGGCTTCATCATTTCCATCTGTACTTTATGACTCACAAAGACAGACTTAGATGACAAGAATGGGTCAGACCACCGACACGTGCCACCTCCTTCTACTTCCGAGGGCTCTGCCACAGAGGCTACTGTCTCCATATCTGCGGGGGGGGGGGGGGGCGATGTGACACAGAGCAGTTAATCTGTGAGCCCAAGGTCACACAGCTAATAAATGCCGGAACTGGGATTTGAGCTTGGATTCCCCGGCTCCAGAGTCCCTCCTCTTTAGCTGTCATCTGTCTGTCTTCCTCAACATCATGCAAATAAGAATGGGGGTGAGAGCCAGGAAGTTAAACGGGAAGTGGGTGTTCAGTGGAGAAGATCTCTGGACTGGCCTCACCATGCTCTGGGAACACAGGTCTGATCCTGAGATACTCTGTAGCTCCTACACCCCAACCTGCCGTGTAAAATCAACCACAAATCCCACCAGAGTGAACTCCTAAATGTCACTCGGACCCATTGCGCTGGCCTGAGCCACCACCATAGGGCTGCAAACAGACTCCAAGCCAGGTGCTGTCCGTGCACAGAGCGCCTACTGTGTGCTGGGTTCTTTATGCACTCCTGCTCATTTAATTATCACACAACAGCCAGCTTGGGGAGGTCCGTATATTTCCATCATTCCTGTTTCACAGAGCGAGGCTCGGAGGTTAACCCCTTCCAATGCATTCTCTACATGGCAATCGGATGATCTCTTAAACCTGAAATCCCCACCACTGCCAGCTTCAACCCCTTTCTGGCTTCCCTGTGATCCGAGGGAGCAGAGCATGGCCTGTCCCAGCCCCCAGCACCCAGTCCCAATGTCTGCTTGAAGCCGTGTGGGTACAAAAGCAAAAGACAGCAGTAAGATCGAAAAGGCGGATTTCAGAACAGGTTATATAATGTGTGGAGCCCAACACAAAATGGAGAGGGGGAGGTGCGTCTGATTAAAATATGATTAAGAATCTCAGGACCGCGGGGCGCCTGGGTGGCACAGCGGTTAAAGCGTCTGCCTCCGGCTCAGGGCGTAATCCCGGCGTTCCGGGATCGAGCCCCACATCAGGCTCCTCCGCTATGAGCCTGCTTCTTCCTCTCCCACTCCCCCTGCTTGTGTTCCCTCTCTCGCTGGCTGTCTCTATCTCTGTCGAATAAATAAATAAAATCTTTAAAAAAAAAAAAAAAAAAAAAAGAATCTCAGGACCGCAGAGTCCAGAAGCCAGAGGCTGGGCCCGACTCAGCTCGGGTCCTGTGCGGCTGCACAGGCCGGATGCCCGGGAAGCCGGCCCTGGCTGGTTTCCAGCAGACACACCTGCTCAGGCGAAGCTAGGAAAGCAGAGGGCACCGTGCTTTTCTAAACATCTTACAAACAGAGGTGAAGAGAAAGCACAGCATGGAAGTGGTGGAAAATGAGAGGAAGACACGGTCCCCACCCTCCGGGGGAGACAGAAAGCAAAAATTGCACTTAATGTGGAAAACATAATTAGAAGCACAGGATGGAGATGCTGGGGTCCACCTGGGACGTCTGGAAGCAGAACCCGGGATGCACATCGAGGCGTAAGCTCAGCTGATGGGTTACTGCCGCTGTCTGGGGAGCCCGTGAATGTCCATGCGTTTCCGGCCCATCCACCTGCAGACTGCAAGCCCCTCGAGGACCGAGGACTGGCACCATGACGGTCAAGGTGTTTGTCAGGATGAAGGACCCGGAAGTGCTTGGCACACAGAATCCAGGAGTGAACAGACTTCTGCTGCTTTCAGGTTTGTTTTTTTTTTTTTAACAGCTTTCCTTATTAAGTTTAGATGCCTACCAAATTCTGATAATCTTCTCAACCGTAGCAATACAATTATACAAAAAATTGGTTGTAGTGCGAGCCTACCATGTAAAACTTCTTCAGCTGAAGCAATGCAATTATTCAGAAAATTGGTGAAAGCGTAATTGCAGGAAAAGAAAAGGCCTTTCGCTCATCAACGTAGAGGCGTTCTTTCAGTGAGTGCACGGAGGCGTCCATGAAGGAGCCTTCCCCGCTCCCTCCTCCAGAGCAAAAGGATGCGATGAAGAGAACCAAGGCTGTGCCGTGGCACACTGGAGAGCCTTCTGGAATTTTCTGTTTGGTTTTGACTTGATGCGAGCTATTTAACAAAATAAAGTTTGGGCAAGGAGGGGCGCGAACCACAAATGCCTTGGTTTTCCATGCATTCTGGGATGTCGAATTTAGAGCTCAGCTCACCCTGTCAAAATCAGGCCTGGCTAACACTCCCTGACAAGCTCGGTCTGCAGAAGGCAGGGCTTTCTGGCAAGCCAGTCACTGGAACAGGCAGATCTTTAACTTGGCTCTTGGCAATGATTAGCTTGACCCTGGGCATTGTCTGGCGTCGCTAAATGGTTAACAGGTAAAACATTACCAGGTAAAAACATGAGCGAGGTATCCGGGGAGGCAGAAGGACTTGGCTCCCCTGGAAACACCAATGAACACTTGTCCTTTAGTCAGAATGTTCACAGAGTCAACCGGTGGGTGAGCCTCAGGCCAGCATCATTACTGTCATCGTGAAGCCGAGAAACCGGAGGCTCAGACAGGTCGTCTCTTGCCCAGCATCACACAGCAAACAGGTGACAGGGCTGGGTTCCTGGGATCCAGGCGCCAGGCCCCCCGAGCCAGTGTGTTTTCACCACCTCCAAGGCCGCCTGCTGTGTGAGCAGGGCTGTATTCATGCAATTCAAGTGTGTGAAGGGTGCAATTTACTAATTTTCAGTATACTCACAGATATGTGCAACTATTCCCACAATCCGTTTTAGAACACTTTTACCATCTAAGAAAGAAACCCCATACCCGTTAGTGGTCACCTCTGTCTCTCCTCTCTCACCCCCCCCCCACGTACCTACCAGCCCACTTTCTGTCTCCATCAGTGCACCTGCTGTGGACATTCCGTATGAATGGAGTCCTGTAATATGTGGTCTTTTGGGACGGGCTTCCTTCAGTTAGCGTGATATTTCAGGGTCCCTTCATGTTGTAGTGAGTTTCAGGACTTCTTTCCTTTTTATGGCCCAAGAGTATTGCATCATATGGCTAGAACACATTCTGTTGAGCCATTCACCAGCTGATGGACACTTGGGTTTCCACATTTTGGCCAAAGAGGACTGTTATGACCACAGTACATGTTTTTGTGTAGCCGAATGCTTTAATTGCTGTGAGCAGGGTTTTGATAACACAGGGTGATAGGGACAGAGGGAGACAGATGAGGGAAAGAGAGACATCACACACCCACCTGCCGCACAGACACACACGCGGAGGAGACACGAGAGAGAGAGAGAGAGAGAGAGAGAGAGAGAGGGACCTATAGAGAGCCTCCCCGATACTCACACATGCAGACGCACAGGGAGACATAGGCACTTGGGGACAGAGAGGCAGGGAGCACGGGCTGGACACACAGCACCTATGTGCCAGGAGCTCGCTCCAGCTCTGGCTCTGGCTTCCTGTGCCAGCCCGGCGAGGGCGGCTCATCTTTCCACCAGACTGTGTAAGGGAAACCAGCCTCCAGAACCCTTGCGAAGGGAGTATAAGTAAGATCTACCTCGTGGGGCTGCTGAGAGAGGTTCATGGGGGTAATTCACACCAGTGCTCATATCACTCAAAAGTGACACGTGGGAAAACGCCTGGCACTCGGTTAGGGCTAAAACAACAACAAAAACAGGAAAAAACCTTTCCCCTTTCTCAGGAACCCTCCAGCTCTCTCCCTCTGTCTACCGACCTATCCACCTACCTAAATATCTATATTTACCTTTGGGCAATTGAGGCTAAATGACCAGGATCCATGGGACTTTCTGGGGAGGAGCAAGTGTCTAGAAATAGCACACCTTTGGAAGAAACGCCCCCTCTCTCCATGGAGCTCACGCACACAGTGATGCCCTACACGCAGGCTCAGGACGGACAGGGCGAAGCCCAGCAAGGAAGGACCAAGAAGAATCCACCTTTAACATGTCCGTCAAGAGGCCCAGAGCCCACACAACTGGGTATTTAGTCAACATTCACTCAAAAGAAATAACACAAAATGAAAACAAATAAATTACACGCAGACCTTCACAGAAGCCCTATTCAGAAGAGCCAAGTGCAGGAAACACCCCGCCCTGTGCTATATCCCCACAGTGGACTGAGCGATTAAAAGGGATGGATTATCGATACGTGCAACAATACGGTGAGTCTCTAAAGCGGGACGTTGCGGCAATGCTGATATAAGCAAGCGCAGGACCCCACTGATGTGAAACCCTAGAACAGCAAAACCACGTGGTGATGGGAATCCCAGCACCCAGCACAGGACCCCACTGATGTGAAATCCTAGAACAGCAAAACCACCCTGGTGATGGGAATCCCAGCACCCAGCACAGGACCCCACTGATGTGAAATCCTAGAACAGCAAAACCACGTGGTGATGGGAATCCCAGCACCCAGCACAGGACCCCACTGATGTGAAATCCTAGAACAGCAAAACCACCTGGTGATGGGAATCCCAGCACCAAGCACAGGACCCCACTGATGTGAAACCCTAGAACAGCAAAACCACGTGGTGATGGGAATCCCAGCACCCAGCACAGGACCCCACTGATGTGAAACCCTAGAACAGCAAAACCACGTGGTGATGGGAATCCCAGCACCAAGCACAGGACCCCACTGATGTGAAATCCTAGAACAGCAAAACCACGTGGTGATGGGAATCCCAGCACCAAGCACAGGACCCCACTGATGTGAAATCCTAGAACAGCAAAACCACGTGGTGATGGGAATCCCAGCACCAAGCACAGGACCCCACTGATGTGAAATCCTAGAACAGCAAAACCACCCTGGTGCTGGGAATCCCAGCACCGCCTACTTCTGGGAGGGGCAGGGCGGGGTGGGGGGCAGAGATGCGGGAGGGTAAACCGGAAAGGGGCACTGGAGAAGTTTCTGGGGTGACGGAAGCTTCCAGATCGGGGTACTGGTTACAAGGAAGTATATGCTTATCCAACCGTAAACTTCAAATTTGTGCATTTTGCCACATGTGAATCATACGGCAGAAAAGAAGACAACTGGGACAGGAAATGTGTCAGGGGCTCATCTGGGTGGCATCCGCCCTGCCAGGTGGGACATGCGACACCCAACACGCGACTCGGGAGATAAACCCAAACACTCAGCTTACGTCCGCAGCCTCCTCCTTCGACGTCTGGGCTTCTCTCCTCCTTCTCCTCCTGGACGGGGAGCCGGTTTCCGAGGGGTCCTGTACGTTACACTCTAAATTCTTGAGCAGACTCTGAGCGTCGTCTTTCTAAAAATCCAAAGGTGAGGGTGGGGAGAACACATCGAAGCCGGTCAGTCCAGTGCTCCTGGGACTCGAGCCATCAACCCCCCACCCCCTCGCCCCCAGCGTGTGCTCATCTCTGTGCCTCTGCCTGGCTTTCTGCGTGTAGTGTCACACCTCCCACCCCGCCCAGGATCAGCCACACAGCCTTCGAGATTGTTCAGGCATCAGCTCCCTGAGGAGCCCCACCCCCATTCCCCACCTCAGGACCTGGAGGCCACACTTGGGTCAAAGGTCACTCCATTGTTCTTCTGGGTTAGGGGCCCCTGGTAGCCTATGAGCTCCCTGGGGTAAGAGTTGAACACGGGAAATGGACATACATAGTAATTTTCCTGTTATTTCCCATAATGCCATCAGATGATTTTAAGAAAATATTTTAGGTACCCTCGCATTATAGAACGGTTTGTAAAATGAACCACGGTTGATCCTTGGTATTGGTAGCTTCTGTATGTGTAAATTCGCTTACTTGCCGAAATTTATTTGTAACCCCCCAAATCAACACTTGTGGTGCTTTTGTGGTCATTCCTGGGCACGGGCGGAGTGGTGAAAATTCGAGCTGCCTGCCGTGCCGTGTCTAACGCAGAGCCAGCAAGGTGACACCCTGCCTTCCTGGGTCAGCTCTCCTACCGCAGACCAGTGTCCCTTTCGTGTTCTGTTAATGCCGTTCTTCTCCCACCTGTCTGTGCTCTCTGTTGCTGATGTGGTTGGTTAAAATGACTCCTGAGTGTTGGCTAGGTACTGGGCGGTGTTCCCAAGGGCAAGAAGGCTGGTGCGCCTCGTGGAGAAAACGTGTTGGATAAGTGACGTTGTGTGTTCACATATATATAACACATATATAATACATATGCATCAACGATATGTATTAAATAGGGTGTCTTTATACATGAACACCCATCAAACAAGGCTACGCATTGGCTGGTTAACGGAGATGTTGTGGCCAGTCTTGCAGAAACCTAGCCCTGTGTGTCCCCTGGGAGCAATGTTTCCGTATTTGCTAATTCTCTGTTGATTCCGTAGATCGTAATGATCAACTCTTTCTGAATCCCATTACGCCAGAGATCCTGATCAAGCCCTTCCTCTGGCTGCTCACAGATATAATCTTTACACTGAAGACACACGGCCGGTTTGTCATGGAGTTACTTAGCAACTGTTACGAAGCAACACTAAGCATTAAGGCTTATTCTAGTCACTTCGAATGGAGTAAATTAGCACAAAATAAACAAGCCCCTGCCTTCGTGGAGTTTATGTTCCAGCGACAAAAGAGAGATATAAATAAATATGTAAGAATAAATACGTAGTAAGTCAGTGGTGGTAAGTGACAGAGAGAAAAAAGATGTAGGACAGGAGAATGGAGGGGGAGAGTCTCTTGGGCAGGGTGACATTTGAGAAGAAACATGAAGGAAGTGAGAGAGCAAGCCATTCAGATATGTCAGGGACAAGCTTTCCAGAGAGGGTACAGCAAGTGCAAAGGCCCTGTGGCAGAAGCATGCACAGCATGCCCAGGGAAGCCCTTGTGGCTGCACCAGTCTGGGGTACAGTGGAGAGGAGCAGATGATGAAGCCAAGGATTTAGGGATGGTTTGTTTAGCGGCTCTGGCTGACCACTACAAGGGTTCTGCAGGGAAGGACCCAATCAGATCATCCTACGGTAGAGACTCCAGGAGATAAACCTCATCTACCCCACGGAGGAGCATCATTATTTTGCTCCCCAGTTAAAAATAACCAGGAAGCCAAGGGTCGCCAGTCACTTGAGGACAGACTCTAATATGAAAGAGAAACCCCCAAACAAACAGGAAAAAGCAAGCTGGAAACAGACAGTGTATAGGGAAAAGAAACCTTAAAACAAATAAACAACTATAATATCCTCAGAGAGCCAAGAGAAGAGGTTACACTCACAAAATAAGAACAGGGCAACATAAACATAGGACACCCTGAGGACAGAACAGCGCTCGAAAATGAAAAACGTGAAAATCTCAACACAAGTGTTGTGAGAAAAGCCTTCCAAAAAGGGCATAAAAAGACAAAGAGATGGAAAACAGAAAAGAAGGAAGGCCAATTCAACCAAAACATGAGACGGGTTCCCAAAAGAAGCAACAGAATATATAAAAGGAAAAGAATCCTCCAGGAACTCAAGAGAGTGAGTTTGCACATTGACAGGGCCTCCTGAATGCACAGCCCAAGGAGGGCCATCGACCGCCACCAACCCTCATCCCCGTGTGCTTCCTATGCTGGGAACAAAGAAGAGATGCTTCCAGATTCCACAGGGGAACAAAACAAAGTTATCAGGGATTAGAACAAAATCCTATTTCTCCACCTCAACCATGTCAGCTGGAAGACAATGGGAAAAATGCCTTCAAAATTCAGGGGGAAAATTATTTCCAACCTGGAATTCTATGACCTAACGACTCTCACCAAGTTAAGAATAAAGACGGAAGGGCATAGATACTTTCAGACACAGAAGTTCTCAAAAACAGTCTCCTCCATCTCTTTCTCAGGAAGATCCAGGAGGCTGTGCTCCACCCAAATGAGGAAAGGATCCCAGAAAGACAGTGGAGGGGATCCCCGAAAGAGGATGCAACGCCGGGGAGGTGACAAAGTTGCAGTGTGATTGGCCCTGAGAGGTCCCACTGGTGACAGCAAAAGTCTACAGCAGCTGCTTCTCGAAGCTGGCGAACAAACACATCGCTGGAGGGGCTCCTTAACCACAGCTTGCTGGCCCCACCTGCAAAGATTCTCATCAGTGCGTCTGGGGTGGGGCCCAGGACTTAGCATTTCTAACAGGCTCCCAGGGGCTGTTGTTGGTGCTGCTGGTCTGGTCCAACTGAGAGTAGCAGTGGTCCAGAGAGCAACCAACTCAGACTGGAGCAGGTGAGAGGTTTTCTGGAGAGGTGTTTTGCAAGAAGATAAAATTGATCAAATACTTAATGTGTTCAAACGTCTCGAAAAAAATGTATAGAAATGGAGGGGAGGCCGGCGTTAAATGAGTAAGTACACAGAATATAAGCTAATGGAGAGAAAAAAAAAAACCCGGGTAACGGTTAATTTTAGAGAAAACAAAATGCAGTGACAAAAAGGAAAATAATCATAATCGTAGCTGATCCTTGAATTACAGTGAAAAGTGCTTACAGAATCATAAGAAAGGAAACACCGAATACTGGTTTAACCAAACATGCACGATGGCCACGCAGGGCGGGGCGGGGGTGCGGGGTGCGGGAAGGCGGTGGTGGCTGGGGTGGGTGTGCCTATGAAGGAGGACAAAAGAGAGCTGAACCACTCCCAAGTCCACAGTGCTATGCCAAAAGCCAAAAATGCAGGGAAAAGCCAAGTAAGCAGGTTATTTACAAAAGGAAAGTAAATGACCAAAAAGCCAGCAGAAAGAGCTGGACAAGGTGGCTTCTGGGACGTGGCGAGTGGGGCACTGCTGCCAGTAAATGAATACTTGATGTGCATGTGTAACGTCGATGCAAATAAAACGTTTTAATGATGAAATAAAAAGAAAAGGAAAAAAGCAACAAAAAAAAAAGTGGCGCAATGCCCAGTTATGAGCTTGGTGACGTGGATCAGAGGAGAACAGAGGTCCCAGGGTGCACGAGGGAGGAATTACCTCATCCAGCCTGGATGGGCATCTCTGCATCCCGAAGGGTGAGCGGGCAGACAGACAGACGGAGGCTCAGAAGCGGAGAGGCATCAGGGGAGCAAGGAGATTCTGGGGCGCAAGGCTCCTCGTGTTCAGCTGGATGCCCCGGGGAAGGGCAACCAGCTATGCGCCATTTCCTTACGCTAGGAAATGGGATATAACCTGTAGGCAACCAGGAGTCCCTGGAGGCTTTTAACCCAGGGAGTCAAATTGTTGGATGTGCATTTTAGGAAAAGAGACTTAGGGAAGAGAGGAGGACAGAAGTCCACTTAGAAAGAAGGCTGTTGCTAAAGTCCCATCCAAATCATCAGAAAATCCTGTCAGCCCGACCATGAAGCCAGAGCCCCCTCTATGGCTGAGCCATCATGACCTTCAACGGGACTAGTGCAGCTCTTACTGACCAGCGGCCCAATCTCGGATAGCTTGGTTAACCCTTGTGAGCCCCAGCTGACTCAGCCGTGAAATGGGCCACCGTCGCGGTCTGAAGGCGTGTGCCCCACTCCCCGTTCCTGGGTTGAAATCCCAACTCCCAAGGTGACGGCATTTGGAAGTGGGGCCTTTGGGAGGGGATTGGGTCCTGAGAGTGGAGTCCTCCTGAAAGGGCTGAGTGCCCTTACAAAGAGGTCCCAGAGATTCCCCGACCCTTCTACTCTCCACGGACACAGTGAGAAGTCTGCAACCAGAACCCAGCCGTGCCGACACCTGATCTTGGACTTCCGGCCTCCAGAAGCGTGAGAAAGAAGCTTCTGTAGTTTATAAGTCGCACAGTTTATGGTATTTTTCCTGCAGCAGTCTGAAGAGACTAAGACAGATACCAGCTGCTACCTCACCAGGTGACAGATGTCTAAACGCCCCGATTTAGGGGTTCGGACAGACTGGGGTTGAAATCCAGCCCTACTATTTATTCATCACGTGACCCTGGATCAAGAATAGAGTTGGGGAGCCTTGACTTCCTTCCCTGGAAAGTGAGGATAATGACAGCTCCCTGACTCAGAGGTTTGGGGTGGGAATAGAGAACCAAAAGTCCACAAACACTCAGCTCGGAACAGGGCACCCAGCAAAGGTTGTGCACCTGTTACTTTCCTCTTCACACAAGTGTCTCTCAGTGTCCCTTAACCACCAGTGGGATATGACAACCTCACTGACCTACAAGCATCTTACACTATATTAGTTGCCTTCAAGCTTTATCACGCCTTTCCAGCAACACGCTCCCCGGAAGTCAGCGGCAATATGAGAGAGTCCCACTCCCATCTGCTGGACTTGTCTCCTTCTCGCCTGAGCCAGGAATGCAGGCAACAAGACCACGCACCTCATCTCAGATCCTATCGGACCTCAGCCCTCAACAAGGTCAAAGTAGCAAGGACCCAAGACAGTGATTACACCACACGGATCAAATGTCCGCTGTATGCCCACCATCTCCACACACCATCCGTTTCTGTAACAACACTCACGTGAAGCATCCATGAATCCCCTTCTGTGAGCACTGCCACCCATGGAGAACACAGTGACTTTGGGCTTAGACACACATCTGTCACTTTGGGAAGTCACTGAACCTCTCTGCGCCTCAGTTTCCTCAAATGCAGAATGGGGTCCTTAATAGAACAAACTCACCAAGCTGTTCTGGGGATCCAGTGAGCTAATTCCGGTATAGAGTCTAGCTCAGTGCCCAGCACATAGTCAGCACTCTGGGAGTGCTAGCCCGCACCATCACTTCCCGCCACCAAACTCCCCAGCACGTGCTACAGTCAAATGTTCACTTGCAATCTAGCCTTTTCTGGAGACTGTGAACTTCCAGCAGCAAGGGCAGGGTCTATCCTAGACAGGGCTGTGCCTGGCAGGGGTGATCATCACACTTTTACTGCAGGGATGTAAGAGTGAATGAATGCATGAATGCATGCCAGGGTAGCAGCTGGGACTGGATGGGCTAGTAGGTACCCACGCGGGCAAGCAGCAGAATGGGCATGGGTGGGGATCACAGCCCTCCTGTCCACCACGCTCAGCAGGGCCCCTCGGCCAGCAGCGAGTCCAGACCCTTGGTGCCACAGATGAGGAGACAGAGGCCTGGGGAGGCTTTAGCGGCTGTCTGTGATGGCACAGCGGAGTCGCACAGAACAGCTACTTCTGGGGAACCCCAGGCCCGTACGCTCCCGTCACTCCGCCGCTCCCCTCTGGATTCGGTCTCCAGCCCCCTCCTGGGCCAGAGGGGAAGCCAGGGCAGGAGCCGGTGCGCATGACGCCCGCGACCTCGCTTGAGCGCCGACGGGGCGCAGGAGGCCCGCGCGCGCCCCTCACCCGGCCACCCGCCCGGCGGACCCACCTGATGCCGCGGGCGCGCCCGGGCGGCGCGGCAGCCGAGCCAGAAGCCGAGGCCGAGGCCGAGCGTGGCGCCCAGCAGCACCGCGGGGGCCAGCAGCGCGGGCGCCGGCCGCACGGAGTCCCGGCCCAGCGGCAGCCGCGCGTCGCTCTCGCAGGCCGCCGCGCCGCGGGCCATCGGGGGCGCTCAGGCGGCGGGTCGGCCGCATTGTTCCCGCCGCCGCGCGCCACCCTGGCCCGCCGCCAGGAGCACCGTCCCCGCCAGCTCGGCAACAGCGGACTCGCGGCCCTAGCGGGCAGGGGCGCGGCGCGCTCCGCCGACTTCTCCGGCCTGCGCGCTCTCCTGCCTCTTGCTCCGGTCCCCCTTCCCGGCGCGGCCCCGCCGGAGGGAGGAGCCTGGGTCTTCCGCCCGAAACTTCGAGCCGCCCCCGCCCCGGCCTGTCCTTGCACTGAGCATGCCTGGCGGGAGGCGCGCTGCTCAGCCAAAGGACCTTTCGGAGGAGCCCCGGGGCCTCTAAGCTTCCCGGGAAGGAATGGGGGGTCCCTCGGCCACGGGGGAGGGTGTCCTCGGTTAAGTTTACTGAGCGTGTACGATGTGCTAAGCATTTAGCCTGATGATGTCTAACTTTCTCAACAGCCCTCTGAGGGGGGCGAACTATTCTCTGTTCATCTTTCTGGTGAGGAAGCTCTGGGTCAGAGCGGCTAAGGGACCAAATGAGGGTCCGACTCCTGTCCCGCTCCTAACCTGTACCAATTGGCCATCTTTGGACCCCACAGTCCGCCACCGCCTCTGAACTTGTTAGCCTGAAGACTCGGTTTTAATCCTATTCTTCCATGAATAGTCAATACTTTCCTCTAGGATGATGTGTAGAGAGGTTGTTACACCGAGCCCCTCCTAAGTACGAGACCTTGCGTGGTCATGCATTCACTCAGCCTTTACAGACAAGCCTTTGATGGAACCAGCTCCAGGCCAGCAAGGAACCAAAGTCCAGACGTTGGGGATCTCATGGCTGTGTGGGGGAGATAAACAACCAGATGAATTCAGCATCTGTTCTTTCCTTGGGCAGACATTTACTGAGCAGCTACTAGAGGCTAGCTCTTGTCCTGCGTACTGGAGATACAGCAGTGAACCTCCCCCCCCCCCCCCACACATCTTTGGACCTTAAATCCCTATGAGGGCCAGGGTAGGAGTACCACGCGGATCCACTTCAACAGAGAAGAGATTTGTATCCTTATTCCGGATGGCCATCTCGTTTCTAGTTTTTATTTATTATTTTTTTAAAGATTTTTTAATTTATTTATGTGACAGAGAGACAGCCAGGGAGAGAGGGAACACAGCAGGGGAGTGGGAGAGGAAGAAGCAGGCTCCCAGTGGAGGAGCCCAATGGGGGACTCGATCCCGGAATACCAGGATCACGCCCTGAGCCGAAGGCATACGCCTAATTACTGCGCTACCCAGGTGCCCCTCAAGTTTCTAGTTTTTATATCGTTACCTCATCAACCTTCCAGGTGGGCAAGATGGGAACTATTATTCAGACTTACTTCGTATAGAAGAAGAAACAGACAGCTAGAGAGAAGTTGCTCGTTCGAGGTCTCGCAACCAGGAAATGGGGTAAGTGTATTAACAGCTGTGTCTGGCTGGCTTCAGGGCTCACCCTCTCGGCTACTCACTGCTGCTTAAATGTTTCCTTTGAAGCACCTCCAAGGCTTCTGGGAACGTGTATGGGACAATAACCTGAAGTTCTTGTTTTTTATACTGGTTATTTCTTTGGATATTCAGAATTTAGTTTGAAAAATGTAGAGTTCTTTGCATTTTACTTTATTACAAAGTTGAGTATTAAAATCATCCTTTAAATGACTCATGACAAATAGAACTGAGGGTCCAGCAACATGCTAGCATCTAGCCTTTGGCCTTGTCTCACTCCTGGCATTCTGCCAGGTACCCCCAGGACAGTGTACCGCTGGTGGGAAGCCTGGCTAATAAATTTTCAGAGTCTCAAACCTCACTGCCTTGTCCATGTTGAATCAGGGAGGGCCTGTCCTTGGAGGGGTTGGGGGAGAAAGAACTGACAGGTGCCAGACTTCCTGGCCTGACACTGCATGACAGGCTGCCGCCTGAAGACAGGAGCCTTCTCCCCAAGGAGCAGGTTGCTGAGGACTCAGGGTAAGCAGGTGGAAGCAGAGAAACTGCTCTATCTGGCCTCCTCCCAGCATCGATCTCCCCTGGGAGGCACAACCCTACCCCCATGCAGAGTTCAAGCCCACTGGCTTCAGACACCAAATCCCCTCTCTCTGGTTCCCCAGAGACGTCCCACAGTGGCTGGCCTGACTACCTATTTGGGTACCTGGGCAGGTGCAGGGGCTACTCCACAGCAAGGGCTCAGGCAGTAGGAGCGCAAATTTGGCTGAACTAAACCCCATAGAAAGTGAGAGTGGCCTTTCCCTCTGGCTCCTAGATCCGCCAGTCTCCCTCTCAGCTGGTCTTCGCTGTCCTGTCCCCTCTGGGCTCTCCAGCACTCATGGGTCTGCCTTTCTAAGTGCTTCTCAGTTTTCTAATAAGGGGCTGGTTGGTCTGGGGCAGGCTCTGGGTTCAGCCCGGGGTCACCCATGTGTGCGTGTGTTAGGGAAGGCTTCCAGGAGGAGGTGGTTCTGAGCTGAGAGCTCGGTAGGCATCAACGGAGGGGCACTTGGAAGCCCTGAAATCTTTGGGAGCGGAGGAGTGACCCGACCTGAATCCGATTTGGGTGGAGCTGAGGCCCTGGGCGGGGCGCGAGGAAACCCAAGTGTGGCCCTGGCCTCGCTCCCTCCCTCCCACGCTCTTCCCCGCCCTCCTAGCCCCAGATGCCGAAGTCCGCTCCAGAAAACTTTCCAGGGCGGCTTACACTGAGCATGCTCCGCGGCGGGGCGGGCCTGGGGTCCGGAAGCTCGGGCGATTCCGGCGCGCCCGCCACTTTGGGGTCACAGGTCCAGAGGGGCGATGGGCTCGGCCGGCGCCGCGGGGCGCGCCACGTGGGTGCTGGCCTGGAGCCTTCTGGCCGCCGTCCTGGCGCTGCCCGCTGGGCCCGGCGGCCAAGGCTGGCACCGCGCGGGCCCGGGTCTCCTCGGACGCCCCCTCGGCGGGCAGCCCCTCCCGGATCCCCCCGCGGCTCCCGGGGCGGGGCCCGAGCGGTCCGCGCAGGTAAGGAGGGCCCGCCCCCAGTCTCCTCCTGTAGGCCCCCGGCGGCTGAGCTCGGTCTACACCCGCGGTGGGGAGGCCCCTTCGAGTTGGGGAGATTATCGGAGGGATGGTAGGGTCTGAGTAGGATGCTTCGGGTGTTCCTTAGTGTATGGCGCTCAGGCCCGCAAAGTCGCAGGAAAGGTGGAGCCCCGCGCCCTGGCTGCGGGCTTGGACTTTGCCAGCCCCCCGGGTCGAATCTCGCCCTGAATCCTAAAACCCCTGTGACCTAGGCCAGGCGCTTCGCTTCTTATGCATCCGATTCCTAGTCTGTAAGCCTTTGCGGCGTCTACACTGCGGGTGGCTGCGAGAAGTAGGGGCGTTCCAGTAGGCACCGCGTTTGCAGAGGTGAGTAAGCCTCGAGTGTAGCCCTTCTTAGAACAGTTGGGATCACTGGCTAGAGTTTTCCTGACTGCACACTCTTGGTTGCTGAATTTATCCACTTCCCATCCGGCCCTGACTCTGTGGCCCCAAATTTGGGAAGGCACAGAGCCCTGGCTGTCTCCCTAGATTCTCCTTGCCCCTTCCTCCAAAGCTGGCCACCAGTACTCCTGCTTTTTCCTCCAAGTCTGCTGGGATGTCCACAACCCCCACCCCAGCCCCCAGGTTCAGTGCCCATCACTTAGCCTCTGACCTTTGGTGACTTTTTCTTCTGAGTCTCCTCCACTCCCTAATTTGTGCTCTGCCCCACCCATTCCCCCCCCTCCCCATGGCTGGTGTCCAGGATGGGTGATCTGTCCTTGGAGTACCTATGACCACTTCCCTCCCCAGCCCTCACCCCCTCTCACCCACTCCTGGCAGAGCTAGGCTTCTGTTCCCAGGACTGCCCTGTTCAGTATGGCCTCTCCCCTCACAGCCCTGGGGTCCTCCCTGCCCTCCCTCAGGGCCTGGCTCCCCTAGTCCTGTTGGGTTCTCTACCTGCAGGCCCCAAGGCCTTGCTACACTTGCTACAGAGTTTTAATCTGTAAATCTTTAAAGGAGATTCTGTTCGTTTTCTGTTAATAGATTTTCACTAGAGAAGACTAAGTAATAACACTCTGTCAATTTACTGAGCTTTAAAATAGAGTCCCATGTCAGAATGTGTTCACAGGGACCGTTCACATGCTCCTGTCTCATGAAGTGGGATGTGTCTGGCTCATTTTGCAGAGGAGAAAACCTGGCCCAGAGAGAACCCCCTCCCCCCTAGCCTGTCCTAGGCTCTCTCTCAGGCCTCCATGTTAGAGCCTACTCACCTGGCCTGCTTTGCACTTGCTCTCCTCTTTGAGAAACCAGCACCGGAACATTCTGGTAGACACTTGTCCCCAGGCTCTAACCAGGAGGTGCTTTGAAAACCTGAAGATCCATGCTTAGTGTAAACTTAGTATCTGTTCCTTCTTGCAAAGGGTAAACTGAGAGGCAGCTACAACCATTTCCCATGTGGCCTGAGATGCTTTTCCAGCGCAGGACCCACTAGCCAGGTATGGTTATTTAAATTTAGACATTTCAGGTGCTTAATGGCCACATGTGTTAGAGGCTGCTAGATTGGACAGCCCAGACTATGGAACATTCTCACCATGGTGGAAAGTTCTGTCGGAAGTTTGCTGGAAGGAGAGAAGGCTGTGAAGGGTTGAGTGGACAAGAGCCTCTGAGTCAGCCATTCACTTCTGGTGTTCAGGGACGGCTTTCTAGGTGGCAGGCTCTGTTCTGGGTGCTGGGATATCAGAGAACAAGGCAGTCTCTCTTAAGAAATCTGCCTTCTTGGGGCAGGAGAAGGAAGTAAACAGTGGTGCCAATCTATGCTGTAGCAGGTGGTGGTTTGGGCTGCAGAGAGAAGTACGGTGGGCAGAGTGGGACTGGGAGAGAGGCCGGTGAACGCTCTCTAGTTGAGTGGTCAGGGAGGGTGCTTTGAGGAAGTGACAGGTGAACTGAGCCCTGGGTGAAATGAGGGAGGGCAAGGCCATGTCCAAGGGAAGAGTTTTCCGGAGTGCCATGGTAGTGAGGCCAGAGGCCAAAAGCGGGATGTGCTTGGTGTGGTCCAGGACCAGCAAGGAGGCCTGGGGACTGCCGCAGCAAGGGAGGGGGCAGAGGAGGTGAGGCCAGGAGGGTGAGGAGGGGCTAGATCAGGAAAGGCCCCGTGGCTTAAGCTCAGAATCCTGGCTGTTACTGTGAGTAAGATGGAAGCCATGTGGGTTTTGAGCCGGAAAGTGATGCACTGAGCCATGTGGGTTTTGAGCCGGAAAGTGATGCACTGTGGCTCGTCTTTTAAAGCAACCCCGTGGCAGGGGTGAGGATAGAGAGCCAAGGGCAGAAGTGGCAGCGAGAGAGGAGACGGGTGGGAGACCAGGCCCAGACGGAGGAGTACTGGACCAGGGTGATGAATGATGGGCTGCTAGCTGTGGGGTTTCCTATGTATTTCAAAGGTGGAGCTGGTAGGCTTTGTTGGGATCGGTTGTGGGTTGAGAGAGAGAAAGAGAGAAGTCAAGGATGAAGCCAAGGATTTCGGCCTGAGCAATGGAAGACTAGAGATGCCGTTGGCTAATATGCTGAAACCTCATGGGGCCATCAGGAATTCTGTTCTGGTCTTGCTGAGTTTGGCCAGGGGGGCACGTACAGTAGAGTGTGGGATGGGCAGGTCTAGATTTGGACGAGGGCTCGGAGCTGGAACTATGGGAGCTGGACTACACCGAGTAGCGGTCAGCGTAGAAATGGCTGAGCTCACCTTGGGAGTAAGTATGGATTGGGAAGAAGGAGGCCTGAGGGCAAAGGCCTGGACCAAGCCCAGAGCCCTTGGCCGGGCAGGAAGAAGGAGAGATCCAACAAAGGAGATGAGCACGGATGGCGAGTGTGACAGGAAGGGAACCAAGACTGTGACCCAGAGGTCAGGGGAGGAGAACATTTCAGGGAGAGAGGGCTCAGTGGTAGCAGACTAATGTCCCCCAAAGACATCCATGTCCTGATCCCCTAAACTAGTGAAGTGTTAGGTTACCTGGCAAAGGGGAATTAACATTGCAGGTGGAATCCAGGTTGCTACTCAGCTGACCTTAAAAGAGAGAGGTTATCGTGGATTATCTGATGGTCCTGATGTAGTCACAAGGGCCCCAGAACATGGAAGAGGGGGCAGAAGAGAGAGTTGGAGTGGAAGAACGTCACAGTGATGCAGTGTGAGGACAGCCTGTTGCTGACCTTGACGGTGCGGGAAGGGGCCCTGCGCTAAGGCACGTGGGTGGCCTGTGGAAGGTGGAGAAGGCCAAGACACGGGCTCTCCCCTAGAGCCTCCAGGAGGTAATGCAGCCCTGCCTCCACTTTGATTTTAGCCCGTTAAGACTTATGTCAGACTTCTGGCTTCCAGAACTCTAAAGTAATAACTGTGTTGCTTTAAGCTATCAGGTTCAGGTGATTGTTACAGCAGCAACGGGATGTAAATGCACTCAGTATGGGATGCTGCTGCCGGCGGTGTGCAGTGAGGATGGAGAATTGGCCGTTGAACAGGGCCTGGTAGAGGTCATGGTGACCTTGTCAGGGGCTGCCATTTTGGAGAGAGGGCTAACCAGGGAGGGGAAGGCCGAGCATTGAAAGGGGCTGTTGGCTGGCACCTGAGCCTGGTCTCTTTGAGAGCAGGCTGCTTCGTGTGGGCAGGGAGCCCCCAGAGAGGCACCCCCGCTCCAGGCTGGTGACACCCAGGAACCAGTGAGACCTCTGAGAGCACAGCAAAGAGCCTCTGGCACCTGGGGCTCCCAAAGGCCTTCGTGGGTTGTTTGTTCCCTTGGAACCAGCCCCTTCCTCTCGAGTGGAAATATCTGTTGTAAGGAGACCATCATCCCTTGGCGAAGTCAGGAGCCGGGTCTGCTTTGCGACCCTTGTGGCGCCTGGCGCAGAGCCTGCCATGCAGTGAATGCTGGTTGAGAGAATGGGTGGGAAGTTCCAGAGGCAGGGATTCTGTAGACATGCCGCTGTGTGGGTGTGGGGTGCACCTTGGAGCCACCGTTCCCTCCAGACCTCCTGAATACATACTGTGTAAGTTAATAGGCTTTCCTTTTTTAGAACAGTTTTAGATTTTAGAAAAATTGAGTGCACAGTGCACAGAGTTCTGTGTATCTGCCCCGAACCCCACACGCTTTTCCCTGTTACCGACTTCTTAGCGTGAGTGTGGGATGTTTGTGGTAGTTAATGGACTCACATGGATAGACTATAGTTTATTCAGACTTCCTTTTTTTTTTTTTTTAACCTAGTGCCCTTTCCTGTTGCAGGAGTGTATCCAGGGCACCGAGTTACATTTAGTCCTCATACCCCTTAGGCTCCTCTTCGTCGTGCCGGGTTCTCAGACTTTCTCTGTTTCCGATGAAACTTGGCCGTTTTGAGGATCCTGTCGGGTGTTTCGCAGGGCCTGTCTCCTGGGGTTTACCTGGGCACATCCTGCCAATGTGGTTTATCGCCATTGGCGTCGACCATGGCCTCCTGGCTGCAGTCTCGGTGGTCGGGTTTCTCCGCCAGAAAACGCCCCTTTCCCCGTTTCCATACTGTGCTGGTGAGGAGAAGGTCACAGCCCGGATGTGTGCTGTTATCATGAGATTTGTCTCCTGCCAGATGACAGCAAAGACTGACTCCGTCCACACCAGTGTGGCCCAACCGCGTCTCACGGACGAGGAAGAGGTGCCTCTTTCTGCCTTGTGGAAGGCACTTTCTGAACTAGTGGCCATGCTGGCCACATGCTGCTGTCCAGGGAGACTCTGGGTCACTTCATGTCAGGTGTGAGGGCCCTCAGAGACCCCAAGGGAACAGGCCTGCCAAGTGGCCCTGTGGCGTGGGTCCCCTTGCTCAGTCTGTGTTACTTTGTTGTGACACACGGACACGTGCGTTGTAGGAAAGGAAAGGGCACAGAAGGCATGAAGGAACGGGGCCTCCCTTCCCTGCCCGCAGGGGCACCACTCCTGTCCCCAAGGCCACCAAGGCTGACACTTCTGAACCTCTTTCTAGACTTTTCAAGTGGTCATGATATATTATGTCACGTACTGCTAAACATATAGTTATTCATTAAGTATGTAGTTAATATGAACTATATTATTAAATCTCTACATATACTTTATATTTGTTGAACATAGAAATAAATGTGTGTAGGTAAAATATGTGTACACATAAAAATGACTGTGTATAAATAAATGTATATTTCACTGATATGTAAACACAATTATTATTTTTTTAAAAAGATTTATTTATTTATTAGACAGAGAGAGACAGCCAGCGAGAGCGGGAACACAAGCAGGGGAGTGGGAGAGGAAGAAGCAGGCTCCCAGCGGAGGAGCCCGATGTGGGGCTCGATCCCAGGACTCCGGGATCACGCCCTGAGCCGAAGGCAGACGCTTAACCGCTGTGCCACCCAGGCGCCCCTGTAAACACAATTATTAGATATGCAATCATACATTTGAAATGTAAAAAGCCATTTTTATTGGATGATATTATAGTTTTGAGACCTAGTGATTTCACTTGAATCAACGTTTTTTCTAGGTCAACATAGATCTGCTTTATTTATTTATTCCATTTATTCGTATTTGTAATTGCAACGAAATGCACATAACCTAAAATTTACCATTGTAACCATCGTGGAGTGTAGGGTTCAGGGACACTAAGTACATTCACACTCTTGTGCGGCCATCACCACCACCATCCACGTCCAGAAGTCTGCATCTTGGCAAAGCGGGAACTCTGTCGCCATGAAGCACTCACTCCCCCGGTCCCCTCCCCCAACCCCCGGTGCCCACCACCCCTCTTTCCGTCCCTGGATCTGATGACTCCAGGGACCTCCCAGAAGTGGAATCCTACAGCATTTGTCTTTTCGTGACTGGCTTATTTCACTGTGCGTGATGTCGTCCGGGTTTGTCCATGTTGTAAACGGGTATCAGAATGTCCTTTCTTTAAGACCCTGTTTGGGTTCTCCCCGGATGTGTCCAAGGGCACCAGGGCTGCTTCTGCGTTTTGGCTGTTGTGAACGGTGCCGCTGTGAACACGCGGGTACGGATACCTCGTTGTGATCCTACCGACAGCCCCTTTGGGTGTGCCCCTATGCGTTGTGTTTCCTAAAAAGGGTTTTTTGGATGACGAATCAGGTGTGGACAGGAATAGGAAGAGTGCCATGGAGAGGCACGGGAAAGGGGCAGAAGCTGCTTGGACCCACAGGTCCTGGAGGAGGGAGGCATGCTGCACAGGGGCCACGTGGGGGAAGAGAGAGAGGGGACCCTTGGGCAAGTGTCTCCATGGGGGTCGAGAGAAGAGGGGATTCCATTGGAGTACCATGAGGTCACCGTGGGGGAAGGCAGGAAGAGCTCTGGCATGGGTCTTGTGCCAGGCTGGCTGGGTCTGGCTTGTTCTCTACCTTCTCTGTCTGTGTCCTCACTTGGGCCTCCTCCGAGCAGCCCGGAAAGCTGGCTTATGTCATCCCAGGAGAGCCGCTTCAGCCTGGGATGTTCGGGGGCCTGGGGGCCTCCACGTACTGGGTCTGAAACACATGGCCCTCGGTGGCCAAGGGAACGGGCTTGTGTGAGCACAAGCAAAGATAGGGGAAAAGCCTTCCAGGTGGGCAAAGGCAGCGGCCACGCAGTTCCCGCTCAACCCCACGGTGTCCTGCCCAGGTGAGGGCTGTCCCAACGGCAGCCATCGGAACTAGGCTTCGGGCTGGGTCCCCAGCTGAGACCGAATGATGGTCTTCACTCTCTGTGCTCACCCTTTCTCCCTCAATTATGTACAAACCAGCACATCCAGAGCTGGGCTCCACGCGTTCAAAGCTAATCTCATCTCCCCTGTGGGACCTGTAGGGAGTTCTCTCGTTACCTGTGTGTGGGGATTTTGCTGTAAAGTGAGAATGACATTTCCCTGGCTGATTCTGAAGACTGTTCTTGTGCTAGAGTTCACAGCATGGGACCCAGCCCATTTCGAGGGCTCCAGCCAGGGCAGCTTTATCATTAAAATTAAAATTAAAATTAAAATTATTGTTATTATGATCATTATTTTCTAGGAGGAAGATCTGAGCCTTTCCCGGGCCCACTATTTTACAGGGTGGACTGGGAGAGTTGGCTAGGCCCCATTTGGACACATTTCATCACTGAGCAAGCTGAAGCAAGCTGGGAGGAGGCTTTGAGGTCTTTGCTTTTTGGATGAGCATCTGGGGCTCAGAGAGGCTGAGAGACTTGGCTAAGGACACACAGCAAGGGAATAGTTGCAGCTAGAACCCAGCTGTCTGGACTCCCTATCTGGTATTTTATGAGCCGCTCCATAGGAACTTGCAAGATCTTGGGAACTCAGAGGCTGGAGGCTCAGCCAGTGTCATAGGGTTAGTGAGAAGCAGAGCTGGGATTCGAACTCAGGTCTGAGTACATGAAATTTTGACCCCACGGTGCTGCCTTCCTGCACAGCTTCCCAAAATGCAGTCATGACTGGGTTGCTGGCCTCTGTGGGAAAGAGGAGGTAATCCTGAGCTCCTGGTGGGGAGGGCTCACTTAGAAAAACTTGTTTCAGATTTCTGGGTAAGAGTGCAACTTCTCTCTGTGTGAGCCATTTATGAAAGTGACTTGCAGTCGCTTCTTACAAGCATGTTCCTCGTTAGTGACTTTCGCCGTTTGAATTTTCTAGGACTTGGCCCATTTGATTTGGCCCAGCCTGGAAAGCTCTGACTTTAAGACGGAAGGTAAGCTTTTCTCTGGGTTCATTTTTCGTTGCTTTGATCCTGAAAGAGAATCGGACCCTAAAGCCATTGCCCCCCTGCTTCCTCCTCCCTCACACTCTGCCCACGTGCTACCGGGGGCAGGTACGTACGTTACCCCCGGACCTGCAGAGCAAGGGCAGTGTGCGGCCCCCTCTAGCCGCCGGCTGAGCTTTCGCACCCGGAGCAGGAGTCAGGGTAAGGTGGCCCGTCCGCATTCTCCCCCGAAGGGGGCTGCCGAACGGATCCAGAATGTGCATGTGAGCAGGTGTGTGGGTTTCCCGCGGCTGTTTTCACAAATCACCACAAACTCGGTGGCTTAAAACAACAGATTTATTCTCTTAGCGTCCTGGAGGGCACGTTCAAAATCAGTGTAGCTGGACTGAAGTCGGGGTGTGGGCACGGCCGTGCTCCCTGCGGGTCTCTGGGGAGAATGTTGGCTTCTCTTCCAGCATCCCCGCTGCGCTTGGTCCCTGGCCCCTCGCTCCGTCTCAGAGCCAGCTCGCCAGCTACTGGCCTCCGTGGTCACGTGGCCTTCATCTCTTCTGCATCTCAGCTCTCGCTCTGTCTCCCTCTTAGAAGGACACCTGGGATTACAATTCTGATCTACCCGGATAATCCAGGCGATTTGCTTAAATCAGGGTCCTTCATTTAGTCACATCTGGGAAGTCTCTGTTATATTCAGGGTGACATATTTACTGGTTCCCTGGACTAGCACCTGGCGGTCACTCAGCCACTGCACCAGTGACAGAATTGAGCTGAAACTCACCTAAGAGAAACAGAACTGAGTGGCCTTACAGCTGAGCCTGGCAGGCCCGGCTGCTGCTGGCTCCAGAGGTTTGGCATGCCAGGGCTGAACCTTTCTCTTTCTGCCTTGGCCCTGCTTTCCTCTGGTTCCCGCATTCCTGGGAGTCTTTTGGGAGCCGTTCAGCTGATACTTACGTAGCGGAAGGCTTCCCCGTGGCTTGGCAAGAGTTCCAGGGAAGACCAGTGGGCTCAGCCTGAGGCCGGTGCCTGTGCCCGAGCCCGGCCCTGGGTACCATACTCTGGGTTCTGTGCCTCGTTCTGCCTCCTGGGGAACAGGATGGGCTGGGGTCCAGGTTGGCCCCACTCGTCTGCATAGACTGAGCAGGATACTCATGTATCCTCATGAGCCTTGGTGACTGTGTTTCCACCCAGAGTCCCCTCGACAGATTATAAATACACCTTCCTCGAGGATCCTGTTTTATACCAGGGATAAACAGATCTCACTTACTTGGGGAGTTAAAAAGTGTTTCCTATGTCTTCTGTAACCCTCTGCAGACTTTAGATTTTACAAAATCCAGTGTTTTCTCTTGAGTGCAATGGGTGGAGGTGATTTCACGGCATTCGTAGAGACCTTTTATTCATCGATTAGGCAAACTCCTTGGTGAAACGGAGCCTGATGTACTATTTTGCCATTGTATTAATAGAGCAGGGGATGGAGCGGTAAGGCCACTAGGAGGGGCTTCAGGGAGGGCTCCCTGGAGGAGGGGCTCCTCAGCAGAGTTCTGAGAACTGACAGTTTAGCAGGAGCAGGGGATGGAAGGAGAGGCTTCCAGGCATTGGCAGCCAGAGCAGGAGAGTGAGGGTGTAGGCAAAGAACTGCACAGACGGTATAGACGGGCCCATGTGTTGGTGGTAAGAATGGGGAGGCCACTGACCGATGACCTGCTGGGTGGCGATAGTCACTTCGTAGCATGAGTTTCTTCTCTACTGTCTGTCAACACCTGCCCTCATTCGAGTCTCCATGAGAGCCTGTGGCTGGGCCTTCTGAGGGCCAGAGGGCATGAACAGGTACTCCAGAGATAACACCCCGTGAGGCCTCAGGGTTTATGTCCAACAAGTCTGCTGAGAAAGCATGTGTCCCTTAGCCTGAGGGGCCGGGCAAGGGTCCAGAGATGGGCGTCCCTTCTCCCTGGCACCCGTGGGATTTACTCAGACATTCCCGACTGAATCAGCAGCAGGCCTGGGAACGTGCCCACTTGCTTCCATAGCGAGTCCCCAGTGCTCAGCTTTATCCCCGTTCCTACGTCATGACCTTGACCTGACTCAACCACAGACCCTATCCAGGAACAAGATTCCAATGTTATCCAGGATCGAGTTCTACATCTTTTTTTTTTTCTCTTCTCGTTTTCATGTCTTCCTACGTGGATTCTGAAATTATAAAAGATTTCAAAAGCACTTCTGAAGATCTTATCAATAACACCTTAAGAACGACTAAAAAATAAAGTCATTCTTAATCACATGCCAGTTTGCATCTGGGTAGAAGGTAAATGTTGAAAAACATGCAACCCTACGAACCAAGTTGTTTCAAACATTTGGGTTTCTGGCTTCGAGTGTTGGTAACTCCTTTGCGTGTTCACCTTCATCCAGGCCTCTCGTTTGCTCCTTGGGCAGCCCTGTCTCAGGGAGATTTTAGCCACATTGCCAAGTGAGGGAAACTGAGGCTCCCAGTGTCCGGGGCCATACAGCCCATCAGCACCCACTCCTGACAGCCCTGCCACTCCCTTCTACGTGACGTTTCTGTGTTACCCATGGCACTCATGCATTTTTAACATGGCGGTGGGCCCATCCTCCTCACAGTAGCCATCAGGGGCGCTCATGATCTGCGTGAGACAGGTCATCAGAAGGACCCAGTGAGGGGAGACTTACTCTTCTGTCCACTGCAGAGTTAGGGAAGCTGAGGCACGGGGAGGTCAGATGACTTGCCCAGAGACCCAGCTGGTGAGTGACAGAGTCAGGATTCGAGCCCAGGGCCGTCTGATGCCATGCATGTAGGAATCACCGGGGCGCCTTGCTCGCCTGGAGGTCTGATTCAGTAGGTCCGGGAGGGGGCCCAGGAATGTGCATTCTAGCCCACACCCACAATGAGCAGCACATACTTTGAGAAGCATTCTCTTTAGGCTTCATAACAACCCCCCCCCAAGTGAGCACATCTCATTTTCCTGGCAAAGAGATGATAGGTCATTCATTCATTTATTCATTCACTCACTCGTTTTCAGCAAACACTTTCCAGGGTCCTTCCTCACACATGTGGTCCGCCTCTCGAGTTTCCCCGCGTCTTACTGCCTTCCTGTATTAGACGTCATGCGCTCACGTCTCTGTTTTGCAGTGAGGGCACCGTTTGGAAGGAAATTCAGCAGGAAAAGTGAAATCTTTAAGCCACTCCCAACTTCTGCACCCTCTGCTGGGCCGGGAACTCAGTCCAGCCTTGCTTTCACTCCCTCGCGGCCCAAGAAGACTTTGTTTAAAAGAGAGTCTCCTATGACACACGGCCTGGTAAGTCACACGTCGGGTCCTTTCCCTGAATTACCAGAAGCTGGAAGGAAACCGATTTGGGGCCCACCATGTGTAAGATGCCACGGGCTTTGGTTCTTCAGAAAAGCCTATTCCTTCCGTACAAAAGCATCTAGTATCGAAGATGAATGGGGGATGTGAATCCGAGCAGTGGGCTGCGGGGTCTGCTGTAACGGGCCCGATTCGCTGCCGGCGGTGTGAGCACGCACACACATTCCTCTCGTCCGAGCACCAGCCCCGGTGTGCTGTCTTCCTGTGACGGGGGGTGTTGCTCACACGCGCCCCCCAGACTAGGAGAGAGCTCCGGTGACCAACGCCCATGTTCTTCCTTCCTCATGGGCTTAAGTTCCAATCCTTTAAATACTTTCTTAAAGAAGTCTTCACGATGACTTAAGGCAGTTACTAGACTACAGAAGTAAGTCTCTATCCTTCCTTTAAAAGTGCATCTTGTGTGTTTATTTATTTATTTTTCAATTTTTTTTTTTTTTACATCTTGTACTTTTATTAAACATGCATAGTGTGAAGCGTTTTTCGTTTTCTAATCATTTCTATACTTTATTGTAGTTTGGAGACATCTCAAGAGACGTTCCAGGAACTGCTGAGGACGGAGTGATTTTTCAGAAATGTGCCGTGGTAGGTATTCACAGGTGACTTACAGTGGAAGAGAAAATAGTTGGATTTTGACCAAATCACGTCTGGATAGAGTTACGTATTTAAGGACTGGCAAGTCACAGGGTTGTCCACCTGTGTCTGGACACATGAGGGATGAAGTGACGTACAGGGATTTTCTGTTTCATATCACGGCACCAGGACCAAGAGTTTTGGTAACAATTCAACTCCTGTTTGTGAAAATGCACTGTGGTCATTAGAACGGGAAAGAAAAAATGATGTATTTTCTTTCAACATTGATATGGTGCTTGACAGTGTAAAAATTTTACTCAGTGTTTTAAAGTCTTGGATCCTTACTAATCCCAGGAGATGGTGCTTCACATTATTGTTGTGTGGGGGTCCCCAGGACCACGCTCGGGCTCTGTGATTCACTGGAAGGACTCACACGACTCAGGAAGCTGTTAGACTCACAGTTAGGATTTATTACGGCAGAAGTGTGCAGATTAAAGTCAGCAAAGTAAAGGGCGCATAGGACAGAGTCGTGAGACCAGCCATAAGCTTCCCTCTGTCCTTCCCCCATGGAGTCGTGTGGCCGATGTTTCATTTTCCAGAGCACTGACGTGTGACATTACGTACCACATATTGTCCACCGGAGACACTCACCCCAACCTTGATGTCCAGGGGTTTTAAAGCGGGTCCCTCATGGAGGCAAGCGGTGCCCACGTGGCTGACCTCAGTAACTGGTCTCCAGCCCCTGCAGAGGTCACCTCGACACAGCTTGGCTCACGGTCCCCACCTCCAATCACACTGCTACCACACACGGCCTGCTGTGGCCCGAGGCCTCCGAGGCCCCAGGTATATAAACATGCTCTTCTCAGGCAGGATAGTCCCAGGGCTTTACAGTTAGCCTCCCAGGAGCTGGTCAGGAGTCAGTCCTTTCTTCGGGGTGTGAGGGGTCTGGGCAGTCCACACCTGCGGAGTTAAGCCTCTACCGTACAACCCTTGGTTTATCTCGGGCCTTCAGCTGTCCTGTGCCCCTGCCTGGATATAGTTGGTGATACCAGTTTCTCATACGTCCTCCTGGAGATATTTCTGCTGTCTGCCTGCATGTGTACGTGTGTGTGTGTGTGTACGTGTGTACGTGTGTGTGTACCTGTATATACAGACATTGCTTCCCTCTTTCCCTGGCTCCTGTGTCCCTTCCGTCAGGGCTAGGTGAAGGCGGGGCAGGGGTGGTGGGAAAAGCTTCGAGAGTGGGACCAGGGCAATGTTGCTGAGCCCAGGCGGGGAGCCAAGCTGCTTGGGCCACTGGACAGCTTCCAACAGCCGAGCCGTTCAAACCCGTGGCCAAGCAGAGCCTGCCTGGGGGACACTGGCCAGGAGGATGGAGACCCGCCGACTTGCTCATCCTGGAGGTCACATGGCCATCAGATGCTCTGGGGCTGGGCTAAACCTTCAAAATGACAGTGTAAGAAGGAGCCATTGTTTGTTTTCTTGGTGACCCCAGTTGGCACCATCTTCCCAACCTGACTGTGGCTCTGTGCTTCGATATTTTTTTCTATTTCCCTGTAGGAATAATTTCACTGCATTTCAGGGTCCCAGTTACTTTGAAACTGTCACCAAGCAACAGCTTAGCAGGTGTGCGTCAAAACACTCCTGGGGCCTTTGAAATCAGACCTGAAAAATTCTCCATCCCTGGTGAGACGGTCGTGCCCTCCCTCTGCCTGAGGACTAGACGTGCACAGGTCGAGCTGGGGGGTCACGTTAGGAGGTGGGACTTGCCAGCAAAGCTGCCCTCCTGTCGTCTCCTGTCCTAGGTGTCTGGGCAGAGCGAACTGCAGACAGCTCAGGTGAGACTGCTCGTGGACAACACCAGGAACCCCGTGGCCACCAACCTCTCCGATCTGCTCCTGCTCGACAACATCACTGGCCTCTCCATTAGGGAGTCAGATGGAAACCAGACCTCAGCAGGATTCCAGGCTTTCAGAAAGAAGTTTCTGGAAGGTAATAGCCGCGTGTATGAAGTCAGGGAGGGAAAGTGAACATACAGCCGCTGATGGCATGTGTAACGAGTGGCAGGCGTGTCCTTAAACACGTGACATGTGTTCACTCCCAGCGGATTTTACCATCAGGTATGGAAGGAGGAGATCTCCACTCAGTATCTGCACCCAAAAAGCTGGGTTTGTTACTTAGGTTAAGGAGACACAGGATTTGGGGGACGAGTTTTAAGGAAATAGGTATTTTTAGTATTTATGTTAGTATATCAATTTTTATTATGAAGCATTCCAGACATAACCAAAGATAGAGTTTATAGTGAAACGCCATCTGTCCACCACCAGATGACCAGGTTTCTCATCCCTCAGTGAAATGCAGAGCTTGGCTGGGGGGGTACTGGGTCGAGGTGGGATTGGTTTGACACCAGCCCTGGAAGCATGCTCATGAGACCTTCGCACGAGTTCTCGCACGTTTGCTGGAGTACGTCCGCGCCGATGAGCTGGCTTTCTGAGTGCCGCCGTCCCTGGTTGGCTTTGGAGGCGTGTGTCCTGAGGCAAGTTGTCGTTGGTTAATTAAGCAGGCTTCAGGGAATTCTGGGATTCGTTGTTACCATGACTTCAGGACTGTCCATTTTCTTGGGGAGGGTGAGACTTCATTTACTAGTAGAGCACCTGTCTCATTTACAGGGGAACAGACGGTCCACCCCGTGAGCCTTAGGCTGTGGTGTACGCTCTCACATGCTCAGGACTGACCTTTCCCCTTCCAGATGGTGGCCCACATTGCTCACCAATCGTGCCACGCTTTCCCTCTGAGCCTAGATAGGGCCTCAGAGTCTTCCTTGACCCTATACTCTTGACAGAAGCTACCAACGGGGTTGGCCCACGAGCAGCCACCTCTTTGCGGGCTGTGGTGTAAGCAATGTCCTAAAAACTGTTAGGATACATCACAGCCAAGTGATCTTCAGTACCTTCCCTCAAAGATGGAAAAACAAATCCCCCCCCCCCCCCCCGCCCCGTGCCCGGCCTTAAGCTTGTGAGCAGAGCGCACCCCGGTCTCAGCCAGACCTGGATTTGACTCCTCGCTTGGCCACTTAGGAGCAGCGTCGCCTCTGGAAATGACTGAATTTCTCTGAACTTGGGATGTGACGTATGTCTATCAGCACCTCACAGTCGTAGCAGAGACCGAGCGAGGTGACGTGCCCTGGCTCTGCCCGGGTCCCTCTCTACGCCCTCCCAGCCTCTGGTCCAGCAGGCCTGCCTCTCTCCTCTCATTTCCCCGGCGGCTCCCAGCGTCTGTGCTCCTGCCAGACAGACCACACTTGTCACTCTCCCCGGCTTGTCGGCATCCAGTCATGCTCCACTGTGCGCCTGGGAGGCCCCCCTCTCCTCCTCTGCACCTCACTTCCCTGCCCTCCTGCACTCTGCCCGCTGCACATCCCAGAACATCAGACTCTTCTCTGTCACTCGGGGACGGTGACAATGTCTGCTTCAGGATGTGACTGTAAGGAGAAGGGGTTAATTCACGGAAAGCCTGACCCGAAGAAGTGTTCCCCGTGTCTGTAGTGACTTTGTTGCTTGTGTTTAGTGCCTGTGTGTGTGTCGTATGGAGCACAGGTGATGGCCCCAGGGGAGAGGTGGCGTCCTGCTCGCTCCCCAGGGGAGCAGGTGCAGGCAACCCCTCAGCCTCGGCCTCCTGCTCTGGGCATCGCAGCCTGTGAGGTCTCCTCCACCCGCCTCGGGGCTCCCTGTGGGGTCCGGGGGCGGGCTGTGAGGGCGACAAGCTGCTGTGCCAGGGTAGGGTTGGTCGCAGGACCTTCACTGTGGTATCATCTCGGTTGTTTCTGTGATGCTGTCTTTGTGAGCCTAATAATTTATCATTGCATAAAAATAAAATGAAGGTGTTGAGGATTTTTAAAATAAAAATCCTAGTGGTTCCATAACCTCAGTGTTCACTTCTCCTCTCCTTTACATTTTTTCGAGGGCTCCACATGTTGAGAAATGAAGCACATTATAGCACTTGAGGGCTAAATTCTGACCCCTGTAACAGGTGGAGGCAGGGCTGGAGGACAGGCTTCGGTTGACCAGGTGGCCCTACTCTCTGACCCGCAGAGCAGGATGGGCTTAGTCCCCCACTGGCCATTGCAGGCTGGTGCCCCCAGCCAGCAGCCCACTGCCGCGGGTCAGTCCCTCCCATCAGGTGGGGTGCACTGCCCTGTAAGGAGGGGCGAGGAGAGGCCCCCCCCCAATTTCAGGGAGGGTGCCTTGCTCGCGGACTGAAACGTCAGGGGTGGGTGGTGAGTGTGAGCTTCCCCTGAGGGTCTCTCGTGTTGTTCTCCACACTCCTAGGGCTTCTCATGAATCTGCAGATCGGGAGTGGTCCCCTGGGGAAGGAGACCAGCCTTGGTCAGGACTCAGGCGAGCCCTGCTCCCCCAAACCACACACCCTTTGCCCCTGTGTGGGCCCCTCTGGGACTGCTGGTGGGTAGAAGAGGTCGTTTTTCTGTCCTGGGAAGGCTTTGACTCGGAGCATTGCATTATCCAATAACTCAAGGGTACTCTGTACCCAAGGCTGGGAATTCTCTCTGATTCTGGTACCCATTCGATCAAGTCCTGCCACGCTAGTCCAAGGGGCTAGTCCACAGGGTGGGTCACGAGTGTTGCAGGGCCCTTAGGGGACAACACTGAGTTCATTTGTATAAAGATTCTCCTGCAGCGGACTGCCAACACCTCCCTTTTGCAAATTCTCAGGCAGAAATGAAAATCTTAGGAAAGAATCCCCTACAAATTGGAACCCAGATATAGTCATGTCCAAAAGGAATTAAAATCTGAGATCAGCATGTTTGTCCTTGTAAGCTTGAAGTCCAAAGTCCAACATTCTCAAATTAAGTCAATATTCCCCACACCCTCTTCCCAATACTTTATTCTATCCAGCGCCCCCCCCCAGGGGTTTGTAGCTGTCCAGAGGGAGTTGGGGTCCCTTCAGCAGTATCCTGTGTCTGTCCCAACAATGGAAGACAACTGGCAATAAGAAGGAATGATGGGTAGTAAGGAGGGTACGCGTATTGCGTGGTGCACTGGGTGTTATACGCAACTAATGAATCATCAAACTTTACATCAAAAACCAGGGGTATACTGTATGGTGACTAACATAATATAATAAAAAAAAAAAAAGAAGGAATGAAGTACTGATTCATGCACGACATGGAAGAAACTCAAAAGACATCTGTTCAGTGAAAGAAATCAAACCCAAGCTACACACATTATATGATTCTGTTTCTATGAGATGTCCAGAAAGACAAATTATTATCACCACCACCCCCAAAATCAGATTAGCGGTTGCCCAGGCCTTGGGGTGGCAGTGGAGAGTGACTGCCTTTCTTGTTCAGGTGATGGAAATGTTCCAAAATCAGATTGTGGTGTGGTCACACAACTCTAAATACACAAAATCCCTTGATGTGCACACTTAAAACGGGTGAACTGGGTGATATGTAAGTTTTATCTCTAGGTTGTTAAAACAACGTGTGCTTTCTCTCTGAGCAGTGGGAGACTCCTTCTCGGTCAGCTACACAGCCTCCGTCAAGGCCGGAGAAGTGGGGAGCGGAGAGGTCCTGATGCTTCCTGCCCAGCTCACCTTTCAGAGCTCAGCACTGGTATGTCCTCCTTACTTTGGTTTCTGTGTCCTCACTGTTGTTTTAGGAGCTGTGACACTTAGAGCACAGTATCTGCTAGTTCGTTCGTTCGTTCGTTCCTTCCTTCCTTCCTTCCTTCCTTCCTTCCTTCCTTCCTCCCTTCCTCCCTTCCTCCCTTCCTCCCTTCCTCCCTTCCTCCCTCCCTTCCTTCCTTCCTTCCTTCCTTCCTTCCTTCCTTCCTTCCTTCCTTCCTTCCGTAGTACAGAATTCTAGATGAGTGAGTGGGCCCTGGAATCTCACACACTTTGCTGTGAACCCAGCTCTCCTAACATCTCAGCGGGACCTCGAGTAATTACTTAACTCCCGTGGGTCTGACACAGGGTTATAATAAAGATAAGCGATCAGTAGTTTTCAGTTCTTTTCACTGTGTCTCGCATAAAATAAGCACTCAACCAGTAGTTTCTGTCTGTATGAGTTTGCTATGAGCTGCCTTGACAAAGTCCCCCAGACTAGAAATCTGTTTTCATGACCCTGGAGGCTGGAAGTTCGAGATCAGGGTGTGGGCAGGGTTGGTTTTTCCTGAGCCTCCCTCCTTGGTGCGTGGACAGCATCCTCTCCCTGTGTCCTCTGTGCCTGTGTCCTGATCCCCTCTTACAAGGACCCCAGTCAGATTGTATCAGGGCCACCGTAATGGCCTCATTTTAGGTAACTCACCTCTGTAAAGTCCCCACCTCCAAATACTGTCACCTTGTGAGGTGCTGGGGACCAGGCTTCAGCATGTGGATTCTGAGCGGACACTTTTCAGCCTGTAACACCATTGCTGTTCGTCTCTTCACGTTTCGTTCACCTTTTAATCTGCGCGTGCGGTGAACGTGGTTCCTTGTGTGTCATGCCTGGCACCCTGTGCATTCTGGGGACACAGGAGAAGACTCCGTCCTTGTCCTCACGTTGCTCATGCTCTAGTTACTTTGGTCATTTTGTTCTGAATTCAGCCTCTGGAGGTAGAAGCTTTCACTAGACGGGGAAAGTGGGGCTCAGAGCGTGACTGCCCAGGTCCCACGACAGATTCCTAATCAGACCGCCCGGCTGCCAGCTCCTTTCACCCAAGGCTCAAGGACCTGTGTGTGGTGTTGCTGCCACAATAAGGGAAAATAGATAAAATGAGATAAAAAGAAAGATTCCAAAAAGCTAAAGACCAGGTACAAGGAAACTATTAAATCAAACTGTCAGAAGAGACAAATGTCTTAGAAAATAATTAGGTACAAAGTCAGGAACAGAGGACAAAGGATACAAAAATAGAGATAAAATCACCCAGAAGAAATACCATCCTAATTTCGGAGGACAGGAAACCAAGTGAGTTAAAATCAGAAGGGGAGAAGGCAGCAGTCAGAAACCAACCATGGAAACTCAGCCTCAACAGAGGCGAAAGCCTCCACCTCTTCCTGCCGGAGTGCTGGGACCTCAAGCCCCTGAAAGTACCTGGGGAAGGCGGGTGGGGGGATGAAGGGGGGATAGAGGTGCGGAATAGAGCGTCCCTACTCACTGCAGGGCCACCGTCTGTTCCTTTGCTTGGGGCCTCGTCTGTCTGTCACACTGACTTTATTTCCCTAGGAAACCCCCACCCCCACTAGACCAGGGACCTCATTTTTCCCATTGACACCTGTGTTCTCCATGCCGAAAATAGAGCCATGCGCAGTAAATGCTCAGTAAATATTTGTTGAATAAATGAATGAACAAATCAGTAAACTAATAAATCTTGGGGAGGTTTTAGTTTTTAACTTCTGTGAAGCTCGGGTTTTTCATCTCTGAGACGATGATTCTAGCTGCGTCTCCATTATTACGGAAACGTCCTGCCCGCCTCGCATAGGCATCCCTGCATTTCGCTTGGCCCGTGTTTTCTGACTTCAGGCCATGATCTAAAACATGTTTCGCAAGCCTTGAAATTTCTGCGGGGGTGAGGATTGACGTTTTGCAAAGAGATGAAGTCAAGGTTCATCATACACATGCAGTTTCTCTCTGCTTAGACCTTGGGTGTCAGAAAACACAGGGAGGAGGGGCCCAGAGGGAGAGGAGGGAATTGAACAACGTGATCGAGCATGGGCTTCTGAGCGCAACCTCGGGCATCCAGGTCTGCACCCGGAAACTCACAGGGTGTCCTGAATACCCCTGAACAGGTGCAGTTCAGGGATGGGAGGAGACGGGTGATCGCTTCATACATGTCTTTTCTTTAAAGACTCATGTTTTTAAAAAATTCCCTTTTCTCTCTAAACAAGGGCCTCGTAGTGTTTTTATTTCCTTTTAAAGCCTCCATTAGGCTGTCCCACTGGCCCATGACGGGTTTGGGCTGCCCCAGTGCTGCTATGGTAACAACTGTGGGGTGCAGGCCGGGGCTCCAGCTTGGATGGACGGCAGCTGGGATGGAATGACATGAGGGTTGCCTCGCTCCCTGGAGTTCACACTCCAAGCCTTGAGGCCGGGTTATGCACACCGACACCACCACCACCACCGACCTTAGCCAACAGCGGGAATACTTTTAGGGCTCACTTCGTGTGCCAGGCACACTTCCAGATTCTAGATTGGCTAATTTAATACTCACAGCAACCGTATCGAGTTGAATAGGATTCCCATTTTACAGATGGGAAAACGGAGGCACAGAGAAGTCAATGCCTTGCCTGCAGTCAGACTGCTCGTGAGCAGTGGGGCCAGGTGTGGGCCCAGGCAGGCCCTGGCTCTAACCACTGCCCTGTACTGCCTTTTAGTTTCAAGATCTTCTGCCTGTGTCCCCGGGACAAAGTGTGTTCTCGCGGCGCGTCTTCTCAGATGCTTTGCACTTGGACACATAGCTGGCCTAACACCCTTCTGTTTCCTGTAGAGCAGAGGAGTTTTAAAAGCACGAGGAGCAGACCCATGGGGTGCTGGGGGTGGGGCACATCACATGGGAGGTGTCTGCACCTTTCCTGAAAGAACCGTGCTGGTGAGGACGAGCGGCTGGCTGCTCTGTCACCGGGCTGCTGAGCTTTGGAGCGGGTCCTCAGCCCCTGTCCGGCCTGACCCTAACCCCTGGCGTTTCACTGGAGGGCACACGGCCCCTGCTTTCTCGCCAATTGGGGAAACTGGTGTTTGGATTCTCACAAACATCCGGGAGAGAAGGAGGCTCTGCAGGTCCACAGACCTTTCCCCCTGGAGGGACTTTCAGACCTCACAAGCCCCGGCCCCCAACAGTCAAGGGCCTGCGTTTCTCCAGACACGAGGGTTGTAAATACACCAAATGACACCCTCTGTGTCAGACCCCAACACCTGCTGATGAAAGTGTTTTCTCTTTTCTTTTTCTAGAACAGAACCCAGCTAAAAGCCCTTTTCACCATAACAGCAGAAGAAAGGATAAAGGTAAGAATAAAAACTTGAGCTGGACAGTCCCCTGATGCTCCCCAGTGTGTCTTTTCCTGCCTCTGGTGTGTAGGTATCTGGCTGTCCTCAGAGCCGAGGGGAGGGGGCAGCTGTTGGCCTTGGCAGCCCAAACCACTGTGTGGCGTGGGGTCCCCCAGTGTGGCCAGAGACTTTGGGCAAGTTCCCTGGATGGCCCCTCCGTCTGGGCAAGGAGGTGTGTCCTCACCTTGTAACCGCACTTTGCTTCAATCCCTGCTGGGGCCAGACGTTAAGCAATTGACATACGCTGAATTATGTGGTCTTCACCGCAATCCTGGGGGATAGATTTTATTTTAAAATCACCTTCATTTAATAGATGGGGAAACTGAGGCACATATAGGTCAAGTCATTTGCCCAAGGTCACCCAGCTAGTGTGTCAGGGTCCCCAGGACCACTCCCAGGCTCAGCGATTCACTAGGAGGACACACAGGACTTTGCATAGTCCTACTCATGGCTGATTTATTACCGAGAAGGATGCAGAGTAAAATCCACAAAGGGCAGAGATGCACGGGGCGAAGTCTGGAGGACACCAGGCACCAGCTTCCAGAGTCCTTCCCCAGTGGAGGCACACCGGATGCACGGAGTTCTCCAGCAATGAGTGTGACAGCACATGTGAAGTGTCGTCACCAGGGAGGCTCATCGGAGACCAGCACCAGGGTTCTTACTGCGGGCTGGGCACACAGCATCCTCTGTGGGGCACATACCATGGTTCCAGACTCCCAGGAGGACTGTGTTCTGCATAAACCACGTTGTTTGCATGACAGCTTAGGTGCAGTGAGCCACTCTTACCAGGGAATGATGGGAGCCCTCCCAAAATCCAAGTTTCTAGATGCCAGTCAAGGCCCCGCCTCGCGCACTGGCCTCTCAGAGGATAGCAGTCTCAGGCGTGCTGTGTGTGTGCTTTTCTCTTAGGGATTGGTACCAGGATTTGAACACAGGCACTTTGGCTCCAGAGGCCTGTTGCTGGGCAGTGGGCCACACTCCCTCCTGGGGAGCTGAATCCCTGCCCTGAAGAGATGGAAACAACATCCAAGTCTGGCTATAGCAAGGGGAGAGTTTATGGGGGGTGCAGGGGATTCAGGAAGTCAGGTGCCAGCAATCCTCCTGGATGGTCTGTGTGCTCCTGGAGGGTGGGGCCATGTCCGCTTCGTCCTTGCGCCCCACTCTGTGCCTTACATTCTGGCTGGCACTCGGTAGGTAAATGTCCATCAATGCCGGTGATTGCCGCTCGGTGGAGCAGGCGTCTGGTCGCTGTGTGATTGTAATAGAAGTCAGAGAACCTTCACTTAATTGATGTTTATGAGCCCTTCCTCCGTGCCCCAGACCCTCTCATGTGGATGGAGACGAGCCGCACCCCGCTCTTCGGGGCAGCCTCCAGCTCACACGTTGTCTTCAAGGGCGACGGGAGTAGGTACTTGCTGTGGGGTGTAGACCCCTGGGCGCACGGTTTGGCAGTGGAGCACTGGGTTGGATTTCAGCCCTACAGCCCCTGGCCCAGGTGACCCTGCACTGTGGACCCCGTTCAGGGAGATCACCACTGAGCCGGAAGGTGAGGTCTATAAATGTGACAGCGTCCCCTACAGTGTTGTGGGGACAGCAGGTTCTTGGACCAAAGGCCTAGCTTTGAATCCCTGCCTGCCCACTGATTGTATGTGACTGTGGGTATGTTCCTTACCTCCCTGGGCCTCAGTTTCCTAGCTGTGAAATGAGTGGTAATAGTACCCACTTCACAGGGTAGTCGTCAAAGTAAATGGATTGATGTGTGTAAAGCACTGGGCACAGTGCCTGGCCTTTTGTAAGTGCTCAGTAAACATCAGCCGCTGTCTTTGCTATTGTTATACGCACATGCAGACACCACCCCTCTGCAGGTGCTCTGTGGTAAGTGTGAATTGTGACCCCATCTGCTCCTTTGTTTTCTGTTACATTCCTGAGGGTGAAACTGGCAGGTGTCAGCCAAGGAAAGCAAGGCCCTAGGAAATTGCTTCCCATTTCGTATCATGAAGTCCTCTTGCCCTTTCTGTCTGCTGCATGAAGTGTCTGGGAGGAAAAAATCACACTGTACGTGCTTGACATTGGTGTTCAGATTGTGCTGGGGCTCCCCACAGCTTCTTGTGTTGATCCCATGTGCCCTCAAAAGGGCCGGGCGCCAGGGCAGGGACCCGGAGAACAAGGATCTCGGATATAATCAAGAGAGAGACATTGAAACCAACTGTTACCTCCCCCAAATTCATGTAGAACCAGTTCCAATAATAATTTTAATAGGATTTGGGGGGAGATACGTGATTAAATTAATCAGAGTTTCATCTGAAAATATAGATTTCCAAAATCAGATGAAAACATTGTGACAATGAAGAGGAATGTGGGAGGATTTGCCCTAGAAGATGTTAAAGAATTATAAAGCTTCATTACTGTAGTATGCAACTCAAGAAAAGCCAGACCAATGGGACAGAATAGAGCACGTACACAGACGTCCGTAGAATAAAGTAGTATTTCAGATCAATGGGGAAAGGATGTTATCATTCATAAATTGGTGGGCAACTGGCTGGGTCTTTTGGAAGAAAAATAAAAATGAATTCCCTCATCAGATTAAAATCTCAGTAAAACGATTTCTAAAAGGTAAATATAGGTTAGTATCATATGCTATGAAGAAAACCACGAAGGAATAACATGGATTTGAGTACACAAATAGTCAAAAATTCTACATTTAAAAACAGCATTAAGAAAGATAAGTGACAAATTTGGGGAAATACTTGTAACAGACATAAAAAAGGATTAGCAACTTTGATATATAAAGAGCTTCTATTAATAAGCAAAAAAAAAGCGTCGGTAGATAGCTATATGCAACATGAGCATTTCTCAAGTACAGGAATTTACAGTGTATACCCTTGAGCACGGTGGAGGGAGCGTGTAACTGTGGGCAGAGTCACATGGTGTTGACTTGCATTCAGGACGGGAGGTGTGCAATCACACATCACCACGTCTACCTTCTCTGTGTCACCTCTTGTGTGGATTACTGCACCAGCCTACCTGTCCATCCCTGCTCTCCTCTAGCCCATCATCCTCACTGTAGTGATCTTTCTAAAGCACAGACCTGCTTGTTTTTCCCTTTCTGGAGGGACTCCCTCTTGCCTGCTGGATTAAGCTTAGTTACCTGAGGTTAATATGCAGGAGCCATCAGAGAAATTGGCCTGTGCTAATCTCCTGGTGCTGCTGGGTCCCTGTGTTTTCCACACTGCTCCAGTTTTGCATATGCTCTTCTTTTCCTACTTGTGCTTTGGACAACATCCCACAGGAGTCTGACCAACTTCTGTATCTCTGTGATTCCTGAACCTACCCCAGGTGTGTTGGTCGCACCCTTGGCTGGGATCCCCTGACACTGGGACATCTGATACACCTTGTCACTCTGTGACATTGAGATTGGTCTCCTGTTTGGCATTTAATACATTTTTGTGACGTCAGAATAGAATTTTTGCCCTGGGAGAGACTTTACAGATGATTTAGTTTCGCTTTCTCATTTGAGAGTGAAAAAAATCAGGTGTGGAGAGGCTGTGGGAACTGGCCAAGGTCCTGAAGCTTGATGGCTACATTAAGGAACAGAGTCGTGCTGTGCAATTAATTCTCAAATCCACTTCTTCACTAGACTAGTACCTTAGCAAAGCTCCATTAATAAGTGTGTTTCCCTCACTCTTTTCAGAATTGTCAGCTGGGAAGCGCAGAGACTCTCCATCCTCAAGGGCTGTGGGACAAATGTCCACAAGTCACTGACCCCCTCTGCTTCTTGGATCTTTAGCTCAAAGTGAAGGATTTCAACTAAATTACTCCTGAAATCTCTTCCAGAGAAATTCTGTATGGTCTTCTCTTTTCTCCAGACTTTTTCTGTCTTTTGGGGGTAGGCAGGTAGGATTTAATATCTGTCCATTGTGGACATTTAGAGGAAACGCCCCCTCTATATCACACAAACAGAGAAAGTTGGAAGAATAAAATAAAATTACCTCATAATCCTACCACCGGAGGACCATTGCTAACATGATGGCTTCTTGCTTCTATAAGTCTATGAATTTATTCATTACATAATTGAAGTCAAACTGTATAAACAACTCCTCCTCATGCTTTTGTAACTTACTGTTGGATTATAAACATTGAAAGCATTCCTTTTGAAAGGCCTTTTTTTTGATCCAACATTGCTTTTCATAAATGCAGTGATAGAACTCATCAAAGGAATCTGCTCTCAGCTAATATGTGCTTAAAGAGATGGTACTAGCTCATGATTCTTTGGCAGAGACAAGCAGGAAAGTTAGGGCCTGGGGATGAGGAGGCTGCTTCTCTTTCCTTATTCTTTCGTTAATGAAGTTTACGGTAAATAAGCTCTTTGAAATCTGTACTTATAATCATTATCAGTGAAATTTGGCTGCAGGATTTCTGGAGGAAATCTCAAAAGTATGATTAACTTGGGGCTGATTTCTAGTGCTCTAAGGGCTTATATTTCTGCACCTGTCACTGTGGTAGAGGGCCCCACCAGCACCCAGCCTCCCAAGTGAGGCATCCAGGGACATTTTTGACCCCTATCTCTGGCATCCCACACATTCATTCTGTGCTCAGTCACTGTATCCTGTGGCTTGTCTCCTAAATATTCCCCTAATTTCTGCCCTTCCCTCCACCTGCAGGAAGTAGTAGTAATAGCAGCTCAGATTTACTGACTGATCTCTGTGCTGCATCTCCAGCCAGTAGGCCCCATTTGGTGTGTGCAGTAAAGTACACATACATGAAATTTACCATTATTGACATTTAGTATGTTCAGTGTTGAGCAGACAGCACCACTGTCTAGATCTGGAACATTATCATCACCCCAAAAGGGAGCTCTGTACCCATTGAGCAGTTGTTCTCCATTCTCCCCTCCACCCCCAGCCCCTGGCAACCACTAATCTGCCATCTGTCTCTATAGATTTGCCTGTTCCGGCCATTCCATTCATGTGGCCTTTTGTGTCCAGCTTCTTTCCTTAGCATGGTATTTTTGAGGTCCATCCATGTTGCCATGTTTATTGGTACTTCATTCCTTTTTATGGCTGAATCCTATTCCTTGTATGGGTGGGCCACATTTTCTTTAAATCTTCATCAGGTGGTGGACCTCTGGGCTTTCCCCATCTTCTGGCTATTGTGAATAGTGCACCTGTGAATATTCAGGGACAGATTTTTGCTTGAACACCTGCTTTCCATTCTTTGGGGTATACACGCAGGAATAGATTGCTGCATTGTATGGTAATTCTGTGTTTAACTTAGCAAGGAACCATAGGCACTATTTTAACCCTCATTTTACAGATGGGGAATTGCAGCTTACAGTAGGGGAGGCCCAGGGCCCCACAGTGTGGAAGGGGGTAGAACTGAGAGCTGAATCCCCAGCTAGGGCCTCGGTCTTTACTAGCATGTTCTCCTGCTTCCTGCAGCCTTGTTTCATGTCCTCATCCTCTCTTCCTTGGCTGTCACATCCAGTTTGTCCTCCAGGCTGATGTCACATAGTAGCCAGATTTAACTTTCTAAAATACTGATCTGACCATGTTACTTCCTGGCTTAAAACCCTGCATTGATGCTCCGAGAAGCCCTTAGGATGATGTTGAGAATCACTAACCTGCTCTTGAAGGCCCCATGGGACCTGGGCTGCATTTCTTCCACTTGCACATCCTGCTCAGCTCTTTTCTCTGCCTGGCTTGCCCTCCTCCCGGTTCATTCTCCCCTGCCCATGGGGCACCTCGTGGAAAGCCTCCTTTGTCCTTAGAGCTAGGTTAAGAGCTGTTCCTCTTCCCAGCCCCATTCCTCCAGGCTTCCCCAGCCTCACTCCAGTCACACCATGTCACTTCAGTGTGCTTACCTCTCTGTTTTTCTGCAGGATTATGAGGTCCTCAGAGCAGGGCCTGGATCTTGTTTCCCCCCTTGTCCTTCCAGCCCTGGGCTCACTGAATAAGCTAGATGGCAAGAAAGTTTACCACCACATCCAAACAGTGAGTCAGTCCTGGCAGCCCACTTCAGTAGAGAGTTTCAGCAAACACAGTTATAGCAAAGCTTGGTTTCTGTACATATGAAATGGATGTTAAGAATTTGGAGTTTAAAGTATTGTTTCAAAGACTAGAAAGGGAGTAAGGCCTGGCCTCTGGCAAAAGTTCAATAAAGATATTGATGGTTAAGAGTAGTTTTAAGGAATGGATTGTGGAAGCTTTTGGCCAGACACTGGGAGATTTTTAAAATCCTGCCCTACCAGTCAGTCCAGAAGAGTGAGCTGTTTACTCAGAATAGGAATCACAATGTTCACAGTGGCCCAAGACCCTGATGACCCAATGCAGGGCTCCTGGTAAAAGGCCAGGCCAGAGCCTGAGCCCCAGAGTGGCAGCTGTGGTATGAAGGCTACTAGCCCTGACAGCTGGGGGTGAATCCCAGGTTCACTGTTGACTAGCTGTGTGATCTTGGGCCATTTATTTAACTTCTTAATACTTTTGTATTCTAATTTGTAAAAATATAGACTAAAACAGTGCCCATTTTGTGGTATTATTGTAAGAATTAAATGAATTTATGCATGTAAAGCACTTGGAACCATCTCTGGTGCCTAGAGTCTGCTCAGTACATGTCAGCTATGATGATGGTGATCGTAATGGTACTGCTGATGGTGGTAGGGGTGGTGATGATGATGATGATGGTGAGAATGATGGTAGTGATGGTGCTGATGGTGAGAATGATGGTGAGGATGATGGTGTAGTCATGATGGTGATGGTCATGGTGAGGGTAATGATGGTGATAAAGGTGGTAATAATTATGTGGAGCCTCCCTCTTCCCATAAAGCTACATCTTGACATCTTACTCTCCTTTAGCCATTTACGTGGAGAGGAAAGTTGAAGAACAGAGGCATTTTGGGCAGGTCAGGGGAGCAAGACCTAGCTTAATTTAGCAACACTGATAAATGAAGATTGAAAGAAGAAAGTGAGAGTTGTGGGTGGACGTGCCCCAAGCAGGCAGTCTCTACCTACATGCACTTATCGCTTGGTATCAGACAGTAGGGATTGCAAGAGAGAAGGGAGAAAGATGGCAAGATTTGTAGAACTTGCCCTACCTTTAACCTCTTTCTAGATAACAGGCATTCATTCTTGCATCAGTGTCAGGTCCTGCTCCCATGGCCTGCCACATTGCCTGTACTCTCCAAAGTCTCTTGGCCATGTGAATGGCCAAAGGAGGGCAAGACCTCAGGCAGAGATTAGAGAAGGTGGGGGTGGGAAGAGGAAGACAAGCATGGTGGCCTGACCCAGCTGACCAGTTCTACTTCATGAAGTAGGAAAGGAGAAGACAGACAGAGGGAGACAATGACTCTGCCTGCATGTAATTCTTAGTCTTTGTTCCTGGTTCTCATCAATCAGGCAGGTAACTTCTATCATGGTGTGGGAAGTTGGGACTAAAAATGTTTTTAGACAACTACACAACTCCCTGGACAAAGGCAGTGTGATCTAATGGGAGGAGAACACGGACTTTGGAGTCAAGCAGGGCTAGCTCTGGTTTTTTAGCTATGGACTTTGATCATTTAATCTCTTTCCATCTACATTTACCTATCAATAGAATGGGGATAATACATCCCCCACAGGATTGCTGAAGATTGAATGATGCAAAGCATATGTCGTATCTTATTCTGGGGCTGCCAGAACAAATCATCACAAACTGTGGAGGATAACAGAATCTTATTCCGTCACAGTTCTGAAGGCTAGAAATCGGAAATTAAGGTGTTGGCAGAGCTGTGCTCCCTTTGGTGACTTTAGAGAAGAGGACTTGCCTCTTCCTAGCTTCTGGTGGCTCCTGGAAATCCTTCCTTGGTTGTACGTACATCACTCCAGTCACTGCCTCCATGGTCACATGACCCTCTCTGTGTGACTCTGTCTCCACATTTCCCTGTCCTTATAAAGAACATTCATTAGATTTAGGACCCACCTTAATCCAATATGAACTCAACTTAATTACGTTTGCAAAGACCTTATTTCCAAATATGGCCACTTAGGTACTGGGGCTTAAGACTTCATATCTTTTTGGAAGACACAATTAAACCTATTCCATGCACCTGGCCTAGGGTCTTGCATGTTGTTGGTGATCAGATGCCATTAATTCCCTCTATCTCCCCATTCTTCTTGCTAAAGCTGGAAAAAAAGAAAAAAAAAAAAGCATTTACCTTCTGTGGAAGAGGAATCTTGAAAACAAATTGCTAATCAATATCCCCTTTGTTCTCTTTAGACACAGAGGTTTTGTTTCCTTTCCATCAATATTTTAATGTAACCTCTGTGCAATGCTATTCATATTTATACAGTGTATTGATTTTTTTTTTCTTATCCAGTAGGTATACATATCAGGGCACAGAGGGCTATTTCCAGCACAAATGGAGAATTTGCATGTCATTTTGGTTTTAATTAAAATGTAATATTTAGAATCAGGAGGATATTCAAATATGGAAACAGAACTGGTTCCCTCACCATATTTGATAACAGCATCTTTGGACTGAGGTTGATTGATCAATAGCCAAAAAAGTCATATGTGGCATTGTTCTTTGATTCAGTTTCCAATAAATGTCTGGACCAAAGCTCCAGCCAAAGCTAACCTGACTGGGACTGTCTTGAAGGTCAGGTTGACCTTGTTGGTCTGTGAGAAAAACTGAACCTTGACTGCAGCCCCAGGAACGAGGACTGCTTTTAGCTTCTAGCCCCTAGTAATACATTTAATGTTCTTATAATCTACAGCCATTCCTAATTAAACTGGTCACAGACTGGCTTCTCCAGAAGCAGATGCTGAGACAAAGTTTGGGGTATAGTATGTTTACCAGCATTCAGAAAACAGTTAATATATCTGGCTTGAGATGGCCCTCCTTAGAAAGGCCTGCTTGCAAGGTTAGCCCTTGCCCAATGTCTGGGAACTTGGATTTCAGAATAGTTGCCACCATTCCCCCAACTGATAAGAGTGGCTCACTGTGCTGAAGCTAGTATAAATACAACTAAATGTATATAAATATATTATAAACAATATATTTTATTCTTAATGCCTGCTTTCATTCTGGGAGTCTGAAACTTTGGAACATGCTAGGGAGAGGGTGCCTGGATAAAAGCCCTGGGCACTGAGTCTCTCATGAGCTTTGCTGTGTTGTTACACCTGTTGCTGGAGGAACTAAACAAGTCCTGTGTGACGGCCCTGAGAGAGGACTCTGGATTTCTTCAGGATTTCACCCCATGTGCCTTCTCCCTGTGCTGATTTTGCTTTGTATCTTCTCCCTGTAATAGATCATAGCCGTGAGAATGACTATAGGGTGGGTCTTGTGAGTCCTCCTCGTGAACCATCAAACTTGGGGTGGTTGTGGGGTTCCCCCCAGCACAATCAGTGATCACCTGTGCAGGGAAGAAGGTGGAAGTGGGATTGGGCAAAAGAGGACTGCGAAGTTGTGATCTGTGTTACTGTGATCTGTGACAAAGCCTCACCTGGCAGTGAACTCTGGAGCAAGCGTTGCCTGTCTGAGGGTCCCTTGTCAGGCTAAATGGCTGGCCATTATGCCTCTGCCATGCTCTGTTACCAGACGTGGGCTGCCTCCAGGAAGGGCATGAGCTCACAAGGTGACTCTCTGCAGCTGATCTAGACCGTGAAGCTGGAGGCTCTCTACTGACCACACTGCCCACAGCTGGGCACCAAGTTTTTCCTCGAAGGGGGGTCTGAGTGCTGCATTGCCTTGTCTACCTTTAAAAGCTATTTATTATTCTTTTTGTTGTCTCCTGGTTATACAAGTAATACATGCTCTTGTAGAGATCTTAGAAAACACAGAAACAGGGGCGCCTGGGTGGCACAGTGGTTAAGTGTCTGCCTTCAGCTCAGGGCGTGATCCTGGCGTTGTGGGATCGAGCCCCACATCAGGCTCCTCCACTATGAGCCTGCTTCTTCCTCTCTCACTCCCCCTGCTTGTGTTCCCTCTCTCGCTGGCTGTCTCTATCTCTGTCAAATAAATAAATAAAATCTTAAAAAAAAAAACAAAAAAACACAGAAACAAAGAAAAAACTCATCAAGCAATCACTCAGCAGAATTACAGAGGATATTCCTCATAGGTTATATATATGTACATGTGTGCATATATATTATTTTTGTTCTGATGAAATTGGGATTTTCCTGTGTATATGGTTTTTAAAAATTAATTAATTAATTATTTAAAAAATTAATCTTTTATTATGTTCAACAATTCATTAGTTGTATATAACACCCAGTGCTCATCACAACACATGCCCTCCTTAATACCCATTTTGTACCTTCTTTAAAAATGTTACATTAGGGGGCGCCTGGGTGGCACAGCAGTTAAGCGTCTGCCTTCGGCTCAGGGCGTGATCCCGGCGTTATGGGATCAAGCCCCACATCAGGCTTCTCCGCTATGAGCCTGCTTCTTCCTCTCCCACTCCCCCTGCTTGTGTTCCCTCTCTCGCTGGCTGTCTCTATCTCTGTCGAATAAATAAAAATAAAATCTTAAAAAAAAATGTTACATTAGGATATAAACATTTAGAAATAGTATTAGAATTTCAACATACAAAAGTCGGTTACATTTCTACACACTAACAATGAACAATCCAAAAAGGAAATTAAGAAAACAATTTCATTTACAATAGCATCAAAGAGAACAAAATGATTAGGAATAAACTTAATCAAGAGGTGAAAGACTTGTACAATGAAAACTACAAAACCCTGCTGGGGGAAGTTAAAGGAGACACAAATAAATGGAAAGTCATCTTGTGCACATGGATTGGAAGACTTCATAATGCTGTGATCTACAGATTCAGTGGAATCTCTGTCAAAATCTCAAAGGCATTTTTTACAGAAATAGAAAAACCCATCCTAAAATTCATAAGGCATTTCAGAGGAACCTGAATAATCAAAAAAAATCTTGAAAAAGTACAAAGCTAGAGGTCCCATACTTCATGATTTCAAAACTTATTACAAAGCTACAATAGTCAAAACAGTGTGGTACTGGCATAAAGACAGACACATAAACCAGTGGAACAGAATCAAGAACCTAAGAAAACACTTGCATGGATAGTCAAATGATTTTCGACCCAAGTGGAAAGACTAATGGGAGAAGGAAAGGCATTTCAACAGATGATGTTTGGGAGACTGGATATACACACGCAAAAGAATGGAGTTGGACCCTTGCCTTACAGTATATACAAAAATTAACTGCAAGTGGATCACAGACTTAAGAGTAAGACCCCTTAGAAGAAAACGTAGGGGAGAACTTCATAACATCAGATTTAGTGACGATTTTTTTTATATGACACCAAAAGCACAAATGACAAAAGAAAAAAATAGGATTGAATTACATCAAAATTAAACACTTACGTGCATCAAAGGATACAATCAACAGAGTGTAAAGCAGCCCATGGAATGGGAGAAAATAACATTCATACCATTTTAAAAACGCTTGTGTCTTAGTCAGTTTTTGGGCTGTTACAGCATATTGCTATAGGCTGAGTGGCTTAAACAACAGACATTTATATTCTCAGTTCTTTAGGCTGGGCAGTGCAAGATCAGAGTGTTGGCAGATATTGTGTCTAATGAGATCCACTTACTGGTTTGTAGATTTCCTCTTCTCATTGTGTCCTTCCATGGCAGAGAGCAGAAAGAGCTCTGGCCTCTTCATTTCCTTATAAAGGGACTAATCCTATTCATGAAGCCTCCACCCTCATAACCTAATTATCTCCCAACGGCCTCAGCCTCTAATACCATCATATTGGGGGTTAGGATTTCAACAGATGAATTTTGGGGGGCACGAATATTCAGTCCATAATGTCCTACAATTCAATGATAATTAAAAAGCAACATGTTTGAAAAATGGGCAAAGGACTTGAACAGACATTTCTCCAAAGAAGATATACACATGTGTGGTACTCACATGAAGACACTAATCATTAGGGAAATGCAAATCAAAGCCATGATCATACCACCTCATACATATTAGGATGGTTACTATCGGAAAAAAAAAAAGATAAAACAATTTGGCTGTTCCCCAAAAATTAAAGATAGAGTTACATAATCCTGTAATTGCACTTCTGGGTATATACCCAGAAAAATTGAAAGAGATATCTGTATACTGATGTTTGCAGCAGCATTATTCACAATAGCCAAAAAGTGGAAGCAACTCAAGTGTCCAACAGTGAATGAATGGATAAACAATATATACATACACACACATAGAATTTTATTCAAACTTAAAAAGGAAGGAAATTCTGCCACATCCTACAACATGGATGAACCATGAAGATTTTATACTAAGTGAAGCAAGCCAGTCAAAAAAGACAAATACTGTATCGTTACACTTATGCGGTGTTCTTAGAGGGTCAAATTCATAGAAACAGAAAGTAAGATGATGTGTGCCAGGAGCTGGGGGAGGATTAAAGGGGAAATGTTTCAATGGGAACAGAGTTTCAGTTTTGTAAGATGAAAAGTTTCGGGGATAGATAGTAGGGGTGATTTCAGAACAATGTCATTGTGCTTACTACTACTGGAATGCACGCTGAAAAATGGTTACGACGATAAATTTTACGTTTTGTGTATTTTACTATAATTAAAAATATTCAAAAATTTTAATGGTTAAATATTTAGAACTCCAAAGGAAAAGGGGAAAACTTAAAATTCCTAGAAAGCAAAAACAGACCCTTCTAAGTCATCAGACACATTTATGCCAGAAGACAGTGGGATGATACATCCAGTGTTCTGAAGAAAAATGGTTTGGGACCTGAGTTATAGATTCAGCCAAGTTATCAATCCAGTGAGGGCAAAGTAACAACATTTTAAGACATATGAAATAAAAAATCTTTTCTAAACAGATCTGAGAATACTCCATGGAGTTTGGGGCTGGCGGGAAGAAGCATCCAAGGAAAAGAAAGAAATGGGATCCAAGAAACAGTTTTGCTTTAATGAATAATGTGTGACAATACAGAAAGCTGTGAAGAGAGGGCTCCAAATGACGGCAGTGCAGCAGGCCTGGAAAGTAACCAGTCCTGATTAGATCAGAGTGTCAGAGCGTTCTGGGAATGAAGACTTTAAGAAAAAAGAATCCATTCCCTGTAACAGATAATACCATTAAGTAAATGGTATATAACCAGAAGAAAAAAGAAAGACAGTGAGAAACTCCAGGACAAACAAAAAGTACACAAAAAGGAGTGTCACTCCAAACCGAAGCTAATAACTAAAGATCTGGCATGATTTTGAATAATTGATAAAGTGTAAGAAAAGGGACTGAATTAGAAATATACTGCTTTGGAGAGCAGATATATAGTAATATAGGGTTACACTTTGTACTTTTCCAGCGAACAACATTTTCCTAATCATCATCATAATAATGTCTTTTAAAATTTTTAGTTTTAGTTTCTGGAATGAAACTATAAACAATCACAAAGAATTGTGGTTATAGAACAAAGTATATATGTTATAAACCTAATAAATTATGGAAGAAAGAAGTGGGAAAGGCAAGTTGGAGGCAAGTGTGGGATGCTAGTTTCATTATCTTCTTTAGTAAGAAGATGAGATGACAAGAAATGGTCTCTAAATTAAGTGCTATAAAAGTTGAAGTTTAATTTTTTAATTTAAAGTTACAAAGGTGGCTAATTGAAAAACTAAAAATAATCATTACAATTAGAAGGAAGTACGGAAAGGAATATTTATAGGCTACAAACCCTGTAAATCTGTAAGGTAAAAATTCCTGACCTAAAGTCACATCTGTCAAAACAGGAATTCAGTTAATAATATGTAATTTGATGACTCAAGAAGTAAAGATACATGCATAATTTTTAGAGTATTTAAGTTAACTAACCATTCTGGTTAACTAAATCATAAAAACTAAAACCAGTACTGGTTTCAGACTTTCACCCCTGGGAAGCTGGATTAGAGTGGATAGGGGAAGGTAACAAAGGGAAATTTTCTTTTCTTTTCTTTTTTTTTTTTTTTTTAAGATTTTATTTATTTATTTAACAGAGATAGCCAGCGAGAGAGGGAACACAAGCAGGGGGAGTGGGAGAGGAAGAAGCAGGCTCATAGTGGAGGAGCCTGATGTGGGGCTCGATCCCAGAACGCTGGGATCACGCCCTGAGCCGAAGGCAGGCGCTTAACCGCTGTGCCACCCAGGCGCCCCGCTTTTCTTTTTTAACACGTGACTTCTGTTAAGAACTCTTTTCCCTAGTATACGTACATTACTGTGCTTTTTAAAAGTAATAAAGTGGTTACATGATTGCTCATTATATGGATTGAATACTTTATAGAAACTTAAAATATAATCACTCTTTGTTTTGGGGACATTTAGGATCCATACACGTTTGTGTTACTTTATATGATGCTTTGCAAAACAGCCTTATATATGAACAAATCTTTGTGCGTATTTCTAGACCAAACCAACCTGTATATAAGGCTTTATGCATGTTTTTAAGTTATTTCCCGAGGAGAGAATCCTAGGCATGAAATCACTGGGTTAAAGGGCTGACCGTGACAAAGCCTCTTGTTACGGACACACATATTTTGTCCCTCTTGTTTTTGAGTGTGGACATTTTGATGAAAACGTTCCAAAGGATGCAAGTGTTATCAAAATGTGAGGCTCTCAGTCCAGGTCTGTTTTTGAGGCCACCTTCTGATAAAATGGCTCACTAATGCCCACCGTACAGCTTCTCCATTACTGTATAAAGGAGTTGCCTTTGTTTACGCAGCCCACAAGGGAAGACGCGGCAATAATCACTGGTGTTTAGTGAGCAAGTATTAAAGCCAGACACTCTTTTAACGACCTCATTCAACTTCATTCATATTCTTGTTTAATCCTCAGTACAACCCTTGGAGGTGGCCCACTGTCTCAATTTATAAGGGAAGGAGCAGAGGCCAAGAGAGATGAACTCATCTGACCGATACTATGTGACCAATAAGGCAGAGACGGTGCCACACCCAGGTGGTCTGAGTCCTGAGCCCAAGCTTCACCCACTCTGCTATTTACAGGTCCCCCTTACCTGTGAATAGGAGGTGGACCTGGGTCAGACCCAGTCAGTGCCCACATAAAGAGTATCATCACACAAATGGAGAAAGAATCCCAACTTACAGCCCTGTACACAGTAAATACTCAGTAAATAATTGCTGATTGATCCATGAGCCAAGCTTTGTACTAATTCTATATTACTACTTTATTTAATTTTTATCCCCATTTTACAGATGAGAGAAGTGAGGTTGCTGGAAGTCAAGTCCCTCATCCAGGGTATCACAACTGTTCTGACAGAGGCGGCATTTCAATCCAGATCTGTCGGATTAAAAATCCAGAGCTCTTTCTTTTGTTCAGAATGTCTTTGGGAGAACTCAAGGAGTTAAGCCTTGTGAAACCCTTAGCCTAGCGGTTCTCAAAATGTGTTCCTCGGACAAATAGCACAGAAAAGCCACTTCTGAGGCCCTGCCCCCAGGTCTAGTGAATCAGGAGCCCAGGGTGGGTCTTGGGGAGGCACGTTTCCACAAGTCTTGCTGGTTCTGATGCATGCTTAAGCGTGACAGCAGTCTCAGTCCCGCGCCTGGCCCATCCCGAGGGCTTGTCAGGTTCAGCCGCTGCTGTGGTCTCGAACCTAAGGAAGTGGTGGCGGGAGGGGCTGAAGGTGGAGCGTCTAGGACTTAGCAGCTTCTCACAGTTGTTTGCTGCCAGCTGCTCCTGGCCTGTCACGGATGCATATTTGTCTCAGGCTCTCGCTGGCTGGAGCCCAGAGGACGCCTCTGAAGAGAGAGAGGGCTGGGCACGTTAAGCTAGGCTGTCGGTTTGCTTGGCAGCCGGCTGCCTCCCTGCCCTGCGCATCCTCTAGCGTGGTCCTGAAGGCCAGAGTGGGCTGCGGGTTGCCGCTCTAATGCTCTTGGGAAGGGGGAACAGACGGCGTGGGGGGAAGGGAAGGGCACTACAAATTCTGCCCTTGACTCAGAGCAGCTCACGGGTCCCTAGTGCTGCCTTAGGTTTGTTACACATGGATCCAGGCATGTCACGTTCTGGGGTGCCTGCAGTATGCCAGGCTTGGGGTGGGTGGTCCTACTATGTGCAAGCCGCCATGCTGGGCTCCTGGCAGCGTTTGTCCTGCTCAGTGCTTCAGCTGTGCCGTGTGGAAGCCACGCCGTGAGGGAACAGGCTCGGAGAAGTGCAGCGCTGGGCTCAGGCCGAGATGGTCTCAGCCAGTGGGGACAGAGCTGGGGCCAGAGCCAGGCCAGTCTCGCTGACTCCGTGCTGCTTCTGCTGTAACTCTTCCTTGTGACCTGAGAGATGTGAAGTGTGACCATGGACAAGTCCCTCTGTCTCTCTCTCTCTCTCATCCCCTAGGTTGTCCCAAACCATGGTCTTCATGCGGCAGGATTCTTCATAGCCTCCGTCGTCTCCTTCGTGCTGACCTGGGTCACACTTTTCTTCCTGGCTCGATATCAGTGTTTGAAGGGAGGCCTGCCCACCAGACATCAGGTGGGTCTCCATGTGCGTTGTGTTCCTGGAGGGTAGTTGGGTTGGCAGTAGCCGCGAGGCCGATGTTTATCCTCCAGTTCAATGGGTCTCAGCCCTGGATCGATGTCCCAGTCCCTGGGGAAATGACAGACACTCGTGTCCAGGCTCACCTGCAGAGACTCTGACTGGACGGTCCCAGGATGTGGCCCTGTCATTAGTCGTTTTTAAAGCTCCCTGGATGTTTCCAGCAAGTGGCCAAGGTTGAAGGGCCCCTGCGGTCTGACTGGATAACCCACCCCCATCTGTGTGGCCAGCTCTTTGTTCACGCCACACTAATTCAGGTCCTGGTCCACACTCCCTGCTGAAAGGTCTTTGGAGACTCACTTCATCCTCAGGGGGAGACTGGATCCTTTGGCCTGGCTTAGGAATCCCCTGTGGCTAGCTTCTGCCCACCTCTGCTGCCCCTGTCCACTTCCCCCCTCAGACCCAGTCAACCCAGTGACTCAGCGTTCCCTGGGGGGTGAGCACACCACACTCACACCAGGGGCTTTTCTAACCTCTCTGCCCTTCAGTGAGCATAGTTCTGGCTGGGGTGGGAGCCCTGTTTCCAGGTTCCTGGCCTAGCTTCTGTAGACCCCACCAAGCACACCTCCTAATCTGTTGGACTTGTCTGTGAATGTCTTAATCTCTATTCCTGTCTTGCTCTGGGTTCCCACAGAAGCACACCCCGGGACCAGAGTCCAAATGCAAGTAGTTTATATGGGGAGTGATCCCAGGAAGTATTGGTGTGGGGTCAGGAGGTGAGGCAGGAAGGGAAGGCAGCTGGTCAGGTTATCCCTGTGGGTTTCTGGAGCTTCACCCTGCCCAGGACCTCTGGGGACAGTAGGGAAATAGCCTCAGAGTCATCCCACCTGAAGAGGGAAAGAGCTGGAGTATATATCATACCCCATTGGTCATTGGTCGAGGACATGGGGGTAAAGGGGCTGTTAGAAGGTGGGGGAAGAAGGACTGTCCTCCCCATTGAGAAGGCCCTTGGAGACCAGAGAACGAAACAGGCCTCTCCATACCATTTATAGACTTTTATTCAGGATAACTTACTGACAGGGGATCAGGTCAGGGGTCATCCAGGCGCTGTGCGGCCATTCTCACAAAATCCAGACCTTAGTCTATGGATTTTATAGAGTGAGGGGTTGTGCAGAGGGCATTGTAGTGAGATCATCCACTCGTACCTCCAAGGGTTCGCGTGCCCGTGATTGACAGCTACCCTTTCATTAGATCTTGTGGCACCATCCGTGCATCGGGAGGGGGAGAGACTATGTTATCTTTAACAAATTTTCAAAGGGCCTAAACAAGCCTCCCCCTTCCAGCGTTGGTGGGCATTTCTAAGCTATGTATCTTAATCTCCAAGGGGCCTGGAACACGTAACCACAAGAGAGGACATGAATGAGATGGAGGGCCACAGAGGGATTCAATATTGTCAGCATTCCCACAGGGGCCTGGACAAAGGGTGATGTTATTTCCCTGGTATGGGCTCTGAAGGCCAGCAAAAGCCTTTAGGGAAAGAAGTGTAGGTATCGACTGATGGATTTTGGGCTAGTAGACACTGAAGCAGCAAGGGCGAGGGGACATGGGTAGAAAACAGATGGTATCTGCCACCATCCCTGCTGCTTGGTACGGAGCCTGGTGCTTGGAAGGCCCTGAATAATCCAATCGGGCGGCAGTTCATAGAGTGAGATGAGCTTTGCGGAGCTGCCCCCAGAAGGCACTGCGGGGAGTAAGCATCCATGGCAGGTTGGTCCCTCCAGGGCCGGGAGGGCTGGAGCTGCTGAGACTCGGTGTCATCCAGGGGCCCAGCACCTTGAACGGAACATCTGCCATCTCTCCCCCTCACTTTCTATTGAGGAAACTGAGGCCCATGAAGTTAAACACTTGCTTCAGGCGGCCAAGGGTAGGTGGGATCTGGCTTCTGGGGGCCGTGTCTGGAGGCTGCAGGTCCTGTCCCCATTGTTCACTTGGTGTCTGCTTCCCAGAGGGGAGGATGGTCATTTCAAAGTGAGATCGGCCCACAGTGTCCGTGGCAGGCAAAAGGGAGGAGGAGGTAAAGGGCCCCTCTAATCAGACCTTGGGCTTCTCTCCCAAAGCCATTATCCATCACAGAAGAACAAACCGTCCCTGCTACTTTGATGAGGGAGCAGGAATCATTCCTGGAGATGAAAGGCTGATCGTTACACCTGCAGAGAGGAAAGAAAAGTGTTGATTTAAGGTCTGAAGACCCTTGAAGTTCACAGAATGAACTCTTTTCCCATTTTTCTTTATTTTTGCCAGCCTGAGGCAACCAGTGAGACAGTGTGCTATAAAACACGAGACAGCCTTCTTCTCCCCTTCTAGCACCTCACTCCTCCTACCCTAGGAGTTAGACCGATTTGGGACCAGATACCAACCCTGACTCTTCATGAGCTGTGTGAGTGCAGATAACGTTATTTTACCCCTCTGAGCTGCGGTTTCTTACGTGTAATGTGGAGCAACAGCACTTACTTTGTTGTGACAGTTGTGTGATAATGACACATACAAGACACAGGGACAGGAATTCTTAAATATTAGCTATAGTGATCACCCATTTTGCAGAATCAACAATAGGGACAAAAGAGACATCTATCCAATCATTGGGTTGGGCTTAATTATCTCCCATGTCACTTCCATTTGACAATTCTATATTCTGAGTAACAACCAGCCAGATGCATGAAGTTGAAGTCTATCTGCCAAATGGAATTTCTCTCTTCATGATGATTATGGTGATGGTGCTGGTGATGGTGGTGATGATGGTGATGATGATGATGATGGTGATGGTGGTGATGATAATGATGGTGGTGATGGTGGTGATGATGATGATGGTGATGATGATGATGGTGGTGGTGATGATGATGATGGTGATGATGGTGATGGTGGTGATGATGGTGATGATGATGATGGTGGTGATGGTGATGATGGTGATAATGATGTTGGTGATGATGATGGTGATGGTGGTGATAGTGATGATGATGGTGATGGTGGTGATGGTGATGATGGTGGTGATGATGGTGATGGTGGTGATGATGATGTGATGGTGGTGGTGATGATGGTGATGCTGATGGTGCTGATGATGGTGATGCTGATGGTGCTGATGGTGATGGTGGTGATAATGATGTTGGTGATGATGATGGTGATGGTGGTGATAGTGATGATGATGGTGATGGTGATGATGGTGGTGATGGTGGTGATGATGATGGTGGTGGTGGTGATAGTGATGATGGTGAAATATTTTTATAGGTCTTTACAGGTTGCAAAGGCCTTTCCATCCATTGTTTTGTCTACATGCACAGTAACCCTGTGCAGGGCTACTACAAATATGATCCTACTCATTGATGAGAAAATGGAGGTCCAGGGAAATGCAGTGTCTTATCTGAGTTTACTCTGCTCACAAGTGGCGGGGCCAGCAAAGTTCTCTGACTGCAGATCCCTGCCTTCCCTCATAACTTTCTCAGCATATGACATTCACAAGAAGGCCCACGCAGTTGTTCCTGAAATTTCCCTGCAGGTTCAGCATCATGAGAGCAAGCTGGAGCACTCCCAGTTCACCTCAGCCGATGGTGTCGATGAGGACCTCGCTCTCAATGACCAAATGATTGACATTCTGTCTTCAGAGGACCCCGGGAGCATGCTTCAAGCTTTAGAAGAGTAAGAATTCTCAATCACACTATACTTGCTTGGATGTGATGAATGCTTTAACTGCACTGGCCTGAGTGCAAACACTGAGTACATTTCATTCATTCATTCATTCAATCGTTCATTCATACTTGCTTGGATGTGATGAATGCTTTAATACACTGGCCTGAGTGCAAACACCGAGTATATTTCTTTCATTCATTCATTCAGTCAGTCAGTCATTCATTTGTTATTCAGTCGTCATCATGGAACTACTGTTATGCTTAGTATTTGGGAAAGGGGTGAATAAGACATAGTTCATGCTATGAACTAATGGGGAAGACAGACACATAAACAGAAGTGACCATAACAATTTGATGAACCCCATGCTAAAAGGAAAATCAAGATTAGCTGAGCCAAGAAGAGGGAGTAATTACCTCCTAGAGGGTCATGGAAATGCTTCCCGGAGGAGATGATATTTTAACTAGTTCTTGAAGCCTGGATATGAGCTTTCCAAGTGGATTAAGAGAAGAAAGACTTCAGGCAGAGGGAAGAAAGAGCAGATGAAAGGATAGGAAATAAGGAAGATGCATTTGGTGAAGCAAAGTAGCTCGGTATGACTGATGTATGGATGGGGGTATTGAGTACAAAGAAATAAAGGAAGAGGCAGCTGGAGAGAGAGGCCAGGCCAGGCAGTGTGTTTGCTGAACTGAATTCCATTCTTTTTATTTATATAACAAATACTTATAACATACCACCCGCGTACAGCAGAACCTAGAGCCGGACGCAGTTCTGAACATTTCATGAATACAAACTCGTAATCCTCTTAGCCACCCTACAGAGCAGGTATTGCTGTTCTTACCATCTCGTGGATGGCGACTTGAGAGCAGCTGTGGAGCTTGCCCCGGGGTTCACACTAGTAAGTGAGAGAGCCAGGCTCAAGCCCAGGCAGTCTGGCTGTGGGGAACACGCTCCCAGTCAGGTTGCTGCTGCACTGCTCACGGCTGCTCCTGGCCAGCGCAGGGATCCCAGGCCACGAGCCAACTCACTCGGTAAGGCTCATGAGCTTGGCCTTTCCCCCTGTCCTTTTGGCAAATATTTACAGTGGGCTTCTTTGTGTGTTTCCTTTCTCAGCGTCCAGTTGTCTTCTAAAATTCTGTCTTCTCTTTTACTTCTTCAAACATATGATGCCTAATTATCTTAAAGTCTCTGAAACTTGATTATCTTTACCATGTCCTGTGCCTTTCATCTGTCCTTGCTCTTAGTTTGTGATCCTGTTTCCTGTCTCGTCCTGTGCCTGGGTCGTTTTGATTGTGTGCCTGACAGTGTATGTGAACGTTTAGGATGACAGTCGAGGACTAGGATGAAATTATCCACTTCTGGACAGCTAGGGGCGTAACCGTGGATTACCTCCACACAGAGACTGAGATCACTCAGAGCAGGGCTTCAGGTCCTTAAAGGGCTGTCTGTTTCTGGCTTATCTTTTCTCTTAAGGCATTTGTACCAACCAAAAGCTCTGGGACTTCATCAGGATGACCTCTCCTTGGAGTCCCTGGACTTGAGTTTCTGTCTCCCCAGTTCTACAGATCTTTTGAGAACTCTGCAGAGTTTATCAGCCCTTGGGCTGCTTCTTCTGGCATGTAGCAGGTGCCTTTCAGAATGGGGCGACCCCAGATGTAGGGGTATCTACCCCTCTGTATTTCTTTGTTCTGCTAGGTCTTGACCTCGTCTTTTATTACTCCTTGTTAGTTCTTGGATGGTCTCAACCTGATTTTGCTTTTGCCCAGCTTTTCTAACTAGCTTTTGATGGGATAGTTTGTCCAAATTACCTGGATCACTCTTAATAAGAACAGAACCCATCTTTGTGTAAGCTGTATTCTCGGTGATGAACAGGCATAGTGCCTGCCATGGGCGTAGCCTATGTGACAGATGGACAGTGAAACAGGCAAGGCCCCAGATAGCACAGAGCAGTGGCGACACCCAGTGGTCCCTGGAGTTAGATCGGGGTTTAAGTCTGGGCTGTGCCACCACGTGCCCTGGGTCAAGTTACTTAAGTGAAGGCTCCAGGTGAGACAGGGGCTAGTTCGTGGAGGGTTCTGAATGTCAGGCTCCGCAGTAGGCACTGGAGACCCAGGGAGTGGCCTGTTAATATGGGCAAATTTGTGTTCTCGAAGGCCACTCCAGATACAAATGGAGAATGGCTTAGAAGGGTGAGTCCAGGGAGACAGTTGTAGGAGATGTGGGTGTGTGACGAGGGCAGGAGCAGTAGGCTTGGGGGGGTACACAGGAAGGTTGCCATGTGGCTGAGTGGGTCTACCCAGAGGGGGTGTAGTTTGCACATTGAAGGGGAGGGAAAAACTCAGGGTGCCTCCCTAGGGTTCTGGGTTCCGTTTGCTTGTTGGAGTGGGTGAGGAGGGGGCATTCACCGGTTTTACTGCTTGCTAGATCCCTGGAGCCTCTGCCTGTAGAACGTCCACAGAGAGGACGTATGAGAGGGGTAGGCCTTCCTGAGAGCAGTGGGACGCTCAGTCTGGGGCCACAATCTTTGGAAGGTCCATTTATACCAAATACACCATCTGAACACATAGGATTCGTTATTGGTTATATCAGTTGTTTATTTTTCCTTTCTTTGCTTTCTTTTTTTTTTTTATTATTATTATATTATGTTAGTCACCATACAGTACATCCCTAGTTTTTGGCGTAAAGTTCCATGATTCATTACTTGCGTATAACACCCAATGCACCATGCAATGCGTGCCCTCCTTAATACCCATCACCAGTCTATCCCATTCCCCCACCCCCCTCCCCTCTGAAGCCCTCAGTTTGTTTCCCAGAGTCCATAGTCTCTCATGGTTCACTCCCCCTTCTGTTTACCCCCCTTTCTTCTTCCCTTTCTTCTCCTACTGATCTTCCTAGTTCTTATGTTCCATAGATGAGAGAAATCATATGATAATTGTCTTTCTCTGCTTGACTTATTTCACTTAGCATTATCTCCTCCAGTCCCGTCCATGTTGCTGTAAATGTTGGGTAATCATTCTTTCTGATAGCTGAGTAATATTCCATTGTATATATGGACCACAACTTCTTAATCCAGTCATCTGTTGAAGGGCATCTCGGTTCCTTCCACGATTTAGCTACTGTGGACATTGCTGCTATGAACATTGGGGAGCATATGGCCCTTCTCTTCACTACGTCGTATCTTTGGGGTAAATACCCAGTAGTGCAATGGCTGGGTCATAGGGTAGCTCGACTTTTAACTTTTTAAGGGACATCCACACTGTTTTCCAGAGTGGCTGTACCAACTTGCATTCCCACCAACAATGTAAGAGGGATCCCCTTTCTCCACATCCTCTCCAACAATTGTTGTTTCTTGCCTTGTCAATTTTTGCCATTCTAACTGGCGTAAGGTGGTATCTCAGTGTGGTTTTGATTTGAATTTCCCTGATGGCTAATGAATTGGAACATTTTTTCATGTGTCTGTTAGCCATTTGTATGTCTTCATTGGAAAAGTGTCTGTTCATATCTTCTGCCCATTTTTTGATTTGTTTATTTGTTTCTCGTGTATTGAGTTTGAGAAGTTCTTTGTAGATCTTGGATATATTGATGACTATTAGTGACGGGACCACGTGGAAACCCCTTACACTGGATTCCATTTACGACAAACTTCTTCTGATTCTAGATTCGGGGTGCATAGCTTCACCTGAGCACCTCCCACTGCGGACTAATTTCTGTCAATTTGGAGTCATCTCGATGCTGATGGGTTATAATGCCCTATATCTTTACATAATATTTTATATTTGTGCAGCATTTAAAAATGCAGAGTCTCTTTTCCATGCGTTAATTGGGTCCCCTGCTAATGCTCTCCAGGAGGGCATCCTGTTTTTAGTATTTGCTAGTAGAAAATGTGCTGCTGTCCTCAGTATAGAGGTGTGTGCAAGCCGCACATCTGGTAAGTGACAGGACAGGACCGGAGCTTCCTCTGTGGAAGCTTGGCCGTGGTACATTTCACAAACACTCTCTGAGCCCCAGTTTCTTCATCTCTCGACTAGGGAAACCATAAGCGCTAAAGAAACCATTAAACTGTGAAGTTTAATGATAGGACAGGGATTTGGTGGCAGAGTCCTCTCTGGGTTCTGCCTCGGAGCCGGGGCCTGACTTGAAGGGACATGAGCAGATGGTAAAGAGACGCGCGTTCAAGAGGGTCAGCCCCTCTTGGAGTCTTTCTCAAGAGCGGTGCAAACAGCAGCTGAAAATCAGAGAGCTTGGGAGCAAGATGGAGCAGCTCTGGTCCTGTCCCCTGGGGAGCCTGGAAACGGTGTCCCATGGTGTGTAGAGACGGACCCAAGAGAGCACCAGAAACAGAGCGCTGTCTCTCCTTCCTGAGGAGTGCCCGGTCACTGGTTTGAGAGAAGAGCTCTCTCGTGTCTGACTCATGGCACTTTGTGAGTGGAGCTGTGTTCTAAGCACAGAGGGACTTCCATCCTGCCTGAGGGCTGCCTCTCCCCAGCCGAGTGCCGTCGGGCCGTGTCGGGCCTTCAGCCACGAGCGTGCAGGGCTGTCCTTGCACCGAGCTGGGCACCGGGCCTTGTTCGTCCGTTTCCAGGTCCAGGGTCGTGCAGCTTGGCTACCTGAGCTTTGTGAAGCCATTCACGTGTGATCCTTCATTGTAGCTTAATTCCCTAATCAGAATGCCAAGGGCAACAAATTCAAATTTGCCACAATACCCAAGAGGAAGGAGCGAGGATTGGATGGGCAGTGGGGAGACAGGTGGCTGGTTACTGGCGGAGATTTGTAAATGTCTCTTACTACATTAAATGGTAGGAGCAGGTGATTATCAAAGTATTTCCTAGCTGAAAGTCTGTTTTCTTTCAAAACGTAGAAACGAAAAGTGGAGTGAAATGATTTGGCTTGTGTGATCAGCACCTAGATATTTAATTTGCAAGTAGGTCGTACTCCACAACCCCTGCCCAGAGGATTTAGGGCTGTCATTAGCATATGTAGGTATGTAATACGTGTGTGTGTTAATACACAATAGTACACCCAATAGTAACACGTAGTAGTGACAACGTATAGCATGAATGGTATCCGTACTATCTGGGAAGGTATTAACCATCCTGTTTTTGTTGTTGGTTCAAGAAATGATGGTGTATAAGGAGCACGGGCTTCCTTGAGCCCCACATTCTGTGAAATGAACAGGCTGCAGTGTGCTGCTCTTGGCGTGTGAATGCCGCGAGGACACTGAGGTCACCAAGATTTTATTCTTATAAATCACCTAGGAGCTCTGGAATTTTATATTTATTTCTTCTTGGGCACCAGTCTTGTTTTGCCCAGAGAGTGTTTAAGATTTATTGTCAAGCACGACCTGAGAGTGCTCAGCTGGAGAGCTGCATTTGTCCCGTCCCCCCTCGTCCCCCTACCCCTTCCCTCCCTCCTCCCCCGCCCCGCTCCTCTCCCGCACCCCCATTCCAATATTCAGTATTTATTGAATGCAGGTTGTATTTCAGACTCCGTGGTTGACCTGGTGTTTTTTTTTTTTAATCATAGCATTGTCAGTTACTTTTAATCTTTCCATCTTGACTTTACAGTCAGGCTTAGGAGCTCCCAGAAAGAAAATGTCACTCAGAATGTCAGGGGCTTAGGATGCATGGAAATCTGTGATTGTGTCCTCGCTAAAAACAGCTTTTTTCTCTAGCAAATAATTTATCCCTTTTGTAATTCTTACGCGAAGTTTAGCTGGGCGTCTAAATATGCCATTAGGTGTCTTGATTGCATCCTCGTTTCTCAGACCTGCCAGAGCCCTAACCTAGCGCTCTCTTGCTGATTTATCTTTGACAAAGGGCATCTCCTTGGTTTGCATGGTTGTTTATCTCCAACATCATTTCTTCATGGGCCTGTCTCTTACAGAGAGGATCTGAGGGAGAGGTCTTTCCTCTAGTTTGTGTCAGGCTCCTAGACCGTTGTCATAATGGAGGCGGCTCAGCCCCAAGCATGCAGAGGCAAGAGGGAGGAGGAACCGGGCACCACTCGAAGCTCCTGGAAGTTTCTGGAAGCCTGGAGAACCCACAGTCTCTTAGCTCCGGAAGCTTCTAGAAGCCTGGGGAACCCACAGTGTCTTAGCTCCGGCCTTGCTCTGGCCCTGACCACCGCCAGGCACCTCTTTCCCGTGACCTTAGGTAATTCTCACAGTGTTCTGGAAAGGAAGCTGATGTTCGGAAAGGTTGATTGGTTTTGCCTAAGGTCATACAAATGTTAGTGGGTTTGGGCCCAGGCCCCTGTGCTTTCATTTATTTTTTCACATTAGAAGTTTTATTTTTTTTATTTTTTTAATGTTTTTTATTATATCATGTTAGTCACCATACAGTACATCCCTGGTTTCTGATGTAAAGTTCGATGATTCATTCGTTGCGTATAACACCCAGTGCCCTGTGCTTTTAGGTCCATTGTTCTTTTAGGAACTTTTAGAAAAGTTGCTTTTAGAAAAGATTGCACTTAGATTTTTCCGAAAGAGGCAAAGGAAAAGAAGAGAAAGAAAGGAAAAGAAGAGAAGAAAGAAAGTCCAGGCCTGTGCTTATTTCCTGTTATTTAAAGGAAGACCATCACTGTCTTTTGATGCTGCCAGCATCCCCTTCTAAACTGTCTCCAAGTTACGGTTCGTACAGAGTTGGCGTTGGGTGCGTATTGGCTGAATCGAGGCTTTTTAGATCCATGTGTTGAGTGGTTTCCGTGTGCCGGCCACGTGGTATATCTTTGTACAACTGCGCCCTTTTTATTCTGTATTAACACTGTGGCGATGTGATTTTGTTTCTCATTTGTGGAACTCAGGGAGATTAAGCGAGTCACCCAAAATTTGTGTAGTTCATTTGTTCCTTCTGGGTTGTTTGCTCCCGTGTGCAATCATTTTTAAAACGTGGGAGGCCCTGGCTCGATGCTGGCAAATCGTCCTGATGTTGGTCCTCACGGGAAGCACGCAAGCAGAGTACAAAGGCGCGCACGGCTCACCCTGCAGTTCCGCAGTGTGGGGAGCTACGAAGGAGCAAGGGGCTCGGTTGCAGAATAGCAGGGGCTCACGTTCACCTGGGGGCTCTGGGAGGCCCCAAGGGGTGGGTCAGGGGAGCTGAGACCTGAGTGATGAGCACCCCGTGGGGGCCACATGGACGGAGCTCATGAAGGGACGTAGGTGGGCACTTGAGGGTCTAGAAGGGGATGAGGCTGGCATGGCAGGAGCACGCGGAGATGGGCTGGAGGGTCACACCGAGCCAGTGCAAGGCATGACCTGGAGCAGCTTCCATTAGTCATTCTAAGTGCCCCCCGTGCCCCGACTTACTTCACACTGCTCAAGGCTGTCAGAAGCCGCTTTACTTGTCTTATCTTTTCTTTAACATTGGATTCTGTCTTCCCATCCAGGCAGTAGGCTTGCAAAGGCAGGGACTTTCTGTCTTGCACACTGATCTAGCCCCAGTGCTTCAAACTCTGCCTGGCACACAGTAGGTGCTTGTGGGGATGATGCCGTGCCTCTGCCTGGCACACAGTAGGTGCTTGTGGGGGTGATGCCGTGCCTCTGCCTGGCACACAGTAGGTGCTTGTGGGGATGATGCCGCGCCTCTGCCTGGCACACAGTAGGTGCTTGTGGGGGTGATGCCGTGCCTCTGCCTGGCACACAGTAGGTGCTTGTGGGGGTGATGCCGCACCTCAGTGATAAGCTGGACGGAGAGTCTCCAGCAGATACATTAGAGGCTATGTGGTTAATTTGGCAGCTAAGGTGGTGAGAAGGTGCGGTGTTACTCAAACCAGGAGTAAGCACAGCACGTTCCTAGGTATGAAATGGCCTCACAGGCTGCCCAGAGTTCGCCCCAGGGCGTCCGGCTGTGGAGGGGACACCTAGCAGAGTGGCGTTCAGTTGGCAGCCGCCAGCTCCCTTGGCTGTGGTCTGGCTGGGCTGCACAGGGGCCCCTCACTCAGGGCCCGTTTCCCAAGAGGACCCCCAGGGTGTAGGTCTGTGTGATGTCCCTCCCGCTGGCTGCATGGGGGTCTGTGGAATCCAGGGACGGACGAGGGAGGATAGCAGCACCCACTGACGGCTTGGGAGTGGGCTTTCTGGGAGAAGAGCCGTCAGCATACAGGGATGCTACTTCCTAAGACAAGAGAAGAGGGAGGATTGAGTTTTGAAAGGATCCAGAGGCATTTCTGGGCTGAGCGAGTTGAAGATGCCTAGAGACACCAGACGGGCATGTCTGTTCAGACACAGGCTCGGGGCTAGAAGTGGCAGCTCTGGGACCCAGGAGGGAGAGTGGACAGTGGCATCGAGGGGTGGGGAGCGGGACAGCGCTCTCAGGAACTGCAGCCTTTACCCCGTCAGAAAAGTAACAGGAACCCAGGGCAATGAGGGCAGGAAAGCAGAGAGAAGGGGGTTCCAGAAGAAGGGGTGACCAGCTGTGTCTGATGTTGCCTGCAGTTCCATCAGGTGAGGACTGGGAGGGGTCTGGTTTTTGCAGCCGGGAGATGGCCGAGGGCCAGAGCAGATTTGGGGAGCATGGGGCAAGTAGAATGGCCACCATAACCACTGTGACTCCACTACTTTGCCATGCAGGGGAGCAGAAATGGGGAGCAGCAGACTAAGGGCAACCTGGGGCCAGGAGAAGGACATTTACGGTGATGCCAGAGCCCTGAGCATTCTGCTGGGGACAGTCCTCCACAGACAGGGGGAGGCCAGGGTTTGGGGGGAGGGCAGGGACAGTTGCAGGAAAGAGGGTGCTGAGAAGATGGGAGCCAGGGCTTGGGTGTCTGCACTGGGGAGGGGCTGGGCCTTGCAGGAAGGAAGGTCCAGAGTACTCAGGGACGCGTGCAGGGGTGTGGATGGGAGGTGTGAACACGGCAGGTACCTGTGTGATGCTTCTCAGTGACGTACGACATGAGGACATCGGGAAGAAGAGGAGAGGGCTGTGGGAAGGTGTGGGACAGCCCTGCCTGAGTGGACAGGTGGCTTAACAGCAGAAGCCCAAAGCATTACCGGGCAGGTAGGCTGCGCATGCGAGGCCAGAGGCCCCAGCCAGCCTGGGAGGTGCAGAGACTGCCGAAGGTCAGGAGGGGGAGGGTAGAGCCCAGGGGTTAGAGGTTGGGTTGAGAAGCAAGACCTCCTGGTGTGGGTCCCAGCAGTGGCACTTACTGTCAGGTGACTCTGGGTGTCTTATCTATCAAGTGGGGCGAGCGGTGGCTGTCCCGTAGGTGCTAGGACAGAAGCTGGCCCCAGGCTCTGTGTTGGGGAGCAGGAGAGGGACGAGAGGTGTTCCCTATGACCACACAGTTGGGGGCTCCAAAGAACAGAGCTTATTCTCCCACGGTGCTGGAGGCCAGAGGCTCAAAGTTGGTTTCCCGGGGCTGAAGTCAAGGTGTTGGCAGGGCGGCATCCTGTCGGACGCTCCGGGGCTGAAAACCCGCTCACACACCTGTGCCCTGCTGCCCAGCTCCCACGAGCTGCCGGGTTCCTGCCAGTGGCTGACAAGCCAGAGAGGGATTTTTTATGGGGGACAGAGTGGGGACTGTGGCGGAGCAGAGCGGCAGTAATGCCCATCTTGTTTCCATGGCAACCCTCACTGTCCTCTTCCCGGCAACGCGAGGGTTTCTTGGAGGAGCCGCTTTCCTTCTTCCAGCAGGTGTTTCCCGAGACCCCGCTGAGCTCCTGGTGCTGTGCTAGGTGAGGGGCTGGAGATGAGGCTGAGAAAAGCAAGCACCCCCAGAATGCCCACCGTCTACGGGGGAAACAGCTCATGCACGAATCAATGCAGCGCTGTGAGACCGTGCAAGCTGGAGGAAGCATCGAAAGGGCCTCTGCCGCGTGCGAGCGGTTTACACCTGGTCCAGCGAGCCTTTGCGGGGTGTGATGTGACGTTCTCCCTGACTTGGCGTCCATCTAATCCACACCACCCCATCCAGGCCACGAGGCTCATGCATCATCTTGGGGGTTTCTTAGAGATAAAAGGAATCACCCCAACTGTTGGAGTATCCAAGGGGGTCAGGAAGGAGCTCCATTCTCCCCTCCCCTGGAGTCCTGAGCCAGCGGGGAATAAGACATAGGTCGGGCACGTTCTCCAGCCTGGCCAAAGCACAAGTCAGCCTCACTTTGATTACTCTGAAAACCAGGTTGGACGACGTGGCTTACCTGCAGGCATTATGCGCCCCGCAGCGACACTGCACGCCTCCCCGTAAAGCCATCTTTGGAGACCGCCTGCTCTGGGCCACCGTGTGCTGTGGCTGCTCACGCCAAGTGCCAACCCCTGGCCCCCCGTCAGTTCCCTCACAGAGCTCCTCCACGCGCAGGGGCCCCGAGGACAGGGAGATGTGCGTGGCCTCTCGCCGGCACTGGCCATTTTGATCAGCCTCCCAACCAAATGAATGCTCGTCACAAACGCAAAGTCTACGCAGGCAGGCAGGAGTAGAGCCGGCTTTTCTGGGGATGGCGGTGCTTCTAGCAGACTTTAGGGGTTCTGCCCTGGGCCACCCCCTTGACCTTACTATACACGGTTGGTTTGGCACCAGCCACAGATACCAGCCCGGAGAGAGGCTGTCAAAAGCAAGCCAGAAACTCCCCGTGCCCCCGGAGAAGACCACGTGTATAGTCCTCGACTCTGATTAATGCCCACGTTTCTTTTTTCTGTCTCTTAGCCAATTTTTTGAATAGTAAATAATGAACAAGGCGAGAAATGAAAGTGGCATAAAAGGCCGTACGGTGAAAGTCAGACTGTCTTCTCATCCCCGCACCGAAGGCCGTCCATGCCCCGTGCCATGCATGTATCCTTTGGAGATTGTCCGAGGCGATACGCGTATTTACACATATACTCCCTTTTTAAAAATGTAAAATAATAGCATACCTCACACACTGTTTTGGGTTTTTTTTCCCGCTTTGCAACAATCTTGGAGATTGTTGACCGTCTGTAACTATGGAACAACCTGTTCTTAATTTTAAGTGGCTGCATAATATTCTAATAATAGTAAAGATTACTGAATTTATTGAGAATTTAATATAAGTGAGAGACAGCTCTGATTGTTTTTAATTATTTACTTAAACTCAATTTAGTTAGCATATAGTGTATTATTAGTTTCAGAGGTAGGATTCAGTGATTCATCAGTTGCATATAACACCCAGTGCTCATCATATCACGAGCCATCCTTAATGCCCGTCACCCAGTTACCCTCCACCCCCCTCTCCTCCGGTAACCCTCAGTTTGCTCCCTAGAGTTAAGAGTCTCTTATGCTTTGTCTCCCTCTCTGATTTCATCTTATTTTATTTTTCCCTCCCTTCCCATATGTTCATGTTTTATTTCTTAAGTTCCCCACGAGTGCCTATGATATTTGTCTTTCTCTGACTGACTTATTTCACTTAACATAATCCCCTCCAGGTCCACCCACGTCATTGCAAATGGCGAGATTTCATTTTTTTGATGGCTGAGTAGTATTCCGTTGTATATACACCACATCTTCTTTATCCATTTATCTGTCGATGGACATCTGGGCTCTTTCCATAGTTGGGCTGTTGTGGACATTGCTGCTGTGAACATTGAGGTGCACATGCGTCTTCAGATCATTACATTTGTATCTTTGGGATATATACCCAGTAGTGCAATTGCTGGGTTGTAGGGAAGCTCTATTTTCAACTTTCTGAGGCACCTCCACACTGTTTTCCAGAGTGGCTGCACCAGCTTGCATTCCCACCAGCGGTGTAAGAGGGCTCCCCTTTCTCCGCATCCTCTCCAACATTTGTTGTTTCCTGACTTGTTCATTTTAGCCATTCTGACAGGTGTGAGGTGGTATCTCATTGTGGTTTTGATTTGTATTTCCCTGATACTGAGTGATGTTGAGCATTTTTTCAGGTGGCTATTGACCACGTGTACGTCTTCTTTGGAGAAATGTCTGTTCACGTCTTCTGCCGATTCATTGACTGGATTTTTGGTGTGTGTTTTGGGTGTTGAGTTTGATAACTTCTTTACAGATTTTGGATATTAGCCCTTTATCTGATAGGACATTTGCAAATATCGTCTCCCATCCTGTAAGTTTTCTTTTGGTTTTGTTGAATGTTTCCTTTGCTGTGCAAAAGCTTTTTATCATGATGAAGTCCCAAAAGTTCATTTTTGCTTTGTTTCCCTTGTCTTTGGAGACGTGTCTAGCAAGAAGTTGCAGCTGAGGTCACAGAGGTTTCTGCCTGTGTTCTCCTCTAGGGTTTTGATGGATCCCTGTCTTACATTTAGGTCTTTCATCCATTTTGAATTTATTTTTGTGTATGGTGTAACAAAGTGGTCCAGTTTCATTCTTCTGCATGTGGCTGTCCAATTTTCCTAGCACCATTTGTTGAAGAGACTGTCTTTTTTCCATTGGATATTCTTTCCTGCTTTGTCGAAAATTAGTTGACCATTGAGTTAAGGGTCCTCTTCTGGGCTCTCTATTCTGTTCCATTGATCTATGTGTCTGTTTTTGTGCCAGTACCGTACTGTCTTAATGATCCCAGCTTTGTGATAGAGCTTGAAGTCAGGCATCGTGATATCCCCAGCTTTGGTTTTCTTTTTCAAAATTACTTTGGCTATTTGGAGTCTTTTGTGGTTTCATACAAATTTTAGAATTGTTCCAACTCTGTGAAAAATGCGGATGATATTTTGATAGGGATTGCATTGAATGTGTACGTTGCTTTGGGTAGCATAGACATTTTAACAATATTTGTTCTTCCAATCCGCGAGCGTGGAATGTTTGTCCATTTCTTTGTGTCCTCTTCAATTTCTTTCGTAAGTGTTCTATAGTTCTCAGAGTGCAGGTCTTTTACCTTTCTGGTTAGGTTTATTCTTAGGTATCTTATGGTTTTTGGTGCAGTTGTAAATGGGATCAGCTCCTTGATTTCTCTTTCTTCATTGTTCGTGTACAGAAATGCAGCTGACTTCTGTGCGTTGATTTTGTGTCCTGCCCCTTTGCTGAATTCCTGTATGAGTTCTAGCAGTTTTTTTGTGGAGTCTTTTGGTTTTTCTACGTAGAATGTCATGTCGTCTGTGAGAAAGTTTGACTACTTCTTTTCCGATTTGGATGCCTTTTATTTCTTCTTCTTGTCTAACTGCTGAGGCTAGGACTTCTAGTACCATGTTGAACAACAGTGGTGAGAGTGGGCATCCCTGTCATGTTCCTGACCTTAGGGGTAAAGCTCTAAGTTTTTCCCCAATAAGGATGATATTCGCTGTGGGTCTTTCATGCATGGCTTTTATGATGTTGAGGTATGTTCCCTCTATCCCTAACACTGTGCAGAGTTTTCATCAGGGAAGGATACTGTATTCTGTCAGATGGTCTTTCTGCATCTATTGAGAGGATCATAGGGTTCTTGTCCTTTCTTTGGTTAATGTGGTGTATCACATTGGTTGAGTTGCAGATGTTGAACCACCCTTGCGGCCCAGGAATAAATCCCACTTAGTCGTGGTGAACAATCCTTTTCATGTACTGTGGGATCCTCTTGTCAAGTGCAGCTCTTGTGTGCATAACCTGTCTACTCCGCAGAGCAGCCTCTGAGCTAAGGACTATTTACAGATGAGGAGACTAAAGCACAGTGTGTGAGTCACTTGTCCAGAATCACATGGCAAGTACGAGGATGTGAGCCCAGGTGGTCTGAGTGCAGAGCCCACGTGGTCACCCCGTGCTCCCCAGCCCCTGGTGATCGTAGGGTTGTTGACCTCCCGCATCGAGGGCTATGCACTTGCATGTAAAGTTAACTGCAGCTTGGACTCTTCAAAGTGAAATTGCCTAATTGTGTGCTTTTCATAGATGCTGTCGGATTGCCCACCATAGAGGCCAGGCCAGTTTACCGTCTGGCGTCGGAGAGTCCCTGTGTCACATACCCAGTCACAGTGGCTCCGGGTCGTTCTACCTGCGTCAGTCTGATAGGAAACCGTGGCACTTCCCTGTAGCTCCAATCTGCACGTTTCCTTCTAACGCACGAGGTTGGACATCTTTCACACGTGGAAGGTGTTTGTGTCTCCTTGTCTGGTGAGCAGAGGAGGTGGCCTGGGCTTAGGCTGGACCATTTGAGTGCAGTGCTTGTCCCCCACTCCTGATCAGCCACTTAATCATTCGATGACCTTGAGCACAACCCGTAACCTCCCTGTGCCTCCGGGGCCTCTTCTGAACCCAGGGTGGTGATGGTGCACGCCCCACAGAAGGTGAGGATTTAACAAGCTCCTGTATGCCCAGGGCCGAGAACAGGGGCTCTGGCCAGGCTCCCGGTAAGTGATTCAGCTGTCTCCAGACCCTTTCATTCTCGGCTCTGTTCCGCCCATTGGACTCTACAGTTTCCTTCTATGACTCAGCCTTATAGATTTCGCAGAAATGGGCTACAGTTACTCACTGACTCCCCGCTTCTCAATTCCTTGCTCTAACTGAGCATGTCGTGCATTATTCGGTCCATTGAGGGCACGGAACCTGGCAACAGGCCGGGTCCTGGCCCCCCGGAGCTCCTAGTGCAGTCGGGAGGACAGGCATTCATGAGAGAATCACATGGAAAAATACGTGATTACACACGATGCTGGGCACTGTGAAGGAGGTGATTCCTGGTGCTCTGACGACCTGGCGTTAGAGCCCTTCTTGCCGGGAGAGGTTTGTGGGCTGGAGGTCTGGTGTGTGGTCAGTCACCGGGGAGGCTGACTGGGGACAGCAGTGACTCAGGCAGGGGCATAAGCTTCAGGAAACGCCAGGCCGTCAGGTTATCCCGGGTTGTTGACCTGCAGCTGGAGAGGGAGGCCGGCCCGGTGTGGAGTCTGGACGGCTGGGTGTGGGCTTCAGGCTTTGATCTGGGTTGGGGTCCCTGGGCCTTTGAGAAGGCGAACACTGACAGCAGAACTGTGTGCAGTCCCCTTGCCGCTCCGGTTTCGCTGGGGATTGCAAAGTGCCTTTCCTTTCAAGCGTTCATCGATTTCATGTCATGACGCTAACCCAGGCATTTAGTTCAGACTTTTTACTTTGAAAATCTTTGCTTTGTTGTTTTTGTCTTATTTTTTCACAAACACGTGAAACTATTCAAGACGCTTAGTTGACACGCACGTATACATATCTCTTCAGGAGGATATCTCCTCCTGACCACTGTGGTCTGAGTGGGGGGAGGGGGACATCAGCTTGAGATTCCTAAATGTCATGGGTATTTCGGTGCTAGGGGACGTCAGCTCTCTGGTAGATGTGTTGTCACCATAGATTCTCATATAAGCGGCGATCACAGTTCCGAAGACCAGCCGGCAGGTCAGCCCTTCACAGCCCTCCTTCCTGCTTTCGCTCGTTTACCCCTCACCCAACCAGTGTTTCCCGAGCACTTTCTCATTCAGAGCTATTTTCTATGCACCGTGGATGCTGAGATGGGTCAGAACCAGAAACTCACAGTTGAGAGAAGACAGACTCATAGACAGTCCTGACAAGATGGCACAGCGCGCAGGTGGCAGGGGACGGGGCACTGCACAGGGTGGGGGGATGAGGGCAGATGGCAGAGCCAGAAGAAGAGGGAGGGTCAGGCTCTGGGACAGATGCGGCCCCATGAATTTCGGCTTTCGGTTTATCCATCTGGGAGACATTTAACGAGCGCTCCTCTTGCTGGGCACTGTCTAGATAAAGCAGGGACCCACGTCAAGTCCTCGTGCTCACACGCCGTCCGTGGTTGGGGGACATAAAATCCACAAACATGAAATGTAGGGAGGTGAGCCAGATGTCTGGCGAGATGGATAACTCTTGCAGCTCTTACCTGGAAAGACAGATTGTATTCTACCTGAAGAGCCTCTGAAAGAAACTCTGGGGTGAAACGTTTATAGATGAAATCAGATAAACCCTGGATGTCAGCTACATCGTCTTTCCAACCAGTGCTCGGATTTCCTTAACACCTTCCCTGCCAACGGTCCCCCAGCTTCTGCTTGTGCTCACACACACATACACACACACACTCACGCTCACACGCGGTGATGGGGTGCTACCCGCTTCACAGAGCATGAGGCCAGGAGAGGGCGGGCCCAATCCAACTACTTTTTTTTTTTTTTAGTTTTTAATTTATTTTTGATTTTTTATATATTTTTAATTTTTTATTAGACAAAATAGACTTCATTTTTTAAATTATGTTCAGTTAGCCACTGTATAGAACATCATTAGTTTTTTTTTTTTTTAAGATTTTTATTTATTTATTTGACAGAGATAGAGACAGCCAGCGAGAGAGGGAACACAAGCAGGGGGAGTGGGAGAGGAAGAAGCAGGCTCATAGCAGAGGAGCCTGATGTGGGGCTCGATCCCATAACACCGGGATCACGCCCTGAGCCGAAGGCAGACGCTTAACCGCTGTGCCACCCAGGCGCCCTTCATCATTAGTTTTTGATGTAGTGTTCAGTGATTCATTAGTTACGTATAACACCCAGCTGTTATTGACGCACCTTCTGAACGAAGGGCTCTGCGGGAGGAAAAATGTCACAGAGGAAGGATGCAGACCACTGACGCCTTGTACCCTACAGTCTGTGTGAGTTCTTACCGAACCGGAAGTGTATGGTTTACCATAACTTTTGCTGATGTCTCGCTCACATACGTTGACTATTTTCACTCTGATTTAAGCTCTCAGTAGTTTTGACAGTGAAGGTACTCAGGAGGTATTTTCCCCACTAAATTTGCATTGTCCAGGCCCTCAAATTGACAGTTACAAATATGATTTTTGGTCCTGGCATGGAATCCCCATACAGTATTGACTGTCCATGGAAATTGGCTCCTGGGAGGAAAATTTCAGTTTCTCTAGTACTGATTGGTTTTCGTGGGTTATGCTTACCCCAGCTAACTTGAAGATGCTGAATTTATACTGTGAAAAATGGGCGCGGATACTTTTTTTTCCTTCTGAATTAATTATCCTCCCTGCTAATGGGGTCTCTTTCACATTCAAGAGAACATTTTCTGCCTTGTGTGTCAAATCCTCTCCTCATTTTGTGTTCTTTGGTGAGAACTTGATTAATTGTTACATGAGATAAATAAGGAAAAGACACTAATGTCGTTCCCTTTTCTTGATCATCAGTAGCTAATCACAGTACTGACCAGGTCTGTGCAGTTTCTTTGAGAAAGACGTTATCATAAGCGAGCCTGTTAATAAACTTGAATGGCTTCTATTTATTACGTACCTCTTGAGCTGGACATCGTTTCCCACTCCTGTGTGAAGGTCCCCCTTTACAACAGGTGTGTGGTTGGTACAGGGTGTGTGTGCAGCAGAACTGGCCTGGGCAAACAGACTCATCAGTGCGGGGACAAGATGACATTTTTGTGACCTGGAAAAAACGGGTGTCCCCTGGGAACGCGGTGTTTGAATCCTGTCAACTCCACCAACTTGTTGCAGTAAGAATCTCAGCCCAGCATGTGTGACTCACAGGGGCTCCCTGTCTGTCTCATGGAACCATTAGGGACTTTTGGGGGGGGGTGGAAAATATGTGCATTTCATTATAAACCATTTAGAATGCCGCAGGAGACAGCGGGAGTTACCTCCCCGCAGCGGACCCGGTCCTGTATGTCGACAGTGAATTCCTAATACTTATTTTCCTCTCCTGTGGCCATTTGGGAAATTAACAGATGAGAGTTGGCCTCATTAGCTGCATGGTATCTTAATTCATTTAAAAGGACATTTTTCTTTCCTTTGTGGCTTTGGGACATCCTGGCAGTTTTCATTGTTGTCGCTTCTGACAGTTCATCTGTGGTGATTAACATGAAAACGGTTTAAACAGAAAGTGCTTGTGAGATTGTCTCCCCAGGCAGTTGGGAAGGGTGAGCTGTGTGTGATACTCTGTTCTGCAGCCTGTGTCCTGGGACGAGGGTAGCCAAGAACAGGGAAACAAGGATGACTTAGAATGAACAAAATTCGAGATGCTTCGCCGTGCGTGATTGATTGATTGATTTTATTTATTTATTCATCTAAGAGAAGGGGAGAGCACGTGAGTGGGGGGAGGGGCAAAGGGAGAGAGAGAATCTCAAGCAGACTCCAAGCCAAGTGCAGAGCCCAAGACGGGGCTTGATCTCACGACCTGAGTCAAAACCAAGAGTCGGATGCTCAGCGGACTGAGCCACCCAGGCACCCCTACACCATGCTTTTTATGTTTCTCATCTCTTTCAGCCTGTGAGTGTGACCCCCTCATGCTGCAAGGGAACTAAGTCCTTGGTCCCTGGGTCCCTTAGCCAGGAGGCGGTTTGACAACAAAGACCCGAGGAGATGTCCTTCCGTTCATCCCAACCCCGTGCTCCCGGTGAAGCACTTGCAGTGTGCCCAACAGGCAGCCACAAGATTTTCTTGTGCAAGTTAATCAATGAGTCAATTAATGAATGAAAGAGGGAGTGGTTGGGCAGGGTGTATTGGTTTCACATTCAGCAGTCACAAATTCCCACAAACTTGGTGGTTTAAAACAACACAAGTGCATTGTCTAACAGTTCTGGAAGTCATCAAAAGGGCCTCACCAAGAAAAATCAGGATGTCAGCTCTGCACGTGTGAAGTTCAGAAAGCACTTGTTGAGAGAATGAAAGACGAGAGATGCATGAGCTGTTATTTAAAGCTAGACTGATTGTGTTGTGTCTAAAGGACACAGGAGCTAGTCTGACCTAAGATGGAAAACTTTGAGCATCAAAAACAATAATGACTGCATTTGATTGAAACCCACCAAATCTATGAAAATCTCTAATTTCATAGCAATACTGTGCAGAGGCAGGGTATGTTCCTTGGTCCAGCTAAATAAGCACTTGGACTTGGAAGACTCCCTTAAGCCCCACTTGACCCCGTGTACGCACATGGCTGCAGGGCAGGAGCGTGGCTTGCTATGAGGATGTCAGTCATTTGTCCATGGGTGTCCTTGCCCCAGATCACACTGCACATGCTTTTTCCCCAGGTGACACAGCTCGGCTGCAAGGAGAGGTAATCCTCACCAGGCAGCTGTGGGAGCCTCCCTGTCTTGAAAGCTTCATCCCCCACGGGTGCCAGAATCTCCTGTAACAACTCATAGAGCATCCAGGGTCCCCACAAGAGGCACGCCCAGTTCCCAGAGTCACCTCAGTCTTCCCTGTTAGATATCTGTGGTTCACTCATAGGTCCTCCTATCCCAATGTGATCTACTGATAAGGTATCATTTTCCCCTAAGCTGTGTTGCCTTGTAACATATTTGATGTTCTTCCCCTTATGAGTTTTCCGGGTAAATGTGATCCAGAGCTCAGACTCTCAGGGACTTGGCCAGAGTTTTATCAGCCTTTTCCTCTCATACCAAATCAAACCAAAACAACAACAAAGTAATAGACCCTAACTCATTCGTCACCATTGGAAGTTGTTATGACAACCAATTGTCATTAGCAAGGAATCAAACATCCATTCTGTCTACAGACTTTATGTCAGCGTAACTGGATTGCTGAAGAATCTTAGCTTTCAGAACGTGGAAGGGATAGAATTAGAAAATGTGCATTTCTCAAACCTTAATGAAATCATGGATTTTAGTGACAGTTACACGTGGATGCTAAAACCATTAGGTAAAAGTGGATAGATTTTATAGTGCCTGAATCAGGTCGGCGGCTTGAGTGTACTCATCTCTGTTAGCACTGACCCACCGTCTGACCTTACAGGAAGGAAGCACACAGTACCGCTTATGGGGTATTTTGGAAAACAAATTAAGTCTGATTCTAATCAAGACATAAGATCCAGCTAGTACTTTACAGGAAATACAGAGGCTAGAGGAACAGTGACACCCCATGGAAAGAATCCACCAAATCCAGGATGTGGGGCATTCTGCAGAATAAATAACTCAGCTTCCCCAACAGATCAATGTTGCAAAAGAAAAACGGGGCGGGGGGGGGCAGAATAAAGTGGACTTAACTGACATTGGGGGACCTTGTTTGGTTCTTGAGGGAAACTTCCAACTGTAAAAATCATTTTGACACACTTGAAATAGTTTGAAAATGACTGACATTAATTATTGGAGTTACTGTTAATATTTTAAATATGACTGATAATATATTTGATATGATCATGACATCAAGATGAGGTAAATAGACACAAACACAGATATGCATAAGCACGTGCTTATATAGGCGCGTATCCTTGACGGTTAAAGATACACACCGAGGAATTTACAAGTAAAATGGAAAACACGGGATTTGCTTTAAAATGCTCAAGCACTGGGGTGCTGGGATCGAGACCTGTGTCGGGCTCTCTGCTCAGCAGTGAGCCTGCTTCTCCCTCTCCCTCTGCCTGCCGCTCTCCCTGCTTGTGCTCACTCTCTCTGTCTGTTAAATAAATAAAATCTTTTAAAAAATGCTCAAACAGGGGGCGCCTGGGTGGCTCAGTCGTTAAGCGTCTGCCTTGGGCTCAGGGCGTGATCCCAGAGTTCTGGAATCGAGCCCCACATCGGGCTCCTCTGCTGGGAGCCTGCTTCTTCCTCTCCCACTCCCCCTACTTGTGTTCCCTGTCTCTCTGGCTGTCTCTCTCTCTCTGTCAAATAAATAAATAAAATCTTAAAAAAAAATTTTTTTTTAATGCTCAAACAAACATTAAGAGAATAACTAAAACGAGTTTGGTAGCTAGTGACACTTTTTGAGGTTGGGTAGTGAGTACATTGGGAGTCATACTCTTCTCTCTACTTTTAAATGGTTGGCAATCTCTATAATAATGTTTTCTTAAGACCCTTATCTTTTTACAGTAAGATGCCACTTTCTCCCATCAAATTATCAAAGATTTTTAAGCATTGTAGAGGGAGGGGCGAAATACGGATCCTACTGCTTTGCGGGGGGAGTTTTTCTGGAAAGCAGTGTGGCAGGGCATTCTAGGAGCTTTCGAAATGTTGCTCACATTTGATCCAGTGACTTCATTTGTGGATTTCATACTGAGACTATCACTGTGAATAGCAAAAACTTTTAAAAAGATATTTGCTGCAGGATTATTTTACATTTTGAGTTTCCCAAGTAACCCAAATTTGCAACACTAGAAAAATGGTTTAAATGAATCATGGTACATCACAAGGTGAACCATTTTGCAACCATTGTGAAAGAAACCTTTCCAGTTTTTTTAAAAAGATTATTTATTTGAGAGAGAGAGAGCATGTGCATATAAGCAGGGGGAGGGGCAGAGCCAGAGGGAGAAGCAGGCTCCCCACTGAGCAGGGAGCCCGACCTGGGATCGTGACCTGAGCCCAAGGCAGATGCTTAACCGACTGAGCCACCCAGATGCCCAACCTTTACAGTTTTTAAATACCCCCAAAGATGCCCATTACTGTGCTGATTGAAAAGAACATAATTGTCCTTGCATCTGTGCAAATGGTGTGCATCCAGGGAAAAGCGTAGGCAAAGAGAGACAGACTGGAAGCAAATACAACCAAATGCCTTCCTTGGTTCTGTTGAAATGTTGGCCTCACAGTGAATGACGTCTCCTCTGTCTTTATTTTCCAGATTTTTTTAATCATGAACATTAAATATTTTTTCTGTGCATCATTTTACAGCTCTAAGAGGTATAATTAGCCTACTGTAGAATTCGCCCATCTTGAGAGTATAGTCTGCTATGTTATTCTAAAACATATAGTCATGCGACCACCACCACAGCCAAGTTCTAGAACCTGGGACCCTGTGAAGCATCTTGTTGATATTTCTTGAGTACGCTGTATTTTTAGAGCAGTAACGTGTTGGCAGAACAACTGGGAAGCTAGTGCGGAGAGTTCCCACATACCCTGCACTCAGTTTCCCCTGTTGTTCACTTACATGACGATGGCACACTTATTACCATCAGTGAACCAACGTTGGTACATTAGGATTAATCAAAGTTCCCTAGTGGTTCTAATATCCTTTTTCTGTTCCAGGATCCCATCCAGGGTACCGTATTACGTTTAGTTGTTATATCCACAAGTTAATTTTTTTTTTTTTAAGATTTTATTTATTTATTTGACAGAGATAGAGACAGCCAGCGAGAAAGGGAACACAAGCAGGGGGAGTGGGAGAGGAAGAAGCAGGCTCATAGTGGAAGAGCCTGATGTGGGGCTCGATCCCAGAACTCCGGGATCACGCCCTGAGCTGAAGGCAGACGCTTAACCGCTGTGCCACCCAGGCGCCCCCCACAAGTTAATTTTTAATCAGAGAAAAGTAAAATAAATTTTAGTTTAAAGTCCTCCAAATATATTAACTCTGCATTTTTCCCTTGGCCTCCTTGTGATTGTTACTTGTTGACAAAGACCAGGCCTTATATTCATTCTGTTCCTTACAGTTTCCAGCAAATTGACTAAAGCAGACTCTGTGGATTGAGTGGCTGGTCATCAGTAACTGGCTGGAGAAGGAGGGAGGGAGGCAGAGGAGGAGGGAAAATGGAAAAAGAGAGTCCTTACCTCCAACGATTTACAACCTCAGAGCTCTGAGGGACCTGTTTCTGCTGTGGCGTCATGTAGTGGAATCCTCTTGGCTTTTGTCTCTCCCAGGTTGGAGATTGCCACCCTGAATCGGGCAGACTCAGACCTAGAGGCTTGTCGAACCCAGATCAGCAGAGACATCATTGCCCTTCTGCTGAAGAACCTGGCCAGCTCTGGTCACCTGTCCCCCCAAGTAGAGAGGAGGATGGGGGCTGTTTTCAAAAAGCAGTTTCTGTGGCTGGAGAAAGAAATTCAAGAGGAGTATGATCGGAAGATGGTGGCCTTGACGGCTGAATGTGACCTGGAGACGAGAAAGAAGACAGAAAGCCAGTACCAGAGGGAGATGGCGGCGATGGAGGAAGCAGAAGAGTTGCTGAAACGTGTCAGCGAGAGGGTAAGGCAGCTTCCGAAGCAGGGCTTCACTCGCCTTTGCTTTCTCTCAGGGTTTCATCATTTACGCATCCATCTGCCCGTCCTTCCACCCATTCACCCCTTCATCCGTCCTCCCCACCCATCTCTCCATCCACCCACTCACTGCTCTTCCATCCACCCATCCATTCACCCATTCATCTGTCCATTCACCCACCCAGCACTCTTCCATCCACCTGTCCATCCATCCATCCGTCCACCCATCTACCTGCCACTCTTCCATCTATCCATCCATCTACCACCCTTCCATCCACCTGTCCATCTACACATCTATCCATCCATCCCTCTACCTACGATCCTTCTGTTCACCTGTCCATCCACAATCCATCTATCCATCCATCCACCCCTCTACCTACAATCTTCCATCTACTTGTCCATCTACAGTCCATCCATCTATCCATCCACTCACCTACCACTCTTCCACTCATCCATCTGTCCATCCACCTGTCCATTCACTCATCCATTCGCCCATCTACTCACCTACCACTCTTCCATCCACCCATCCACCAGTCTTCCATCTACCTGTCCATCCATCCATCCATCCATCCACCCAGCTACCTACACTCTTCCATCCACCCATCTGTGCATCTGTCTACTCACCCACCACCCTTCCATCCACCCACCCACCCATCACCCTTTCTTTTACTTGTCCATTTTTCCATGCATAATTTATTTAGAAAGCCTTTATTGATCACTTACTGTCTCTTGGTCACTGGGCTAGGCAGTGAAATGCAGAGGAAATGAGACATGGTTCTTAGGTTCAAGAAGTTCATAGCTTAACGAAGGATCTTCACGTATAGAAGATGTGACCTCATTCAACCTTATTAGAATAGAGAATTGTTCACAGTGCCATGCATGCCATGGGGAGAGTAGAAAGGCTTCATTCATGGAACTGCAGAGAGCGTGGCTCAGAGAGGTTGTGTTGTTAGTTAGTGTGTGTGTGTGTGTGTGTGTGTGTGTGTGTGTGAGTGTGTGTGTGTGTGTGTCCATCTGGGCTGTGCTGTGCCAGATCGTGGAGCCCTCCAGCACCAGCTCCACTGTCAGACAAACCTGGACTCCCATTCCAGTATATTCCAGTTCTGCTCCTGAAGGCTGTAAGTAGCCCGACTGTGAAACGAGGCCAAGGGTCCCCCCTCTCAGGTGGCTGGGAGAGGTTGTACAGGAAAAGCAGCCACCCAGGGTGTGTGGGCCACCAGGCTTAGTGCGCAGTGCTCAGCTCTGAGAGTTCTGACCCCTCAGCCTTCCCAGGGCTGGCCTCTGTTGATCAGAGATTGTCTCATTTTTCTGAAAGATGTGTCCTTTTCTGTCTTGAGGGACTCGTGCCAGAGTTTTTTTCCTCATTGTGTCAATTCCAGCCTGATTTCTGTCTTCCTCTGTGAAAGAGCTGGCTTGTTCAGTCCCTGTGGCCTGAGCCCACATTTCCTGGTCTAGAAATCTGTCATCCTGGGGAAGTCTCACACCTGCTTAGGAACGGGCTTTTGAACTGCTAACTTCCATTCCCCAGACTGCTGGCCACGCACAGAGATCCCCCGGCAGTGGACACACAGGGCTGACAGCTCTTGGCTCTCAGCGGGTCATCTGCCGTCAGCCCACATGCACGCATGCTGGGCAGTGACGAAAAGAGGCAAGATTCGTGCTGTCTCAGCCCCACCTGCCCCCTTGCATCCCGTCCCCCTCACCTTAACCTGCATCCCATTTTAGGGTGAGGCTTGCTTTCTGCTTGGCTCCCCTATGGGTTTCTGTGGCTGCTGGAACAAATGACCACAGATTTAGAGGCTCAAAGCAACAGATTTTGATTCTTTCACAATTGTGGGGGGCAGAAGTCCTAAATCAAGGTGTCCGCAGGGTATCCCCCCTCTGAAGTCTCCAGGGGAGGGTCCTTTCTTTCTTTCCCAGCTTCTGGTGGCTCCAGGCATTCCATGGCCAGTGGCCGCATCACTCCTGCCTTGACTTCTTGTCTTTGCACGGCCGTCTCCCGTCCTGGGACCATCATCTCTCTTGTCTCTTTTAAGGACACTTTGGAGTTAGGGCCCACCCAAATAATCCTAGATGATGTCCTAAGAGCCTTAACTTAATTACATCTGCAAAGATCCTTGTTCTAAATAGAGCCACATTCGCAGGCTCTGGGTTAGGATGTGGTCGTGTCTCATGGGGGGGGGGCACTCTTTCCGCCACCAGAGTTCTGCCGGCTGACCCCACTCTCTGACTTCCCTCTGTGACTATACTGACCCATGCCGAGCCTCCCTGGGCAGGGGCATTTCAGAAACTGTGCCGAGCTCACAGTGCCGTGATTCAGCCTCTAAACCATCTCACGATCTCTCATTCTCTTCTCTCCTGAATTTGTTATATCTTTTGTTGCCGTGGACACAGTGCCTGCTTGGAAAGTGTTAGAAAACAGGAGTCAGCAAATTAGACCCACCAGCGCAGGCTGACCCGTGGGTGGAGAACAGTTTTCACGTTTTAAAGGATTATAAAAAGTCAAAACAAGTGGAGGAATATGTGACTGCAAACCTTAGGGGGCCTGCAAGCCTTAAAGTATTTATCTGGCCCTTTACAGAAAAGTGTGTCAACCCCAGCTCCAAAACAGAAAAAGAAAAACCTTGGAAAAAAGTTTGTGGAACCCACGTCACTATCCAAGGCAGACAGAGGTTCATTTGGTCTGGTTTTTGAGCTCCTACTATGCGCCTGACCCTGGAGATACAGGGACGCTAAGGCCGGCCCCCACTCCTGTCCTCGGATTTCAGCATACATTTTGACCTTTTGCTTTATATATATATATTTTTTAACAAACTCAGGTGTATGCAGTTCATAGAATTGTATGTTTTGCCCGTTCTCGCTTAACGTCACGGTATAAACATTTTCTGATTGTACTAAGTGCTCTCACATGCACCATTCGCTGTGTGCGAATTGTTCTAAGCACATCACGTGGATCTTCTCATCAGATCTTCACACCATCTCAGTGAGGTGGGAATTGATAGGATCCCACTTTTCCAGCCGAGGAGACAGATTTGGAGAAGGTCACCTGCCCGAGGACACGTGGGTTGGGCCAAGACGCGGACCCAGGCAGCATGGGCCGACCCTGCACCTGCCCGCCCGTGTGGTGCGATGGCGCGTCACACATCCTTGCTTCCGTGGGCCAGGTTAACCCATCCTGCTGGGCTTCTGCCTGTAGCTACCGAAAGGCTGTCTGGAGCAATGTCGTTTTAAGTATTTCCCTGATATTGGCACAGGTTGTTACTGCCATGATGAGGGATGGCGGGACGGAGGGCTCCTGCTTCCCTCTGCACCTCCCCCCTCCCCAGTCTGCTGGTTTGCAGCAGGAGGCCGCCATCGCTCTGGGTCCCATGGGTCACCCCGCTCAGAGACCAGTCGCCTTATCTGAGTCAACGTGTTTCCAAAATAGCATCTGAACAGCAAAAGTCAACAGAGGTATTTCTCTTCCAGCCTGTGCAATCCACTCCATCTTCCAAAACTGCCGATGACCTTGTAAATTACCTGTACATCTATCATAGTCATCTTTAAATAAAATGCATGGAAACATTTTGGACATACTACTCCAGCAAGCATTCTTTTTTTAAAAAAGAAAACTGAGCAGAATCGGGTTTTTTTGAGTAGAGTTTAGGAATTCCAGTAATTAGAGACGAAATCTGTTCACATTTGAACGCCTGTGTAATCTCATAGGGCTTTTAAAGCGTGTCTCCACTGAGAGGCCGTGGGGAGAGTGGTGGTGACTACGGACTGTGCAGAGACTATTTGGGCTGAGATCCTCACTCTCTGTTCCTGGAGAAGGTGCATTGCTCGCTCTCCCTGGGTCTCAGTTTCCCCATCCTGCAATTGGGGATACAGTTTTTACAATTTGCCCATCTTGCTAGACTGAGTGCTGGGAGTATAATTTAGTACAGACAAGTTTTTTGTGACAGTCTGACATTTTTGATGGTGCGGAGTCAACATTAGGAATGGCACGTTGCTCTGTAACAGCCTGGCCCAGTCCCATGATTCTCAAACCAGAATTGAAGTGCCCTTTCCCAGTCCATGTTCCCCCCGATTCTCTCCTCCCACAGGGTAAGGTACTTTTCAGGGAGTGCTGAAAACCATGGGATAAACATGCTTCACTTCCCTGCAGAGTCTGCTGTGGCAGAAAGTTCAATGGGGAGTTGGAGTCAGTGACCATAACGTCAACATATCTTTACAAATGCACATTTGTTGCCATTATATAAAATATAAAACTTCGTATAAAACCACAGGCCTCCAGCTTCTCATGAAACTTGGGGAGATGTGCTGCCCTGCCTCCGTATTCCTGCAGAGCCCCCTTTGGTAGGCTGATTGGTGACTGGCCCGTAGGCAGGCCTTGTTCTCCACTTTGCCCCACCCCCCACCACCCCCTATGGTCTCTCATATGAGGATAGTTCACTCACTTCTACCCACAAGCTGCCTTGCTCAGGCAGGCTTGGCAGTGGCTGGGAGGGGGCGGCTCCCCTGCTTTACGTCGTAGACTTCTCATCTGTGCCCTCGGAGGATTGAACTAGGTCAGGGGGTGAACACGTTTCTGCAGGTCTCTGGACCCCTCAGGAGGCCAGTGTAGATGGAATTGAGGGGGACTCCCATCATAAATTCATTTTAGGGAGTATTTCACCATGACACAAGCATATCATTGCCTCATGCCTTATTCTTCAAAAATATAATTCTAAACAAGTACTGATAACTTTATCTTGGGATTTCCGTGTGTGCGCGTGTGCTTTTTGTCCTGGCTGTGAGAAGCTATATGAATTTCATCCCATCTTTCATTCCTATTAAAATAAATTGAGGTTTGCGGCTTGCCGAATTTCATACTGTCAGGAGAGAAGGCCACTTTGATGAATGAATCAGCCTAACTGGGCGCCAGCCCCTCCCTGGGCAGCAGAACGTCCCTGCGGTCCCACAATCAGGGGCCTGGCTCCCTCCTGGCTGTGGGTGAACCGCACTCTGTAATTCAGATAAAAGCTGTGAACAACCACTTCTCTCCAGACGGGTGACTCACAAAAGTCTGATCCAACCGTTTTTATAAAATCAGCTTTGAGAAAAGGCCGTGTTGTTTTCTGGTGGCCGAGGCAAACCGTTATTCCTGGGGAGGCCCATGGAGCTGCGGGCAGGAGGAAGTCCTGGGCCTCGGGGGCTGAGGCTGCACTGCACCCCGAGGGCAGGGATTCTCAGGTGTTGGCTGCTGGGCTTTTGGGAGGCCCTATAAAAGTAACACTCTTCTTCCTGGGCCAGATTCTGAACAAACTGAAAGGTGAGGCAAAGGAGCTGGAAAGTTAAAAATGCATGTCACTGTTATAGGGCTTTTGTGAGTGATGGGAAGTGGGGGTGGTAGGTCTGGGCACTTGGCGACGTGGGTCGCTGACCACACTGGGTGTCAGAGGGCACTGGGTGCTCTGGTCCCTGATTAGCTGGAGAAGGTACAGCCCTCTCTCTCCCTCTGCCTTTCCTGGGTCCCCACTTAACCTACACAGCCGCCAGCCCACGCCCTCCTGCCACGGAGACCCTGGTCTCTTGACCTTAACCCCTGGGATTGCTGTGCCCTCCGTCCCAGGGATACGAACACCTGCCCCCGACTTTGCTCCACCAACATGTCCACCGTCTGTGCGATTCCAGGACACAGAGCCTGAAGATTTGGTTTCGTCTGCTCTCCTCTCCTGGCACTGCTGAGACTGGGGCAGGACCCACAGCTCCTCGGAGCCTGTGTTTCTTCACCTGTGAAGTGGACTGTGTTCATTTTCTGTGGCTGCGTCCCAAATCACCATACATTTAGAAACTTAAAAATAACACCCACTTACCATCTCTTTCTGTGGCTGGGAGTCTGGACACGGCATAGCTGGGTTCTCTGTGGGCTCTCAGAGGCCTGCCATCTGGGCCTCTTGGGCTGCCTTCTCTGGTGCTCCGGGCCCTGGTCCCAGCACATTCGGTCGTGTGCAGAAGTCACCTCCTTGCAGTGCAGACTAAGACCCTCAGCTCCTGAGGGTTTCCCTTCTCCGTAGACTGTTCATAAGAGGCTGCTTGCTTCTTCAAGGCCAGCAGGAGTGTGTCTCTCTGTTCGGGAAGGTCCAGTTCCTTCTTAAGTCAGACCTACCCAGGATCATTTCCCCTCTGGCTAGCTTAGAGTCAACTGATTAGGGACCTCAATTACATCATCAAGACCTCTTCAAAGTCTATGTCCACACTTAAGGCGGGAGGATTTATATGATGTGGACACCATGGGCTAGGAATCTGGGGGACCATCTTAGAATTCTGCCTCCCCAGGAGAAATTAACTGCACTCCCCTCCTGGGGCACGAGTCTTTGGCCCTCGCAGGAGAGTGAAGGCACCAGGAACTTGGTGCAGATGCATCTCCTCCTTCCTGCCTTCATCCTGAGCCCATGAAGTGCAGGCATCCGGTAGCCATTTCTTAACGACTCTGCCTCCTTTCTTTCTTTTTTTTTTTTTTTTAAGATTTTATTTATTTATTTGACAGAGATAGAGACAGCCAGCGAGAGAGGGAACACAAGCAGGGGGAGTGGGAGAGGAAGAAGCAGGCTCATAGCGTAGGAGCCTGATGTGGGGCTCGATCCCATAACGCCGGGATCACGCCCTGAGCCGAAGGCAGACGCTTAACCTCTGTGCCACCCAGGCGCCCCTCTGCCTCCTTTCTTACCCGAATCCTCTCAACTTTGCCCTGATTGCTGGTAGTTTTCTCTTCAACTAAGTAAAGAGCGAAAGACGGTGGAAATAAGCGGGTGAGTCTAACAGCAGATCCATTAATGTTTCTATTTTGCAGGCTATTTTCAGGCAGTCTGATTTGCAAATTTCTGTCCCTGTGAATTTTCCGCTTTGAGACTGTTCTGGAAAATATTAAGATAACAGGGAAGGACAGGTTGCAGCAGTATTTCCCAGTGCTTGGTGGCTTTATCATTGCCAGCTTGGGACATGGGTGTGCCTGTGTGCACACATGTGTGTGTTCCACATGAGTGCACATGCATGTGCTTGTGTTTCCTGTGTGGTGGTGTGCATATGTGTATGGACTACAGGCTGCTGTGTGCATATGTGCAATGTGTGTGTGCATGTGTGTATGAGCTATGCATTGATGTGTGCATGTGTGTATACATGTATATTTGCTGTGTGTAAGCATGTGTGTACCCATATACATGTGCATGCATGTGCACTGTTGTGAGCTGTGTACATGTATATTTGCCATGTGGATTATGCACGTGCACTATGTTCATGCATATGTGTGCATGTGCATATGTGTGTATGCACTGCATGCTGCTCTTTACATGTGCTGTGTGTGCACGTGTGTATGCGCTGTGTTGCTGTGTGCATGTACGCATGTGTGTGCCTGTATGCATGTGCGTGTGTGTATGCACTGTCATGCTGCTGTGTACATATGTATTTGTCATGTGCATGTGCACTGTGTTCATGCATGTGTGTGTCTGCATGTGCACGTGTGCACTCACTGTGTTGCATGTGTGTATGCATGTGCACATGTGGGTGTGCACTGTGTCCCTGTGTACATGTATATTTGCGGTGTGCACATGTATGTATGCATGTATGTGCCTGTACACATGTGCATGTGTGTATGCACCGTGTTGTACTTTTGCTCTGTGCATGCGTGTATTCATGCATGTGTGTGCCTGTGTGCACGTGCACATGTGTATACGCACAGTGTGTTGCTGTGTGCATGTACACTGCCTGTGTGTGTGCATGCACTTGCAGATGGCCTGCGTGTGCCCGTGTGTGCTGTGGGTGTGTCGTCTCTCATGTGCCGCCCCCTCTTCCCGCAGTCTGCTATGGAGTGTAGCAGCCTCCTGAGGACCCTCCACGGCCTGGAGCAGGTGCACTTGAGGAGATCTCTGGCTCTGCAGCAGGAGGAGGACTTTGCAAAGGCTCACCGGCAGCTGGCCATTTTCCAGAGACATGAACTGCACAATATCTTCTTTACCCAGATAAAAAGTGCTATTTTCCAAGGGGAACTGAAAGCAGAGGCAGCTAAAATGCTGCTGCAGGATTACGCTGACATCCAGGTGAGGCCTCAGATCAGGCTCGTGGCGGTGGGAGTGGGACTTCCCTGAACCGTGTCGGTGGTTTCTCCTCTCCTGGAGTCAGTCCTGTCTCTTCTCTTGGCTGTGTACCGTGAACTCATCACCTTTTCCTCCTGCCTCTTGACGTGTGAATGAGTTTCTAATAAACGGGGCCATTAGTAGCTCGAAGCCCAGGCCCGGGACTCAGGCTGACTTGGATTTGATTTGCAATTCCACCAGCCCTCAGCTCTGTGACTTTAGGGAAACTGCCTGACTTCCCTGAGCCCCAGGTTCCTCACCTGTAAAATGGGGGTCACAGAGCTGATTCCCAGAAAGCCTGCGCTTGGCACGATATACATTGAATACGTCTAGCAGCGAAAAACATATAACGTGTGTGTGCCTATACATGTGTGTGTGTGTGTGTGCGTGCGCACCAGGTATACCTGGGCTTTGCAGTCTGTGTCTGGATATGCCTGTTCTTCCGTGTCAGCCTGAGTGTGAAAGATATTAATCCACAGGGAATAAATTCCTTAACAAAAGCAAAAATAGTTGATCTGAGGCTGTCACCATGGCTGTGGGATTTCTTAGGCCCGCGAGGGGTATTCTACACACACACGTACACACCCAGCGTGAAATCACTGGTGTGCAGTCCTGCAGCAGATCTCTGATCCCGACACAGGCCCGGTGGGTGAGGGCGGTGAGGAGTAGGGCCGTTCGTGCCAGAGGACACCGAGTGACCATCCCCGAAAGGCTCCGGAAAGTGCGTCTTGCAGGGTGAGAGGGCCACTCTCGTGAGGCACGGAGCTTGACGAGAACAAGCCAGCCTCTCCATTTGGCTCTAGGTTTTTCCCACTCAAACCTCAGTGAGAGTGACTAGATTAAGAATTCTATTCTATTCCCAGGTAGGCATCCGGACCGCAAGGCGTCACGTAGGTATTGATGGATTTGCTGTCATTTTTCTCCTCGTGATGGGCAGTGGCTGACTCTCAACACTGGGGCATTCGAGCTAGAATGTGTGATTGTTGGTCATAATGGGGTCAAGAAGTAGACTTGCGCGGGTGATAAAGGTGGCAGGACACAGGCGTCTTCGACCGCAGCTGCTGGAGTATTGGAAGATGGCAGCTCTGCGTGTCCTTATGTAATGGGCACAAGTCGGCGGTTCCCGCAGCCCGTTTCATGGAGAATAGGAATGTTTTCTCTGTATTCCTGTTATATGGATTCTGCGGCCTGTAAGTCAGGGAGATACCGGTGTTCAGCCGCATCCGACCGACCATTCTGCTTTTCGCTGTCTGGACAGTGCACGTTCCCAGGCGTCAAGAACTGGAGATATCACAGCTTTGGTTAGCGAGGAGACTGTCCGTGGCATCATAGGTATCTTGTTGCACAGAGCATCGATCTTTTTGGTGACCCATTTTAGGGACAATATCTCCACAGATGGGAAAAGAGAGCAGAGCCAATCAGGGGGATGATGCCACTTAGGCTAATGTTTTAATTACTGCTGGTCTGATGACCATGCCACTGGTCACAGCTGCATGTTAGCGCACAGGTCCTGGAATTAGATTACTGAGTTCAAATCCTTGCTTAACCATTTCCCAGCAGTGCGATGTAGACTCAGTTTCCTCATCTGTGAAATGGGAATAATAGTAGTCTCTCTCTAGATTAAGTTAAATAAGGCAAGAAACTCTCTGAGCCCAGTGCCGGGCCCAGAGAAGACCCCAGTGTAAGGTAGGTTATCGCTGTCTTGTGTTTGGTTGGGGTTTGTCATCTTGTCTCCCGTTTCCTCCACGAGCGTGGAAGTTCTGGGGGTCAGGGCTGATGGCTGATTTATCCCAACCTGTGCTGCTGCTGTGTTTTGAGAACCCCATGGGCGAAGGCTGAGTGAGCGAAATTTGCATCCCCTTTCCTAGGGCAGTAACATTGTCTTGACAGCTCCTAACACTCTGGGTCTTGAATGCATTTTCCAAGCTCTCGTTCCTTCTTAGTCTGTCATTTTCTTCTAAGTCTTGTTAAGAGCAGGGCATTTTGAGGTGTTAATCCCCATGCTTCTATTCTTGTGTGTTTTCTTTGGGAAGGAAATATAATACTTTATAGGTCTAGACAGAATATTCTCCAAATTTTAATTAGGCATATTTTCTTCATTTTTTTTTTTAAACAGGAGAAATTAGAAGAGTTGATGGATTTTTTCCAGGCTAGTAGGAGATACCATCTAAGTAAACGATTTGGCCACAGGGAGTACCTGGTTCAGAACATGCAGTCGTCGGAGACCCGTGTACAAGGCCTTCTGAGCGCTGCTGAGGCTCAGCTGACCCTGTTCATCCAGAAACATGAGAGGTGAGACCCGAGAGCCGTCCCCGGTGATGCCTAGGAACCTCCTCGCCACGCCGTCCTCATCAGACACCGCCTCTGCCGCTCGGTCAGCGGATGTACTGGCGGCTTCTTACTGACTCCGTAAGAAGAATTCTCCAGTCCTAAGAATCCTTCGCACGGTAGAATTTCTAAAACCTTCAAGATAGGTGGGACAGCCATGCAGTGAACCTTCCGTGTGCCCATCATTCAGCCTCAGTGGCCAACCTTGATGTTGCCCTACAGCCCCACTCGGAGTCATCTTCTTTTTTTTTTTTTTAATAAATATTTTATTTATTTATTTGACAGAGAGAGCGAGAGAGCACAAGCAGGGGGAGCAGCAGAGGGAGCTGAGTAGGGAGCCCGATGCGGGACTCAGTCCCAGGACCCTGGGATCATGACCTGAGCTGAAGGCAGATGCTTAACAGACTGAGCCACCCAGGCGCCCCCCCACCCAGAGTCATCCTAAAGGAAATCCCCAGTATTTCACTGAGAGATCAGTGGCAGAGGCTTATGGGAGCTGTGTGGTGGGGGAGCCCGCTTCTCCTTGAGCTCGGGTGCTCAGCCGGCTCTTGCAGTCCCCTTGGCAGTGAAGTCTAAATACACAGACGCTCGTCGCTTGTCGTGCATTGTCCCTGGTTTTTCTCTGCAGCCCCAGGCACCGTGTGGTCGGTGGTGACGCAGGCTCACAGCAGGGCAGCCCTCACCCCTCTGAGGCTTTTCCTCCCAGCTAGTCTTTGAGGTACTTAGCTGCAAACAATGACATTTATTCTTTTTGGTAATGAGAAGCTCTAAAATAAATAGAGGCATGCCTGTAATGTTGGCTTTCCCGGGACAGTCTGTGGCTTTAGGAATTGGTTCTGCCACCTTGGTAATTTCATTAGGACTCTGCGGCTCTCTTGCCCTATTTAATGAGGATTCCGTAAGGTGCAAATTACGTGAACACTCGCTACCCGAAGATGCTAATGAATTTGTCACTGCAGTTGCCTTGACGTTTCTGATTAATTTTCACTCAAGTGAAAGAAACAGTTCCTTGCCTTCAACTGAAGCCCCTGACAGCCGGTTGTACTGCTGTGAGCAGTTACCACGGACGTGTGTTTTACCTCTGATTTTTAAATTCTATTTTAAAAAGGTGGCTCAGTCGGTTAGGCATCCCATTCTTGGTTTCAGCTCAGCTCATGATTTGAGGGTCGTGAGATCAAGCCCAGTGCCAGGCTCAGCATTCAGCGCAGAGGCCGCTTAAGATTCTCTCTCTTTCCCTCTCCCCCCCCCCCCCCCGCCACTCTACCCGCTCATGTGTGCTCTCTCTCTCTCTCTCTCAAAGGAATAAGATATTTTAAAAAATTAAAAGTTGGCACGGGACTTACGTTTCTAAAACATGTGTCCAACATTCATTCATTTGCCTATTTATTCCTTCAAGAAGCTACCATGGATAGAGGCGCCTGGGTGGCTCAGTGGTTCAGTGTCTGCCTTAGGCTCAGGTCATAATCCCAGGGTCTCAGAATTGAGCCCCACATTGGGCTCCCTGCTCAGCAGGAAGCCTGCTGCTCCCTCTGCCTCTGCCTGCCACTCCCCCTGCTTATGCTCTCTCTCTCTGTCAGATAAATAAATAAAAACTTAAAAAAAGAAAAAATTTCCATGGATATCTACCCTGTGCCAAGCTCGGGGCCCAAACCAGTGATGCAGACAGACTGGGAATAGTCATGGCAATCGTGGCAGTAACAGACTGTGTCGGTCAGGATTCTCCAGAAAAACAACCAGTAAGATAGATACGAGGGGTTGGCGCACCTAATTACAGAGGCTGAGGACTCCCACCACCTGCCCCGTGCAAGCTGGAGACTCTGGAATGCTCTGGAAAGCCAGTGGTGTAGTTCGGTCTGAATCCAAAGGCCTGAGAACCAGGGGATCCCAGTCCGGGGGCAGGAGAAGGTGAGAAGAGGCATCCAGCTAAAGCAGTGAGGCAGGGAAAAGGGGGCAGACTCCTCCTTCCTCCACCTTTTCTGCTATTCGGCCACCTGCTGGGTTGGCTCATGCCCCCCCCCCCCCAACGTTGAGGGCAGTCTGCTTTACCGCATCCCTGGTTCCGAGTGCTAATCTCTCCTGGAAACACCCTCCCAGACACAACCAGACAGTGTTCAATGCGGGTGCCCTGTGGCTAGCGAGGTTAGCATGAAGAATTAACCCTACATGGCATTTCTTGCATTTACCTCTTGGACTTTGATGGTGACAGTCCTGTCACCAGCAATTCCGAACCCACTGTCTGCTCTTGGAAAACTGTCCCTGGAGCACCGTGGTCCCCAGAGCACCACTTTGTCCCAGAGCTCTTGCCCAGTCTCTGCCCAAACAGGTGGTTTCTGGTATTGAGCTTTCTGGGCATGGCTCTACGTGCCCTAGGGTCGCCGACCTTGCCCTTCCTGTATTTGGGGAACGCCTTAGCTGCCCGTTCTGCTCCTGCTCCTTCAGGGTAGGGACTTCTTCTGATCAGACCAAGCAAACGGCGAGATGAGCGTCCAGCCCCTGCCGCGGTCAGGCTGAGGGTGGGTGTGGAGAGTGCGTCAGCCTCTGCGTCTGTCTCCTAGAGCGGGCTACCTGGATGAGGAGCAGATGGAGACGCTGCTGGAGCGCGTTCAGACGGAAGTCTTCTCCATCAAACAGAAGCTGGACAATGACCTGAAGCAGGAGAAGAAGAAGCTGCACCAAAAATTAATCCTGAAGCGAAGACGAGAGATGCTACAAAAGGTATGTGAGCGATGGTGTCCGTGGGGCCCGAGGCCGCCTTTCTCTGATGGGCTGGCCTGATGCAGGGTTAGGCTCTAGAAGGATGGAAGGACTGCAGAGATCCCAGCGACCGTCCGTGAATAGCGTCTCTTGCTGCTGCTTCTGATCATCTGTGAGCGGCCCTGTTCACAGAGGCAGAGCTTTCCGCCGCATCCCCGGGGCTGAGGACACAGAGTAGGTGCTTGACGAATCGGTAGAATGGTGACCCTCTCTGGCCACCTGGACCATCCCGTGTCCTCACAACAGAGCATGGAGACGGTCTGCCGGTGCTCTGAGAGATCCCGGCACGATGGACATCGTTATTGTGCCTGTCCATGTTTCCTCACCCCTGGGGGCCTCCCTGCCTGCAGCTCTCTCCCTGGGCATCTTCTGTCCCTGTGTCTCAGCCCGCCTGAGGTGTGACCTCCTCCCTCAGGTCTCACTCGGATCTCCTTCCTGAAAGGCCTCCCCTGACCTCCTTTCAGTTGTCCGTCCCGGATCTCAGGGTGATTTTCCCCCGTGCTCGGGCCACAGAGTAATAGCAGACGTTCATCGCCGTGTGCTCCGCACCCACCATGCCTCTGAGAAGCACACGCGTGTTAGCTCACTGAATCCTGCCGACTTCTGGTGAGGTAGATCAGCCCCGTTTTACAGATGAGGACGTGGAGGCACAGAGAGTTCTAGGCTTGTCCACGGAGGAGGCAGGCTTGGAACCCAGGTGGTCTGCTCTTGGGCTTTACCTGCTCAATAAAGATGTGTTCCATACGTGTTCAACAGATGGAGCTCTCACTCTACTTTGGGTTACTTTCCTTTTTTTTAGAGAGAGAGAGTGAGCAGAGGGGGGTGGGCAGAGTGAGAGTTAGAGAGAGAATCCCAAGCAGACTCCTTGCTGAGTGCGGAGCCCGACGCAGGGCTCGAGCTCACGACCCTGAGATCATGACCTGAGCCGAAACCTAGAGTCGGATGTTTAACCGCCTGAGCTATTTCGAGTTAGTTTCCTACGGACAGCTCTCTAAGTGTGAGATGTTGGGAGAGGACTGTCACCCTTCTGTGCCCCCCGCACAGGTTTCCACGGGGGCTGCCAGAGCGCTGTGCGCGCCAAGCTGGTCCCCCCTGAGCTTTCCTCTCCGAAACCCCTGCAGCACAAGGAGCAGCGGAAGGAGCAGCTGTCCCTCGGGGAGGCCCTGCGAGCTGCCGAGGACGCCAGCCAGTACCTGGGCCAGTGGGGGAGCCTGCTGGCTGAGCACAGCGCGGCGCTGGAGGAGCTGCAGGAGCGTCTGGACCAGGCCGCCCTGGAGGAGCTCAGGGCCCTGACGCTGTCGCTGTCCGAGAAGGCCACCGAGGAGCTGCGGCGCCTGCAGAACTCGGGGATGACCCAGGAGCTGCTGAAGCGTGGCGTGCCCTGGCTCTTCCTGCAGCAGATCCTGGAGGAGCACAGCCGGGAGCTGGCTGCCCGGGCCCAGCAGCTCGAGGGGGAGGAGAGAGACAGGGACCAGGAGGGCGTCCAGAGCGTGAGGCAGAGACTGAAAGATGACGCGCTGGAGGCCTCAACGGAGGAGCAGGCGGAGCTGAGACGCTGGGAGCACCTGATCTTTGCGTGAGCGTCCTCACCCTCCTCCACCCCAGTGAGGGATGGGCCTGCCCGTGGTTGTGGGGATGGCGGGCACTGCCCCTCGAGGTCCTTGGTCACCTGAACTCGCAGCCCAGGGAAGAGGGCCACCCGGGGTCACGGCATGAGCAGCCAGGGCCGGTGGGAGGCAGGCTTTGTAGCAAGAGGGTGAGGGGCCCGGGTTCCCGTGGGAGGCTGTGCCTGGGGGGCTGGAACCCACCACTCCCGCATACGCAGGAGCTGCACCGGGACCCCTTGATCAGAAGCTCGGTTGATGAGGGGCCTTATTCCCGGGAGCAAAGTGGGGAGCAGAACTAGCGGGGGGGGCCATTCGGAGCCCACCCCGTTTCACCAGATGTCAACAACGTGTGATATTGGGTTCCTGTTTGAGGCCTTACCCTCACTGCCTCTTTACTGGCCCTCTTCCTTCGTTCACCGATTCAGTTGTGCCTGGGCTATTTGTTTCATTCTTAATTCAAGAACCATGTAATGACATCACCTCTAAGTAGGACATAGGGGCCACAGCTGGCCAGCTCTCCTGGTGCTATGACTAGGAAACATTGGATAAATGGCACAGTTACTGTTTTTAAAGACGGGGGTGTTGTCGGAGCAATGAGGACCAGCTGAAGTCACATGCCAGAGGGGCCAGAGCCCCTTCCTGCCAGGAGTTACCAGCTCTCTGTGCGGACTGAGATTGGCGTGGCCCAAATGGGACAACTTTCCTGGTGTAGCAGAGACCCACAAAGCTTTTGGCAGTCGATTGAGGCTGGCCCATCAGATTGGAAACTGAAGGAGCTCCAAACAGAGCTCAAGTGGGGCCGTCGAGCAAAGTCAGATGTGGCCAGTGTAGACCAGAAAAACTAGATTTAAATCCCAGCACTACCACCAGCTGAGTGTAGGAGAGTTACTTAACCTCTTAAGCCTCATCTGTCTTGCCTTAAACAACAATACTCAGTCATTTAGGGTGCTTTCAACAGCACACAACACTATCGGGTTAGTAAAAGATGAAGAAAATATTTTATAAGAAGGAGTCAAGTGGTAGGTAAATGCTTCCCATCTTGATTCAGTGGCTCAATGATTCCATCAAGGACCCAGTTCTGATGGTCTTTCTGCTCCACTATCCTCAGTGCGCCACTTTGGTCTTTGGGCTCATCCCCTCATGGTTTCAGGATGGCTGCTGTAGCACCAGGTGTCACACGCATCATCTCTTCATCTGAGCCATCACCCCTTCTGATTCCACTGGTCAGGACTACATCACAGGCCCATGCTGAAACCATTCACCAGCAAGGAGAATGAAGTGACCATGACTGTCGGAGACCAGAGGGCTGTCAACTTTTTAAATGAAGTGCAGATAAGGGTAGTCTCTGAGGGCTACATGGTTTCTGTTGCTACTACTCTGCCAACTCTGCCACGGTAGCGAGAAAGCAGCTATAGACAGTCTGTAAACTAATGAATTTGACTGCGTGCCAAACTTCATGAACAAAGACAGGCCGGGGCTACACTTGGTCCACAGGCCATGGTTTGCCAGTTCCTGCCTTAGACCAGCTGCGGCTTCCCCCCGGGGACTGTGAGGGGTGTTCCTGTCCCCAACATCGTTGGAGGGAACCCCTCTAAACAAACACTGAGCTGACAAGGCTTAAGGAAGTGGCTCTGGGTTAGGTCATCAGCCATGTCTAACAAGATGCCACCTTCACGGCATCGATGAGGGAGAGCATGGGTTCATGTATTTAAATCTTTAAACATGACCCTTGATCGGCAGTCAGCAGCTAGTAAGTAATGGCTGCTACCCATGATCAGGAGGAGAGCAGACACCTAACGAGATGGTCAGGACAAGCAGGCACGGGCAGGTAACCGTTCCGGGTACACTGGAGGGTCCAGATCTTTGCCAGGCCCCGAGGAAGGTCCACTGTGTGCACCAGCTGCCGACCTGGCACTGGGAGCCAGAGATGAGTGGGCACGGGCCACCGGTGCTCTGCTGAGACGGGGCAAGACTGAGGCGGGAGCAGCTTGAGAGGAGGTCCTGGTCCTTATCTGGGCGTGAAGAGGGGAGACCAGTGTGACTGGCGTGGAGGAACACAGTTAAAAGCCATCACCAGCTGTTCAGGGGAAATGGCCCATAACCAGCATCTACTCAGTCTGTTTATTTGGAGCCACTGAGTCATTGTTTCCTTACAAGGACATGGTCATACCCATTTGGCAATGACAGAGCTTCTTTTCCGTTTCCCTACAGACCTTGCAATCAGCATTCCTTAAAGTTGCTTTTCCTTTCAACGAACCAACCAGCCAACCCAGAAACTTAAGCAAACAGACAAATCCAAACAACCCGTTCAAGCAAAGAAACAAACATAGCTCGCACCCATTTAGTATCCTTTTCTGGGTATAGACGCTTCCCAGCTTAAGCTGAATCTGAGGCGCAATATAATTCTGAATCCAGAGCCCTGTGTGTTGGACCTGGTTGCACGGACAGGAGTGTGCAGGGGATGTTGTTTGATGGGGGGGGGGGGGTGGCAGGAGGGGAATGAGTTCTTTCCAGCATATCTGCTCAGCCGGTCTGTCTCCCCTCTCTGCTGGGCCAGCATGCTGTGCGCTGGGCATCCGTGGTCCCTCCCACCTGTACCCTCGGAGGGGCCTCAGTACCAGAGCATCTTCCCCCCAGCGCCCGGCCTTCCTTGACAGTGACGTCTGGTGGGACAGGATCTGCCTGGCTTCGACCGCTTCTTCTGTCCTCCTACACAGTGCCCTTCCCCAGGACTGACCTGGCCGCCAGGGAGAACGGGTCCCTGGGTGTTTGCAGAGAGAGAGAGTGCCCTCTCTGGGCTCTGCCTCTTCTGTCTTAGGCTTCTGTCCCTGTTTACTTCCCAGTCTTTGTTAGTGTTTGCTTTCTTGAGCATACAAGATGCTGTCTTCTCTCCAAGCCCGTAAGAATCAGATCCTTAAAGGCCACTTCTTATTCCTGCGAATTGTTCTCAGCAGTAACGATTCAGCTCAACCCGCATCCCACCGAAGTCTCTTTACACGCTCCAACCAGCTTTGGACTCGTTGAAGCATCTGAATTAGACTTGACATTCCCATTACTGGGTGGTCGTTTTCTGCAACTTCATTTGGATCCATTTGGCAGAGAGTATTACCAGAGCCGCTGCTGATTTAGTCATTCACCGGCAAAAGAGAATTCTCACCTTGCTATCAGAAAATGCTTTATGATTTTTCTAAGGGTTAAAGAGGGTCAAGGAACGATGCCCATGACGTGCGTCTGCCTGTCTACTTTGCTTGTTTAAGATTCCAAAAGGTTGCAGCCTTTATTTCTGAGGCACTATGTAACAATGGCTTTACAATTGTTTTGAAACACATTTTTAGAAGCTTTGCAATTTCAAGCAGGATGGAGTTGCTCTAAACCTGGTTGAGTAAAGTAGGAATTAATAAGGTGTTTTTTCCAGCGAAAGCATGTCTTTGAGACTTCTTCTCCTGAACTCCTGCCTGGATTTAAACTCCCATCAGGGCCAGGACCCTGCCTGTGTTTCTGTCAAGACAGGTGTTTCTGTCTTATCTGGGTCGCTACACAGTAGAGGATTAAGACCAGACCACCCAGGGCTGAGCGGCTTGAAGATGGGCAGGAATAATGACTCAGAGTCATTTCAGAGTTGCTTTCACTTTGGATTCCACATACCTGCAAACACGGGGCAAAGGTTCTCCAAGAGGTCAAGGACAAAGGAGCAGCTGCCATTTCCTGGGGTTCTTTTTAAAAAGTTGGTGGATGCCCTGTCGTGAGAAACCCACGATGGGGTGTTGAGACATGGGCCTGGGGCCTTCAGACTATGTCCAGCTGGAGGCCCATATCACCTGGAAGGTCCTATTCTATTTCCAGGGGAGAACATTCTAGCTGAGCTGCAGTCGCGCTCTCCCTCCTGGAGATTTGGGTGTGGCAGGGCTGGCCGTGGCCTCCCTCAGTAGTGCTGTGGATATGTCTGCGTGTAAAGCATCCACAGAGCACATTTTAGCCAGCCAATGTTGACTGAACATTGCCAGAACACCGAACAATCTGGGTTTGTCCACAGAGAATGTTCGTCAGACGAACAAGTGGACAGACAGGCATTGCCCAAAGCAGGAAGGAGAGGCAGCTTCTCCCTCGCTTGCTTGCTCCTGGCTCCGGGAGGAACCTCTGTGCAGGGGTCCCTGGCAGACTTCCCCTCACATCTCGCTGGAGAGGAGGGAACGGGAGCCCATAGCCGGCCTCCCCTGTAGAGTGGGCTGTGGGCCTTGCGGGCAAGGAAGACTGGCAGGATTCTTCAATCTCCTTGTCTGTAAACGGAGGACTGAGTTGCTGGAAGGATTAGCAATGGTGTAGGTCAATGTTTTTGTTTCCTGGGGCTCCGGAAACAAGAGTTCCACCTGCTGGGAAGCTTCAAAGCACAGGGAAGTGTTCTCTTGCTGCTCTGGAGGTCAGAAGTCTGAAATCAAGATGTCAGCAAGGTGTCACCAGGCTGTCTCTGAAGACACAAGGACAGCTTGGGGGGCTGCCAGCGTCCTCGGCATCTGTGCTGACTTCCTCACTCTAGTCCGTGGCCCTGTGGTCCCGAGGCCTTCCCCTTGTGCCCGTGTCTTTCTTCTCTTCTCACAAGGACACCAGTCATGTTGGGTGAAGGGCCCATCCTCCTCCATTATGGCCTCATCTTACTTTTGCATCAGCAAAGACTCAGTTTCCAAACAAGATCACATTCCCAGGTACTGGGGTTAGGACCTGACGTCTTCTGGGGGGACACAGGTCAGCCTTTAGCAGTCAGTCACTCAGCATATTCCCAGCGCGGAACGGGTTTTCTCTGTGTGATGGCTGTCAGTCATGATCCGTTAACGCCCAGTGCAAGGCCCCCCCTTGTCCCTTTTCCTCCTGAGCTGAGCCGGGCATCTGTCCTCCAGGCCACTGGCCCTTGCGTAGTGTGTTGCTGAGCGGGCTTGGGGGATGATGCTTTGTTTTCACGTCTGTTTCTAAAGCGAAAGTAGACTCTCTCCCAGCTCGGGAAGGCTGGGAGGCCTGCTGCCTGCCCCCGGACACCCTCACGCAGCCGTGACTTCGCCCTAGCATGGCTGTGTCCCATGCACCGTATATTCGGTGCTCAAGAGATTCCTGTAGATCGAAGGCATGATTAAAGACATGATGGGTTTTTCTGGACATGAATTTGATGAATGGAGTTTGCTCTTTGAATTCCCAGCTTCTCCCCCACCCAGCACCCCTTAACTGTTTCCTCTTTTTATTTATTTATCTTTATTTTTTTAAAGATTTTGCTTATTTGAGAGAGAGAGAGTGAGCATGGGAGGGGCGGGAAAGGGGCAGAGAGAGAGGGAGAAGCTGACTCCCCACTGAGCAGGGAGCCCAATGTGGGTCCCGATCCCGGGACCCCGAGATCTTGACCTGAGCCAAAGGTAGACACTTCACCGACTGAGCCACCCTTTTCAAATTTATTTTAAAAAATTTTTAATTTAAATTCAATTTAGTTAACATAGTGTATTATTAGTTTCAGGGGTAGAAGTTAGTGATTCATCAGTTGCATGTAACACCCGGGCTCATTCCATCACGTGCCCTCCTTAATGCCCGTCACCCAGTTCCCCCATCCCCCCACCCCCTCCCCTCCAGCAACCCTCAGTTTGTTCCCTAGAGTTTAGAGTCTCTTAGGGTTTGCCTCCCTCTCTGTCTTGCTTTTCCAGGAAGCTCTGCTCCTCGGCCTTCTCCCTGTCTGAGGAGGAGCTGCTCGGGATGAGGCAGGAAGTTCACGGCTGCTTCGCTCAGATGGACAGGAGCTTGGCCCTGCCCAAAATCCGGGCCCGCGTCCTGCTGCAGCAGTTCCAGACTGCCTGGCGAGAAGCGGAGCTCCTGAGGCTGGACCAGGCCCTGGCTGCCCCTGAGCTGCCGGTAAGAGGGGTGTCCCAGCCGCTCCTTGACTATAGACATGGGGCATCTCCCGCGCCTGAGGCTGTGGGCTCTGGCCCCGCCGCCCACCCCGGGCTCACCTCTTCTCACTCTGCTCTGCAGCCACGTCGGCTTCTGGCCCTTTCTGGAACTGCCAAGCTTACCCTAACCTTTAGATGCCTGGCCCAGACCCCCTTCCCGGACCCTGCACTTCAGCTGCTCACAGCTCACACCCGGACCTTCCTCTGGACCTGGCCTCGGGCAGATGGGTGCCCCCTGGCCCAAGAGGCTTCTTTCCCTCCTGCTCCCTCAGCCTCGCGCAGTGACCGACTCAGGGTGCAGAAGCCTGGCCCCTTCTGTAAGTGGCACGAGGAGGATGCTCACCCCCACTCAGGTGGGTCAGGAAAAGGGAGCCTCTCACACCGGACCCTGTAGCCTGATGATGGACGGTTGCCTTTGTTGAGCACCTGTTATGGGCCTCAAAGGCAGGCCAGTCTGGGGGGCTGTGTTTGCTCCGGAGCCCCCCATGGAGCAGTTAAGGCTAGACTCACCTGAGACCCCGGCCGGCGTGGCCCTCTCCCCTTCCTGACCTGGTTCCCTCACTCCCCACATGCTGCTCCGAGTTCCTCTCAGGAAACCATGTACACCCCAACCCCATCTCCGCCTCTGCCTCTGGGGAACCCGACCTAAGATGAGGCCTTTGAACTTGCCGTTTCTTCTGCCAGGAACACGCTTCCCCGAGAATATCAAGGGCCAGCTCTTTGTGGTCTCTTCGTGTCTCAGCTCAGCTTACCCTGCAGAGGCCCACCCTGAGCACCCGTCCAGAAGACCCCCTCCCCAGGCATTCACCACGTGGCTGTGGTCCTTGTCTTCACGTAACTGATCACTGAAATGTCCTGGTTTCTCAGCCCGCTCACTGTCTGTGTCCCACTGCAGACAGGCTCCCTGACCCATTCACCACTCCGCCCCCAGCACCTGGAAAGTACCTGGCTCGTAGCAGGTGTGCAGTGCGTGTGATTGAGCCGGCCAACCACCAAATGTATGCAAGATGTTGGGCTTCTCTGGACGTGATATTAGGATGGGATTGAGCACGTATTCAAAGTGCTTAAGCTTAGGTGATCTCGTGCATGTTCACTGCAGGGCCGGGAGCCAGGTTTCTCTGCTCATTTTATAGAAGAGAAACCCACCAGCGCAGGACAAGTGGACTGACTGAGGCAGGCCGGGGGTGGCGGAACTGGGCTCGGGGCTGGTATTTTCTGACTTGAAACCTACTGCTTATCCTTTGGGGGAAGAAAAAAAATTCAGTCATATCCTTATTGAATAAAAAAACAGCACAGTGCAGAAATAACTTAGAAGCTTTTATGTTCTTTCATGTTAAAAAAAAAAGTGTTTTTTCTATTTCTGTTCCTAGAAGAGTGCAGGATTTATAAGACGATGGTAGTTAGAGAATAAGGGACAAAGTAGCAAAGATTTTTTTTTTCCTAAGTTTCAGAACAATGAATACAGGTATTTCCATAGAAGTGAAGCAAGGTGTGTTTCCCCTGCTTTGGAGCTGACTGAGGGCCGATCCTGGCAGGAGCGATGTTCCTGATTCTAAAGTGGTTTAGGGTGCTCGGTTTGGAAATAGATTCGGCCCTGCAGTCTGCGTCAGAGGGACAGATACACCTGCCCCGAGTGTGAAATGCACTCACTTAATACCCTGCAGAAGAGGGGCACCTGGGTGGCTCAGTCGGTTAAACCTCTGCCTTCGGCTCAGGTTGTGATCTCAGGGTCCTGGGATCGAGCCCTGTGTCTGACTTCCTGCTTGGGGGGGTGTCTGTTTCTTCCTCTCCCTCTTCCCCTCCCCCGCTCATGCTCGTGTGCTCGCTCTCTCTCGCTCTCTCTCAAATTAAAAAAATAGAAATACTCTGCAGCAGAAATGCACTGATGTGCTGGCAGGGGTCGGTGGCCATGGCTGGCTGAGCCTGGCTCCCTTCCCGAGGACCGCGGGGGACAGCAGAGGAGCAGGTGGTGGTGGAGTCCGCTGGTGCCAGCAGGGAGAGCCACTCCGCCTAGCTTCACTAGGACAGGGACGTCTTAGGTCGAGTCCCCTGCTCAGAGAGCTGACGGGTTGAGGTCCCACGGCTGGGAGGAGGAGGACCCGGGTTGGCTGTGCTGTCTGACTGCAAAGCTTTGGCTCTGCCAGCTGGAGGCCTTCGTCTCCTTTGATGGACGGCAGGCCCCCTACTGAGTTTGTTCAGACAAATGTACATCTTTCCCCATCTGTCCCACCAAAGACAACTGTGCAGCTCTGGGGGCCGCAGGAGCCCCTCCCGGCTCTGGGAGACATGGGGGCTGCCCAGACCTGCAGGTGGTCACTTCCCTGCCCGTGTTTTCCCTTGCCCCCTCCAGCAGCAGCCCAAGGCGAGGAAGCCGCGCTCCAAGAGTAAAAGCAAGGTAGACCTTTTGAGGAAGAGCATTGAAGACAAAATACAGCTCTTTGAGGAACAGGCCCCTGAAGACCTGGTTGAAAAGGTCAGTCCTTCTGCTTTATCTATTCTCGCTGCCCACACAGGGCTGATGCCACCCCATTCGCAGGGCGCCCAGAGTCCCCAGGGCCGTGACTGCCCATCTCCGTCAGCACTGTGTGGTTCAGCTGTGCTCCTGCAGCGGGGACCCACCCGTGCCCCTCACGCCTCGCCACCATCCTGTCTGCAACCCTCCTCCACTTCCTCTCCCGATCTCTGGATCGTCCAGGGGGCCCCACATCTGCTGCTGCCTCCGTAGCCGTGGGGGCCGCCGCCTCCACGCCTGGCCCTGCACTGAGGCGTTCACACGCGCCGTACTTGACGTTCCTGCATGAGCGCACAGCGCTGTCCCAGTTCCTCCCTCTGCTTGGATGGACCTCGCCGCCTTCCCTTACCTGGGGAGATGAACCTTGTCCTTGGCTGTCCTGAGGCATTGCCTCTGTCCTCAGGTGTCCCCTCTCCCAAGAAGCCTGCCCAGATCGCCCAGTTCTTCCCGCTCATTCCTCTGCCCTGTCCTGCTTTCTTGTCCTAACACACCCCACACCGCGCATTCACCACACTGGGATTCTGAGCAGTGGCAGGGTCCCAGGCACAGTGTCGAGTGACAGACAGTCCTGGCTCTGCTCTCATGGGGTGCATGTTAATGGCTGGGGGAGACGGACAGAAAGCACTCATAGACGGTGGTCACCGCCTTAGGAAATGAACGAGGTGATGTGACAGTCATGGGGCAGGGGTGAGGGGAGTGAGACAGACTGTAGGCGGCCGAGTCAGGTCAGGTCCCTCTGCAGAGGTGACATGGTGTTACCGCTGTCTGGGTGCCTGCCGTGTCCCCCGGCACTCAGCAAAGGGGGGGTTCCCCAGAGGAGTGTGCTCCGTCCACGGACATATTAAGCCATTTTCAGAGCTGCCGTCTTGTTCCTGCCTCCGGTCCCTGTCCTTGCCCTGGTGTTGTGTTCGTTTAACACAGGTGTATTTCTCAGAACACAAAAGCATCACGTGGCCAGGAGCCCTAGCACCTGCGCAGGGTGAGGTCCAGGCTGTGACGTCTCAGGGATACAAGTAGCGCCCCCCCCCCAATCTGTGTTCTACGTAGAACTGAGAAGGAAGACAGAGACAAGGCGAGGAGAGGCGAACATGTCCTCTTCCTCATTGCTAAAGGCTAGCACCGAAGATACAAATCAGTGTGAGAGCCAGACGGGCTTGCTGAGCGGCCCCAGCGTTACACACTCAGCCTCCTGATCACAGCCTTCCCTGGGGCTCCTGGGGGCGGCCTTCCTGGAGGAGGCGAGCAGAAGTGTAGCTCTTGAGCAGAGCTGAGCCTGGCCCGCCTGGTGTGTTGTGGTCGAGGTTCACCAAGGAGCAACAGACGAGAGAGGGGTACAGAGGGGCCTGAGCTGCAGAGGAAGTAGCCTCCTGGGGGCCAGGTGGGGCAATTCCTCCCACACCTGCCAGTCTGTGAGCCAAACCCCTTAAGCTCTAGGTGGATGTTGCCGGAGAAGGAAAAGTTGGGATTTGTGTTGGTGGAGAGAATGGGTGGCCCAAGCCACGGCCAAGGACACAGTGCGGGTTCATGGGGAGCCCAGAGAATCGGCAGCCCCGTGAAAAGGCTGCTTTGCTGGAGTGCAGGGTGTCCCGAGGGAGGAACAGCAGACCATGATGGAAGGGGGCTCACATGCCAGGCTGAGAAGGCCAGCTGAACCTCGCTGAGCCCATCCACGGAGGAGAGGGACAGGGTGAATGTGCGACAGCGAGTGGTGACAGATGACATCCTGTCCCCGCAGTTCCCTGAGCCAGCTCAGCAGCCTGCCCTGGCCTGAGCTCACCTCTGTCATTTCCCTCTGAGGCGTGCATTTGTCCTAAGCACGAGCCGGACCCTTCACGTGGGTGGAAGGCCAGCCCTCCGCCCAGCTCCGGAGGATGCACTGGCATCGTCAGGGGCGATGTATGTTGCATTGTTGTCCTGTGCACTGATTTAAGACCTGCACTCCCCTCTTCAGATGTGACAGCACTTAATTAGGAATAGCGCTCGTTTATTTTGTTTGCTTTCGAGGGCCTGTGACTCAGTACTTTATATATGCGTATCTGTTACTTTTGTGTAACCGGTACGCCAGGCAGCAGCGGCTCCAGGGCCTGCACTGAAAGCTCTCCCTCTGCTCCCCATGGTCAGGCTGCCTCTGCGCCGAATGCCCTGGTCAGGATTGACAGGGAACATTCTCACCGCGTGTGGTCATCTCTCATGGTCATGCAGTGTGGGGCAAACACGCGTTGGCTCCCACATCGATAAGATGAGCATTGTGAGAGTGACAACCCACTAGTGACAGGGGTTTGTGGGGCAGACAGGAAGGTAGTTTTTAGCTTTCAGCGGGCTCCAGTGCTGGTTTTGCCCCATGATGGAGCGGCTCTGTGTGTGCGCCAGAACCCCGAGAAAGGCAGACAAGAGGCATTTGTCAGCTGTAACCTTTTAATGACAGGCCATCCTCACAATTGGCTGTCTCACTGTGGCAAGTGCCAATAGAATACGCACTCTCAACTCAACGGCTTTGACGTTCCCCCCGAAATTGATCGATTGCGCCATCTTAGCCTTCGAGCCGCAGTCATTCAGATTTTTCATTTGCAGGGTAATTGTAGAGCAAAGTGACAGCCCTGGGTTTGCATGCCAGCAGCTGAGAGTGGTGCGATTGTGTTCCAGGACGGGGCAGTTTCTCAGGGCTCATGGAGCTGGAGAGAGGGACTGGGTCAGAGAGCCATTGCAAAGCCTGTCTGGCCGGCAGTGTGGACTCTGGCTTCACCTCCGGGGCTGCCAAGCATGCTGGAGGCACCTGCTGCGTGCCTCCTTTCTTTATGAGAATCCACATCTGTGATCCCTGCAACCTGCCACCCCAGGTTGGTATGTGCCTTGTCTGGACTCTTCCATCTGCAGAGGTTGGGAGAATTGCCCAAGGTCACACCGTCAGTATGCACTAGAGCTGGGGGTGGAACGAGGCACGTCTGCCTCCATCACCCACGCCCTTCTGTCACGGAGCCATGACCTGGCAAGCTGTGACAATGAGAAGGCTCAGCTTCCCAAGGTGACTCTCCCGTGCCCTTCCTGTGTCTCCTCACCTTTCTTTGACTCCTTCTCTTGCCCTTCTTGTCCTGTCCTTCTGTCTCCTTCCACTTCCTCCTTTAGGAATGTTTTTTGGACTGTCTTCTCTGGGCCAGTCCCTGGTCTTGGTTTTTGCTCTTGAGATGTTCACGGTTTCAGATGAGCGGCCACTTTGCGCGTCAGCCGTTTGGAGGTTCGCATCCTGCTTTCAGATAGAAAATCCACTTGGCTGATCTGAGCTGATCAGATGACTGATGAGCGGCTGTGTGACTGATTCAGGGAGACAGACAGACAGACAGACAAGGGTGGGCTTCCTGCCTGACCTCTTTTTCTGCATAGCTGAGAGGCTAATGGAGTGAGGAATCTGCTCTGGTCCCTGGCAGCTGCCTGAGGGGCTGGGGTGTGCCTGCGATCAGAAATGGGACCCACAGCCGGGGACAGCCAGGCCTTCTGATGGGCTCACTGTAAGCTCACAGATGCAGAATTTTAAACCTGGAAGAGTCCGGAGGGCATTCACATTTTAGAATAAGTTAATCAGGTTCATAATTAAATTTCTGTTGTGACTGCATGAAATTTACAGGTTAATTTGAGAATTACCATTCCATCCCCCAAAAGGTAGAATGTTTCTTTTTTATTTGGAACAATTGTTTCCATAAGTAGGGTGACCATAGATCTCAATTTGTTTGGGACGGTTCCAATGCCCCTCGTTTTCCCTCTCAACTTGGTGATAAACCATATGGTCACCTTATACATAAGGTATTTCTTTGTGATGGTTCCTAGGTACGTTGCAGGTTTGTTTGCAGCTGTGAATGGTAACCTATTTTCAATTATATTTGTGACTTACTCAATACTGGTGTAAAGAAATGTTACCAGTTTTTATTTATAAGTCTTTCCAGACTGCTTATTCTCTGTTTGGAGCCAGACATCTGCGTCCACGTCCTAGTTGTGCCATTCGCCAGCTGTGTGACCTTGAACTTCTTAACTGTTCTGTGCCCTGGTGTCCTCATCCTTCAAATGTGGGTAATAGAAGCACTGCCTTTTAGGGCTGTTGTGAGGATTCATCTGTTGGTTCTGCTGATTTCTGCAGTCAGTCATCATGTCCACAAATAATTGCAGTTTTGTCGCCTCCTTTCCAAGCTGCTAGCTCATTTCTTTTTCTTATCACTGTTTCCGTGTCCTCATCTGCTGGTTCCATCATCTCTCTCCTTTCCACTGATGGATTGTCCTCTGGATCGTGGCTCCTGTTTTCTTGCGTCTTTGTGTGCGTGGTAATTTTTGACTGGATGCTAGGCATTGTAGGTTTTACATGCTGCGTCCCAGGTTTTGTTGTATTCTCTTTAATGGTGTTGGAGTTTTGACTTGTAGTTAAGTTGTTTGGGATTAGTTTTACCGTCTCAAGTCATGCTTTTAAGTTTTGTTAGGCGGGATCAAGAGCTGCCTTTAGTTGAGGGCTAATGTATCCCCATTACTGAGGCAGCACCCTTCTGAGGACTCTTCCTGACGCCTGTGTGCTTTCTTCACTCTGGCTAATGGGAACACGGACTCTTCCCAGCTCTGTGTGAGCTCCGGCAATCCCTCTGCCTGGGATTTTTGACGGTTCTTTTCCCGGTCTGGTGTAGTTTGTTTTGTTCAAGCATGCCCAACACTTAGCCAAAGACTTGAGGACACCCCTGTAGGTCTTTGGGGCACTCTCTCTCTCTGTCTTTGCAGCTCCCTCCTCTTTGGACCTGCCCCACAAATTCTAGACACAGTGGCCTCCCAAACTCTGATTTTTTTTCTTAGCCTGGTGCACCTGCTGGGCTTCCCCTGGGTCCTCATCCGGTGTTGCATCTTAGGAACTGTATCCAAGCAGCAGGCTGGGGTGGCTGAGGGGTCACTTTGTCTATTTCTTGTCTCAGGCAGCCCAGTCCTGCGCTGCCTCTTGTCCGGTATCTGGAAACTATTACACCATGTACTTTACCTGGTTTTCTGGTGATGGGAGAGTAAATCTGATCTCAGTTCTTCCATCATGGGCAGAAGTAGAAATTTTTGACCTATCCTTTTGTCATGGATTTATAATTTTAACCTATCCTTTTTTTAAAAACTTTTTTTGGTTACTGATTTCTAACTTAGTTATATTTTAGTTAGAGAATAAAGTATATATGATGATGGTTCTTGGGATTTTATTGTGGCTTACTGTGGTTTTATACCAGTTCTGTGTTGAAAGATATTTCATATATCCTCAGAAAGGTTGTTTTCTGTTAGGTATGGAGAAGGGAGCCCTCAGAAGCAGGTAGGAGCCGATGTATGGGAGGCCTGGAGGCTGTACTAAGGAGCTCAGCCTTTGGGGCAAAATTGGTAGGATTTAGGCACTTTGTAGAGAATATCATGGGGGATATATTCATTTTTAGTTCTGTAAGGAGGTCTCTATTGGCCACTCTTCCTTTCCTGCCCTCTGCCCTCTTTGGCTGTAGGGGATGTGGGCCTTGTCTTAGTCTGACCTGCTCTTTCCCCTCTGCTTGTAAGGCTGAGATAGAAGCTAAGGTTGCAGTCTCCACCCCCACTAAGAAGTGACTTGATTTCTGTGAACCAAAGGGCCCTGGGGCTAGACACCTCAATAAGGCAAAGGGTCCAATGTGGGCTTGGTGGCCAGAGTCTCCCTACAAGGGTCAGTTATGTCAGTCCCACTATCCTTTCCTAGACGGTAGCCAAGAAGGGCTGCTCAGAGATGGGTGCCTGATTGAAAAAGGGACATTGGGGCTTCTTCCCAGACCTCCAGGTGACTCTCACCAGCTTGGGACAGTTGATCACATCTGTAGGACTGAAGGGCTGCCACTCAAAATGGCACCTGGCCAAGGTCTTACCTGCTGAATGCCTTGACCAGATCTGGGAATGTATCTCTTCCTCCTGTTCCAATGCCTAGACCAATCCACAAAGCAAAGTAAATACACAGCACAAATTATAGGACTCATTTTTTTTATTTTCCAACTAGTAGAAATAGTTCTGTCTACATCTGCTATCTTTCTCTCTGTCTCACCTGTCTCTGCTTTCTTACCTAACACTGAAACGTGAAGACCTTCTATATCGGTACATAAGCGTTTGCTCATGGTTTTTTACAGCAGCATGACATTTCAGGATATGTGTGACCCTTAAATGATGTAGCCAGACCTCAACAGTAGACATTTAGGTTCTTTTCAATCCCTTGATATTTCAAACGATCTTGGATCCTCTTCAGATATCCTACTCCACTCTGTAGTGAGGCAGGTGGAGCAATAGTGACTATTTCTATTTCACAGATGAGAATATTGAGACTCAGAAAGGTGGAGAGACTTGTCCAAGGTCACATTGCTGGCAGGTGGGAGGGTGGAGCCTAAAGCACACGCCTCTTGACGCCCATCCTTGTGTCACTTTAGCAGATCTGAGTTGATGGATCCAGAAATGAAGGGAATGTTTCAGCTAATCTTTGATGTGCTCTGCTGCTGTTTTTGTTCACCGTATATATAAATTTCTCATAAATATTCTTCAGGAACATTTAAATATAAATGTGAAAATGACACGATCATATTTCCTGCTCACCCGTCACGTCTGGTGTTACTTTAATGATCTCGTCCTCCGTCTCGGTGGCATGTCTACCACAATATCCCTTCACCCGTTCATTATTTATTCACTGTTTCCAGGTTTCGTGCCATGCCATGCATACACAGTTCATTAGCAGTCCCTTCATTCAGGAGTGGGACTCCCGCACTGCAACCAACCATGAGTCCTATTGTGTTCCTGCAGCTGCCGCAGCAATTATGCAGAGGTGGCTGGCACTTTGGTCAGGAACAGCTCTCCACACTCTGTCATTTCGGAAGTGACTAGAGTTTAAGCATGAGAATAATGTGCTCATCTTCCGATGACCTGACAAGACAGAATACTGATGGCACAGGTTCTTCTAAAGCTTAGAAGAGAAGGTGCATTGACAGGGAAGGCATTTTAGGAAGGGGAGAGAAAATCTATCCATCCACGAAGACTGGGAAAGCCTCCAGATGGTTCCCTTTATGTCTGCTCTTGGCCCTGTTTTATCCCTGGAGGCAGTCTCTGTCAAAGTCATCTCCTGAAGCACTGTTCTAAGGGAAGTTTCATAGCTTCCCACCATCCCCAAACAGAATCCAGATTCCTGAGTGTGGCATTCAAGGCCTCACAATTTGTCTTCATCTTACCTTTCTAATCTGTCCCACTTCTACCTTTCACGCACCAAAGGTTACCACAGTTCTCTTTTAATGGTTTGAGTATAGTAACTTTTTTTTACATTGTCCATTTTTTAAAGTTTACTCTTCATTTTTATAAAGTTTATGCATACATTTTTTTAGAGTCAAATAATTCTACAAGGTTTGTGCTAAAAAAAGAGCAACTCCCTATAACACATATACATATATTTTCAAATCTCCAGAAGTAATGACATTTTTTAGCTAGATCTTCTGGAATTTACCTCCATATTTCCAAATAACATGCTTGTCTTGTTATTTCTTGATGTCTTTACTTTGGGTATTATCTATTCACCTTTCTTTATGGAGATACAATTCAGCTGTCTTTCTTCTTTCAACCTGCAATACACATGAGCCTTTTCTGTTTTCCTCAATATATTAGGTGTATATTTGAGATTTCTATTTAAATGTTATTTACATCTGAGCCATATAAAACTGAGATTTATTTTTCTTTTCTGTATAACTTTGTTTTTCCTGGAGTTAATGCTGTCTTTTGGTTTCTTTTTTGATTACTTTCAATACACTTTTTGATAGTTGACCAAATATCCTGTCAGAACCACCACACAAGTCATGCCTTCTATTAATTTCATAATTTTTAGGACGTCTCTCTGTGTACATCAGCTGTGCCCCAATCTGGATGGTGTAATTTATACCTTATGTACAGCTGCCATCTTGGGATCATACTATAAAATTCTTTCATCCTTCTCTTTCCTGATTTGTTCTTTGTTTTAATGAAACACATCTTCTCTTAGTTTCTTAGGAAAGGGCACATAAGAGATTTAATATTTTGAAATTTTGTAAGACTGAAAATATATTCTTTCTGCTCCCATCGTTGATGGGTAGTTCGACCAATTTTGGAATTTTGGAAAATTTTCTTGAGTTATATTGATTACGAACTCCCCTTCTTTTCTCTAATCTCTTTCTAGATCTCTGATTTTTCAGTTGGACCTCTTATCTATTAGTTTTCTTTTTTCTTTTTTTTTTCATTATTTTCCCTTTTTTTGGTTTTTGTTTTGTTTTGTTTTAGTTTCTGGGGAGTATCCTAAGTTTTATCTTACAGACCTTTAATTGAATTTTTCATTTATGTTTTATTTTCCAATTTATCAAGAGCTTCTTTTCCTCTCTGAATGCTCTCTTCTTAAAGAAATTATATTCCTCTTTTTTTTTTAAGGCTACTCTAACTTTTTATATCTCTGAGAACATTGTTTTTTAAAGTTTTTTTTTTTTAATTCTGCATATTTACTATCACCTCTGTAATTCATTAGAGGCTTTCCCCAGTGTGATCATCCTTGGTCTGATCATATTTAAGAGTGAAGTACTCAAAAGCTCCTTGGAAGCTCTGAGCCTGTAAGTGGGGCCTGTGGACTGTGACCTTCACCCTGATGTGACTGGGCTAGACCCTTTACTTGGGGAACTCCAATGTTAGAATCTTTATTTAAGGCTGATCAGAGTCCCCAGAGAAGACCATTCTCCTGCCCCATATGGTAAAGGCCTGACTACCCACATTTGAGGAACCAAATAGAGGAAGAAAACTGAGATTTTAGTAGTCTGGATGTGAAGTTTTACTTGAGTCCTCTGTTTTCTATATGGAGCCTCGTCTCTCCAAGTTCAGAGACTCTTCTGGAAATTAAATCTCCAGCTGTCACTGGGGGGAGTTGGGTGGCATGAGTCTGGAAGCCCCACCTCTCCTCTTGTTCACATTTAGCGTTTACCCCCAGCTTCCAGTGGTGCCTGCACTCTGTGATACTTAGCGGGACCCTGCAGCACAAATTATGTTGCTTCTTTGCTGACCCCATTTCTGACTTGGAATTCAGTTTTGGGGGATCTGTTGAGTCCTTTGCTACTCAGTCATCTCCTTTCCAGCTTTCAAAATTTTGTGGCTAATGTTTCTTCTTTCATTTTTTCCCTGCCTTTCAATTCTGCCTTAAAGAAAACAGTAGATGCATGTTACAAATCTACCATCTTTTGCCAGGAAGCTCTATTGTTAATATTTTTCTACATTGTGCGTTTATTTCTTTTCAGAGAGAGAGAGAGCATGAGAGCTGGAGGGGATGCAGAGGGAGAAGCAGACTCCCTACTTAGTGCAGAGCATAATATGGGTCTCTATCCTAGGACCCTGAGATCATGACCTGAGCTGAAATCAAGAGTTAGACACTCAACCCACTAAGCCACCCAGGTGCCCCGTACATGTATTTTTATAAATAAAAGTGAAGAAACTTTTTTAAAGGAGGAAAGAAAATCTCTAATATTACAAACCATTATTTTCATCTTTTTCCTACAACCCAAGAGACTCTACTTAACTGATTATAATAATGATAATAAAAATAGTAATAGTGGTCTAATATGGCAGTTACTATTTATTAGGGGCTCATCTATAGTATCAGAAACTATAGGGGGCATTGTCCCCTGTCCTTTTATTATCTCTTTTTCACAGACAAAACTGAGACTCAGAGAGGTTAAGCATCCTAAGTCACACAACTAGTTAAATGGTAAGTGTATATGTAAGAGAAAACAGATCAACCATAAACCAACCAAACAAAACTATGCTCACTAGTTTAAGGCAGTACCCTTGATTTGTTTGAGAGTTTTGCACTGTGATTATCCAGCTGATGGGGTGGGTGGTAGTGTCTTTCCCGTCGTAGAAATCAATTCTCCTATCTCTAAATGTAAGCATTAATAATGTTTATTTAGCAGTGTGGTATTTCATTTAGTAAATATTAACACCCCTTTACTGAGTCTACTCCCTGATGGATGCAACATGGAGGAGAGAGCCTTCAATTTTGAACCCATCCCGCAAAGCATGGGTGAAACTGATCTGGGTGTCCCAGGGCCAGCCTCTGGGATACAAGGGCACGCTCCTAGGTAAAGAGCATTTCATCGACCCTCTCCTCCCAGCCTTTGGACATGAGATTCTTGATGTGACCACTTTCTCTCCTCGTGTGACTTGGCTAGCGACCTCCTGGCCGCTCTCCATGTCTTGCTCACTTTTCTCCGAGGAGGGCGTTATCTGACTGGTGGGATTAAAGAAGGCACGGGCATGTTCGGTGCGGCTCCTTCCGCTCTCCTCCAAAGCCAGGCGGCCTGCAGGAGGCTCCTGTTCTCTGTCCACCACGGGCCGCGCTCCGTGGCCTGGGGGAGTGTGTATTCATCTGGACACCCCTCCACCCCGCCCGGGCCACATTCTCCAGGGTAGATCTCATCACCGGTAAAGCTGACATTTGGCCTCTGTCTGTCCGGCTCACCCATGTGTCTGGTTGTTTGCTCCCAAACCTGGGCAGGGAGGCTGTGGTGTCTTGAACTCCTTCAGCGCCGGTAATTCTCTGCTGGCTGAGGAGCCGATTTTATTTTGCATTTAAAGGACATCACCGAACCTAGAAGAAACTACTTTTTTTGAAATGCCCTGGGAAGGGAGTCAGAGAGATGAGTAAGGCAGTGGTTGGAACTTCCCATTTAAAAGAAGAGTATTTAGCAGCATATTATTTTGAAAATGAATTTTTATTACTTTAGATAGCTTGAATATTTAATGAAGCCTGTCACAGAAATGCAAATCTGTACCCTTTCCCAGGGCTCTTTTTAGACAAGGATGGAAACCCTCGCTAGAGGCACATTCTTACCGCGCTGGAATTAACAAATTAAACTTTCCAAAGAAGAAGAGGAAAGGATTTTGGAGAAATTTTCTTTCCTTAATTTCATTGTCCACATGATTCTTACAGTACATAGGAAAGGCTTTACACTTGCCCGCACGTTTTAAGTGTGAATTTGCGGAAATGAGACTTGAGATCCCCTTATGGCCCCCTCGCTCTGCCCTGCACCCCTGCAGGGGGCTCGGCTTTACGGGGTATCTGGCCCACCACCCCTCCGCATACCCTGGTGGGGAGGACGGAGACCCCGTGGAGGTCACATGGCAATCTGAGCTCATGGCTGGTGCATGATAAGGGGACCGGTTGCTCATCCCTTTCTTGGCCACCTGCCCGACACTCGTGTTTTCCCCTGGGTTTGCCATGGCCCTTCCCGTTGCCTTGGGGTGTGCAGAGATGTTACAGCTTACCAGATGGTAGCCTTCAAATACGAGCGGGTTTTGTATGACCATTATACCTCAGTAAAGCTTTTTGTAAAATCCTGTGTGTTAGGAGGTATTATTATTCCCATTTTATAGATGAGAAAAGATAGGCAGCTCAGTGAACTTGCCCAAGGTCACGAGCTAGTATGTGCCAGAGTCAGAGCCTGCTTCGGTCCTCAGTGAGGAGCTCCTTCAGGGTCAGATCCTCGTCTCAGGCATCTTTGCCTCTTCTCTACCCCCACCCCGTCCCCTTGGTGCATCACACGTTCCTGTATATTATACGTCTTCTGTGCTTATTATTTTTTAGATTGATGAATGAAGCATAAATATACTTTGTTCGTAACCTCGGAGTGAGAAAGCAGCTGTGGGCAAAGGGCGTTTGCAGGAAGACTGCTAAGATCCGGGAAGCGCTTTAGAGACTTGCGTCCCCACGTCCCCACAAGGGAGCCACCAGACACCGCTCTTGGGGTCCCACTCTCACGAGGCTTCGCCCAGTCTTGGAAGGACATGGGGGCACCACTGGCGTGGTGTGGACGCCTCAGGCTGAGTAAGGCTGCCTGCCCTTCTGCAAGGCCCGCCGGGGAGGCTCAGATGTTATCCACAGTTACCATGGAAACCCATCAGTGGTCAGGGGGCTGTCACCTGACTCTCCAAGCTTGGGAAAGATTGGGGTCTAATAGCATCCTTGTGAGAATAAGGCTTCTGGTTCCCGCTCAAGCAGGGAAACAAGCCTCCGTCTCCCAGAGCAGCTGCGCTCCTCGGCCAAAGCTCTCCGTGCTGCTGCTGATGTCTGTGGGCTTTTCCGTGAGCCAGATGTGCAGGCGCCCGCACCATGTATCTTTGCTGTCCCTGCATGCCCTTTGGCGCTCTTCTTGGTTCTCTGAAGCTTGTGGAAGGCACTGCCTCTCCAAAAAATGCTTGTGGGGTCCCCCCTTGCCCCCAACAGAATTTTCTTCCCCAGCCAACAAGCCACCTGTGTGTTTTTTTGGGGCACTTCTTCCCTCTTTCCCCCATCGGAGTTTTTCCTGAAGGTCAGGTTGTAGAGACGTAATCTGGGCTTTTCAAACTGGGACTTGCCTTCCTCCGAGGGACACGCTGACAGGTGCAGGAAGGCCAGGCCGCCATGGGAGACACAGGGTTGTCATCCTCTGCCACCGTCCACTTCATGTAAATGTTCTTCCATATGTCAACCACGTCCAAACCTCCGACGATACACATAGGATGGAAAATAGGTGACGTGGCAGAAAACAGAATTCCATAAACTTTTTCAGTATTTTTTATTGGGGTAAATATATATAAGGTGACGTGGACCGTCTTCACCGCTTTCACATGCACGGTGCAGTGGCATGAAGTACATTCACGCCGTGGTGCAACCACGCCCACCCCAGCTCCAGAACTTTCATCTTCCCGAACCAAAGCTCTGTCCCCATGAAACACTCCATCTGCGCGTCTGCGGCGCCCGGCCCCCCACGCCCACCGCCTGCTTGCTGTCTGTGTGCATTCGACTGCGCTAGGTGCCTCACACAAGTGGACTCCCGCGCTCTCTGACCTTCCGTGACTGGCTTATTTCACTGACAGAATCGTGTCCCCAAGGTTCGTCCATGTGGTCGCAGGCGTCAGAACCTCCCCTGTTGAAGGCTGCGTAATATTCCGTTGTCCGGCCAGACCACACTGTGTCTGTTCATTCCTCTGTTGACGGACAGTGGGTTGCTTTTACCTTTGGTTTTGTGACTGAAATTCCACACACTTGCAAAGATTAAGTGAAAAGCTTCCCCAAGATACGTGCTTGAGAAGCTGGTCTTTGGCTTGTGGCTTATGGAGCCCCCGTGAGGGGAGGGGGTGCACAGTTATAGGGACCTGGCATCTGAGAAGCATTAGACCCCATAGTTCACCCATTGTTCATGTGGCAAGTTTTCTGGAGAAAGTATGAGAGGTGGTGGTCATAGAGCAAACACATGGATGACAGAATGAACCTCTTGGGTGTGTGACCGAGTGCAGTTGATGGATCCCCTCTTCTGGGATTTACAGAGCCCCTTGGGTATGGGGCCCTTTGGGTTTCGTGGCCTGGCAGGGTCAACAGTGTGGGGAAGGCTGGCCCAGGGGAAGAGCGTGGAATGAAGGGAGGACGGAGAAGAGGTGACAAACACGTGCCCGGTAAGGACACCGCAAACAGAGTAGTTGGAACCAGGGACCCGAAGGACAAATGGGGGACTTCAGTGAGACAGGGATGCCAGGCATTTCAACCACAGTGGGGCGCCCTGACAGCTGGCACACGGGCATGGCCAGGCGGCCCAGAGTGGCCCGGAAGGGTGGAGTCCCAGCGGTGCGGGTGGGGGTGGCAGAGGAACAGACCTGACTTTCCAGGCATGCCTCAGCTGGGGTCGGAGCCTTGTTAGAAAGGTCGAACTTTCATCCTCCGGAGGGGGAACCTCGAGGGATTTCCCACTGGGTGGCAAATTAGTTCCCTGTACCTTCGAGAGTGAGAAGTGTGGCGTGAACGCCAGACTCCAGAAGCCCCGGAGAGTCTTTATAAGCAGAGATGCCCTGCAGTTTCCAGGGCTGCTGCTTTGCGAGTAGTTGAGGCCTCCCCAAGTCCTGAATGAACCACTACCAGAGCGCAGTCTAGCAGGTTGCTGGTGGTACGACCTCTTTCCCTGCCGCCCGCCCCCCAACTCACCTGCCCGGCTTCTGGCCTGCCCTCCCCAGGTCCGCGGAGAACTGCTTCGGGAACGCGTGCAGCAGCTGGAGGCCCAGGAGGCCCACTTCGTGGAGTCCCTTGTCTCCCTGCAGTTCCAGAAGGTGGCTGGGATGGCCAAGACCCTGTGGGCGTACACCGCCCTCCTGAGCGTGCAGGACCTGCTCCTGGAGGAGCTGAGCGAGTCCGAGACCCTGACGAAGTTGGCCTGCGAGCAGATCCTGGGGTCACACAGCCCGGTGAGTGCGGGGCTCAGCGGGGAGGAAGATGGACGGAGCCTGGGCCACATCTGCAGGGTTCGTAGGTTCATCCCCGTGCGCTCCCCTGGCTCCCTCACTGTCAGGCGGGTGCCCACCTGCCCTGTGCACACTGCAGGGTCGCAGGGAGGACTAAGTGAGGTGCCTGACAGCTCAAGCCTGCTCAATTTCATTGCCTCCGAGAAGCAAACCTTTTGAGTTTAAACATTCTTAACGTTTCCGAGACTGGGCGCATCTTATATCGACGACACCGGGATGGCCATTCATAGAGCTGTAGACACAGCGTGGCTTTCAGTTAACGGCACCTCAGATGCGATGAAATACTGGATTGTTGTTTATTTTTATAATTGCATTTATTACCATTATTCCTACATGCTGCATTTTTTTGTCGAGGTATGCAAGGTATAGTCATAAAACAGAAGCTATGGAATCCGCTGTTTTGACGACTGATCTTAGGTCCTTGATGGGTTGACTTTGGAACCTCCTATGTTATTATAATTCCTCTAGAGAGGGAAAAGGAACCCATGCTTCCTGGGTGCCAAGTATGTGCAGGCAGGCACGAACAGGCTGTGAATGCATGCCCTCTCGTGCAAGCATTAATCATCCTTAATCACACATCCCAAAATGACCCTCGAAGCACGACTGAGTCTGAGTTGCAATCTTATGCCGCTCTAGCTTAATGCTCTCTGTCACACATTCTATTACTTAATTATCGAGCTGGGTTGCGAAGTGGGTACTGCTATTATGTTCAGTTCTCGGGTAGAGAAATTGAGATTGGGGCAGGTGGCAGGTCAAGTTCTTTGTGAAGTCCCCGTGGCTAATCAATGCCAGGAGCAGAATGCAGTCTGTTTCTGACTTCGGCCACTAGGTCACGCTCATGGACTGCCCCCCAGTGATCTTGCCAGGGGGGGTTCCCATCATTCCTTTTTTTTTTTAATGATTTTTTTATTATATTATGTTAGTCACCATACAGTACATCCCCGGTTTCCGATGTAAGGCTCGATGATTCATTACTTGTGTATAACACCCAGTGCACCATGCAATACGTGCCCTCCTTACTACCCATCACCGGTCTATCCCATTCCCCCACCCCCCTCCCCTCTGAGGCCCTCAGTTTGTTTCTCAGAGTCCGTAGTCTCTCATGCTTCATTCCCATCATTCCTTTTTAAAAGTCGTAAATAACATGAGGTTCTAAAGAGTCCTGAACTGTTGTTCCCATGAGCATTATGCATCCTGCATTATGTGAAATGTTTTTAAACATAGAAAGAAGTGGAAACATTCAGATGCTGGATAAATAAAAATAATCGTCCATCTTGATGCTTTGTGAGTTCACAAGAGCATGTGGAAAATTCCCAAAGGCCAAGGAAAACCCCAGGGAAAGCAAATCCAGAGGCTCAGATCCGGGGGTGAAGACTGAATTCTACAACCCAGGGATCTGGAGTTTATTTGGGGGAATAGAAGATGAGGCTGGGGGTGTCCTGAGGAGGTAGAATACCCAAGGGGGGCTTGAGAGGAGAAAGCCACCTGCTGTCAAATGAGCCACCTTTAACAGGGAAACCTGTCCTTCTCCGGCCCTGCTCTGGAGGGCTGGGGGAAGGGGAGAGGGGGGAGGGGAGTCTCCCCTGTGAATTTTGGTGTTTCTTTTTTTTAAGATTTTATTTATTTATTTGTCAGAGAGAGAGAGCGCGAGCACAAACGGGGAGCAGCAGGCAGAGGGAGAGGGAGAAGCAGACTCCCTGCTGAGCAAGGAGCCCAATGCGGGACTTAATCCCAGGACCCCAGGATCGTGACCTGAGCTGAAGGCAGACGCTTAGCCAGCTGAGCCACCCGGGCGCCCTCCCCTGTGGATCTGTAGTACGTTAGCTCTGCAGTCAGGAAATCTCGCAAGGCGATAGATTAAATTAAAATGGGCCTAAGATGGATGGTTACTCTAGTGCCTGGCCAAAGCAAAGCAGATCCTGTCCAGAGAAGAAGATTCTCAATCTGGGCAACTCAGGATTTTCACAGATTAATTTCAGCCAAGTAGGAGTTCTCAGTTAAAATTACAAGTCCCCAAACACATGTACAAGACAAGATGACATATATATGGGAGAAACAAACAAACAAACACCCCAACAGATTAAAATCCCTGAAGATGTTAGATGCTCAGATTATCAGTATAGAATATAAAACAATGATTTATGAAATTATTTTAAAAATTAAAGGTGATACTGAAATGACTTTAAAATTTTCATTCATGTGGAGAGCAGAGCGATTCTTTAAACTTACGTGTATGTAATGAAAGACCCAAAATAATGAAAGAAAACTTGACAGAACAACAGGGAGAGGTTGATAAGTCCGTCACAGTAATGGGGCATTTCAGCACTCCCCTCTTTCTATGGTTGGTCAGACGAGACACATTTAAAGACACTTATGAATGGATTAACCCATCAATCAACCTGTATTTAATGTATGCCCACAGAATCTTACAGCCAGCAATTAACAAATACAGCAATTTTGAGCACCCATTGGGACCAATTACAAACAATTAAGTTAGACAATATTATTTGACCACCTTTTTGAAAAAGAACAATTAAGCACAAATCCATTTAAGAAAAGATTAGTACTCAAAGTCCATACTTTGAAAGTTTTAAAACTTACTCCCCAGTAATTCCTTGGTCAAACAAATGATAATGGAAATTTTTTAAAATGTAGAACAGGAAAATAATGTAAATACAACATATGAAAATGTGTGGAATTTCGCTAAAGTAGTTTTTTAGCTCTAAGGGAAATTAATGCCCTAAACTTATATTAGAGAAGAACGGCTTACGATTAAGATCAGATAAAAAGCTAGAGGGGAAATGACAAATCAATCTGTAGAAAGAAGGAAGGTAGATCACATAAATAACATAAGAAAAAGACTACCAACAATCAACCAAACAAAACCACAGTAGAAAGGATCAGTAAGGTGAGAAGTTGAATTTTCTGAAAAAAAGTCTAATAAAATACACAAAGCTCTGACACAACTGACCATATGAAAAAGAGATAAGGGACCAGTAAATAATAAAAAGCCTTGGAGCTGTACGTGAAGTAGAGTTTTAGAACATAAAACTCTATGAACAACTTCGTGTAGATGAATTTGAAAACTGAAAGGAAATGGAAAGTCTTCTAGAAAATTTGTCAAAATTGACTCAAGTTGAAAAATAGTATGTATATAGTCTTATTACCATGAAAGAAATTGATGGACTAGTCAAGAAATCTTCTGACATGCACAAAAAAGCACGCACCCCGATAGTTTTATAGGTGAGGTCTGACAGATCTTTGCAATATCATCTACAAATTGTCCCTGATGTTAGAAAAATAGGGACTATTGCTCATTTTATGAAGCTCAGACCACCCTGACCAAAACCAGATGTGAGTCGTATGAGGAAGAACAATTACAGTTCACCCTTTACTTGTTACTAACATAATCCAGCCATCCATGAAATTATTAGTACAGCATGGCCAGGTTGAGGTTTTCCCAGGAATATAAGGTTGGTTTAACTTTAAAATATCCATTTACAAAGTTCATCAGGTTAACGGATTAAAGGAGAAAAGAAAAAAACTCTGTATGATCATTTCAATATCACCGATCAAGTATTTTTTGAATTCAACACCCACCCAAGATGAAAACTTCTCAGCAGAGTGATGACAGGAGGAAACCTGCACCGGCTATTCACCCAAAGTCCACAGCAAGTGTGAGTGAGAGGTGATGGGCATAGGGGTGGGCCGGCCCCAAATTACAGGTGAAGGTCGCGAGGGGCAGGTCAAGGTCGTGTATCGATTAGGGGCAGAGTAGACACTAGGAGCCAGCGGCATCCAGCTCTCAGTCCCCGAGACACCTCCTGGCTCTTCGCTGAGACTGCCCTGATTTCGGTCGTCCCGGGCGGTACGACACTTACATCTGTGGTTTTATCTCACAGCCTTTTTGAGTAACATCAAAACCTCCTTATTCTTGGCTGTGTTTGGAAGAGTTCTGTGACCTGGAGGGACTGCTCGTAAGTCACATGGTGTAGTGTTGAGCTGGTGGAAAGGCAGCCAGGGTTTTCTCAATTTGCCTTCGGAGGGAAGACAAACCTGTGGTTTTGTTCCAGATACTAGGCTTTCATTCCACAGTGTGGTCATTCTGTGAAAACCGCTTCCCCATTGTGAAGGGGCTTTTAAGCTGTTAAACGTTCAGGGGAATTAAAAAAGCATGAAATGAAATGCTTTGGAAGAAGTGACTCGTAAGAGAACCATATTGAGCGCACCTCCTTGGATGAAAGATTTTGACTCCTCCTGTGGAATGGGAACATGGGCAAGGGCATAACGAAATCACGGGGCCAAGCGGCATGATGGGCAGATCTATGGATGGACTTCCTCATAACGGATAAGGGGACTCCAGACCAACGGTACCCATTGGATCTGCACTCCAGCTTCAAGTGCTGTGGACCCCCTGTTCTTCCTCTGTTCTCCCTCTGGCTTACTGGCCATTTGCTGAGTGTGAGATCAGTGAGTCTGGTCCACCACCAGGCTCCAGGCGTGCTGACAGAACACGCTGTCAGAAACTCATTAGCGCTGTTGGAAGCTGTGTTTGGTTCTGTTTACATTTGGGATGCTGCAATGAGACACATGGCCATAATTGGAAACGTCGGCGTGTTAGAAGACCCCGCTCGGAAGCGTTCAAAGGCTTCCATGGCCCTGAGGGCAAAACCCAAGTGCTCAGCACACGATGGCCTTGGTTTTCCTCTCTGGCCCCCTTTTCTTCACTCTTGGTTCTTGAGCAGTGTTTCTGAGCCACAGGGGGCTTTGAGGCCCTTTTGACAATTTGATGCAAGCTTTGGCTCCTTGGCAGAAAGGCAGACTCTTCTGCACTTATTTTGGAAGATCATGGACCACCGTCCTCTACGGAGCCCATCTGAAGCCCCTTAGGACTAAACCCCAGCTTTCCCCCCACCCCCACTTAGAGCCCTGGCCTATCTGGTGAGTAACAGTTTCAGCGTGTCTGCATTCTGTGAGGCTTGGGACCTTCCAGCCTCCCCCCTGCCCTTACCCACCCGAGCAGGCTGTGGACAGCCTCTTGTAGCCACATTATCTGACTCTGGTGGCCCAAGAATGCATATTTCTTCTGCTTGGCCAATGAGAGGCAGTATAGCCTGATGGTTAAGGACACAAACCCTGGCGTGACCTGGCCTGGCCTCAGATTCTGGCTCTGCCACCTAAGAGCTGCATGAGACAGCACATTACTTGAACTCTTTCATCTTAATCTCCTCCTCTGTAATGAAGAAAATAAGAGTGTGTATTCCCTAGGGTTGTTACAAGGACTCAGTGAGATTGATGTATGTGAGCACTGAGAACGGTGCCCAGCGTGCTGTGGGTCCCATCAGTGTCAAGCGTGGTTGCTGTGCTCCGGCACAGGCTTCGGCCCAGGTGGATGAACATGTGCTCCTGCTTTACGTATATCCGCGACAGGTGCCAGCTGCCAGGCACGGTGATGAGCACTGCAGACAGTGAGCTGGAGAGGCAGCCCTGCCCCCTGGAGCTCACACTCTAGCAGAAATGTTCAGGGATGTCAGGCAGCAAAGATGGGGCAGTGTCTGAGTCTGCTTAGGCTTCTGGAACAAAACACCATCGCCTGGGGGCTGAAAAACAGACATGTTTCTCTCCCAGTTCTGGAAGCTGGAAGTCCAAGATCAAGGCGCCAGTAGTCAGCTGCTGCTGAGAGCTTGCTTCCTGGCTTGCGGACAGCCACTCTCTTGTTGAGTCCTCACCTGGAAGAGAGTGGGGGCCCTGGTTTCTCTCTTCCACGTCTTTATAAGACACTAATCCCATCCTGGGGTAATGGCCTCAACATAGGAATTGTGAGGGGCTGCAGATATTCCGTCTGATGGACACGTACCGGGGAGGGGGAGTGAGCGCCTTCGGAGAGGGGGTCCACACTGTCCCAGGACATGAGGAGCCCTTCCCTGAGGAACTTCCTGAGTCAGGGCTTGAAAGGAGACTCAGAAGTGGCCAGGCAAACAGAGGAGGGCCCAGCAGGTGGCGAGAGCCGCGGGCACAAAGGCAGGGAGGCATGAGCGGTCACAGTGTGGCCTCCCTGCGCTATTTGGCATGGCTCGCTGGGGGTGGGTGCGGAGCATGTCCTGCCAGGCCCGGGGGAGGTCGGATTTAATCTGCGGACCCCTCGCCCCTCTGTGTATAGGAGCTGCAGGAACTGGAGAGGAAACTGGAAGACAAGCTGGCGCACCAGGAGGCGGCCCAGCTACAGCGGGCTCTGGCGACCCGGCAGCAGTGGGCTGGCGACGGGCCGGGGCTTCTGGGCGAGCCTGAGGACTCGGGCTCTGAAAGGCAGATCTCGGCGGTCCTGCAGCAGGCCCTGAGCCAGGGCCGGAAGTTACTGGAGCGCCAACAGCAGAGGTGAGCCCGGGGCCCGGCAGTGGGACCGTGTGCTGTGGGTCCCCTGCAGGCCTGGGGGCCCCTGGCTCCTGTCCGAGGCGTCCTCCCAGCGCGCAGACGCCAGCTGCTAGCCTAGGAACGCACTTCCTCCCTGACACTATACTTTGGTTTACTTTCTTTGTAAGATCATTGAGGTTTTCACTGAACATATTTTTAAGCTCTTTATTTTTAACTAGTTGTAGACTCACCAGAAGTTGCAAACATGGGGCAGGGAAGGTCCATGCGCCCTTCAACCCGCCTTCCCGCTGGTAGCATCGCACGTGATCATAGCGCTATCCGAGCAGCAGTGCGGTGCAGTGAGTAACTCAGATCTCACCGTGACCGTCATAGCTCATACCCTGCTCCTGGAAAATTATAAAACAGACCGATCCCTCATCTTTTGTTAGGGCTGTTCTTTGCTTTCTTCTTAATTAACAGACAATTAGCCTTTGCCCAGGGCATTAAGAAGGCTTAGAAAACGTACTTTTAACAGCGTCGTCGTTTTCCACTGTGAATATAACGTTGATGTGGAAAGGACGGGGTGCAAACGAGAGACGCAGCGTGATTCTGTTTTTGAAAGCACACGTGCATAAACTAATTAGCAGCAAAGAGACCCAGTTGTAACAGATGTGGCTCCTGGGTGGCGAGATTACGGGTTATTTTAATGTATTCGATGATGCTTTCCTGGAAACACGGCATCAGAGTGAACTAATTGTATGAGAGGCTGGATCTGTGCGATCAGAGGGAAAGGCCCGGAGACGCTGACCTGGTTGATGCCAGGATTTTCGGGTATATGACACCCTCATATGCCTCATGCTTTATGGAGGACATTGCTCGTGAAAAAAAGCTTTTGACATGAGTTTCGGGTTGTGTTAGCCAACAAGAACGCAGGGTAGGTCACCCATGGTGCCACCGCCATCAGCTAAGGGACCGGGTAGGCAGACCCTCTCACGGGAAGTCAGAAGGCCTGAGGGGGATGCCCACGTGGAAAGGAGCCACCAGCCTCCACAGCCGGAGCCAAGACCAGGCTGGGAACACGGTTCTGGGTCCACTTCCACACGGGGCACATGGTGGGCGAGGACCCAGATCTGGGTCTTCTTGAGCATGACAACGAATACTGAGAGTTTCCCAAGTAGGACCACATATCGCCCAGCAAAGCCACAGAAATTCTCCATACAGATCCCGCAAAACATCTCCCTTTGAGGAGCCCTCTCCTGGCGGGCCTCTGTAATACATTATGTGCGAACCTTTCTAGAGCGAGGAGAGAACACGCCTCTTCTGGCCGTCTCTTTCAATAGATTAAAAAAAATAATGCAGATGACATTTGCGATGGTTATTTAAATAACTAGGTGGTCTTCTGGGATCACGTTATAGCGAAAGTGGACTCAACGTAGATTTTGTCTGCACTCCAGCTGGAGGGAGGAGCGAGACCACAACGTCGTGCTCGAAGATTTGCTGGAGAATGTGGAGTTCGACACCTTTGCGGCCCTGTACAGCCAGGTGAGGACCCGTTAGCCGTGCTGTGGGCCGGCCCTCCTTAGAGGGTGCGTGTCCTCACCTAGAGCACAGGCGGGGTGACAGTGGGACCTGGGGAGCTGCTGAGCCAATTGCTGACAAGCGCCTGGCACCAGGCTGGCAGGTGAGGACATTCCCAACAGGCCCAGCGGCAGCAACAGTGACAGTGGTAGTGACCGCCCTGGTCATTCTCTTCTCTGAGACTCGCCAGGTACCCAGACGTGCTTCCTCCTCTCTGTCTGATGCCAGGTTAACACGCACAGGGGAGACTCCAGCAGGAACAGAGCTGGCCGCTGAAATCAGGTTGCACTCTCTTTAGATGCTCTAGCCATTCTGGTTCATGCTACTGTGCCTTCCCTTTAAAGCAAGATACTTCCTCATTGCTGCACGAATAAAATGGGAAGGGCGTGCCTCTTAAGAAATGAGTGGCACTAACCCAGTGAGGCAGGAAGCTTCCCTGTGCTGTGGGAGAGGCTGGGACCCCATCTGCATTCCTCACTGAACTCCTCTCTACCCCCTCGAGGCTCCAGGGTGACTGCAACCTCTTGTAGACAAGGTGGAGTCCCCTTGACTTCAAACACCCTGACATCCTCTGAAGAGGCTCTGTTCATGAATAAACATTCACTGTACTTCTGGGAAGCAGCAAGCGCTGTCTTGGGCACTGGGATTTCAGCAGTGAACACAAGAGATAAAGTCCATGCCCTCGGCAGCTGATATCCTAGTGGGGAGAGCAGGCAATCAACAAGGTAAATACATAAGCTGAATAGTATTTGTTGTGTATTATGATCTCATTCTTATGGTTATGTCTGTCTCTCCATCGATCCATCCATCCACCCACCTATCCATCCATCCACCTGTCCATCCATCCATCCGTCCATCCATCCCCCCATCCATCCCCCATCCACCCCGCAACCATCCATCCACCATCCATCCATCCACATAAATGTCTAGAAAGATGCTTGGAAGTGGTGCTTGCCTAATATTACTGATAATCACTTCTGGATAAAGGCGTTTGGAATAATTAACATTCATCCTTGTGCTTTCCCACATTGCTTAAATTCCTTACTATAAGCCACATTTCTTAAACACAAAGACAAGGGTGAAATATGCCGAGAACACACAAACAACAGAAATCCATGCAGGAAGGAGGGAGGCAGGAACAGGTACAGGGAGAAGGCAGGGCTGTGTGACCGTGACAGAGGCAGAGGCTGGAGGGACACACTTTGAAGACTCAGGAAAGGCCATGAGCCAATGCAGGCAGGTGGCTGCTAGAAGCTGGAAGAGGCAAGAATACGGATTGTCCCCAGAGCCCGAGCAGGAACAAGCCCTGTTGACACCCTGACTTTAGTCCAGTTGACACCCTGACTTTAGCCCAGTGGATGTGACTTCAGATTTTTGTCCCCCGGACTGCAGGAGAAGGAAGCGTGTTGTTCTGAGCTGCTGTCTGTGTCTCGCCAGTGTGGGACAGTTCCACAGGCGGCAGCTCGTTCTGTCCTCATGGAAGCCTCTGCCATAGGTGTTACAGTTACTCCACTTTACAAATAAGAAAGCTGAGCACAGAAGAAAGAAGGGTGTAGCCCCAGGACACATAGTGTCCTTTCGGTGCAGTGGGGCAGAGCCAACCCAGGCTTTCCAGAGTGCAGAACCCATACTCTCTCTCTCTCTCTCTTAACCTCTTATTTTGAAACACTTTAGATTTCCAGGAAGTTACAAAGCTAGTATAGAGAGTTCTGGTACCCCCACGCCATGTTTCACTCAGTCCCCCCCCCTCCCCCATGGTTGTATCTTGCAAAGCTCTAGCACCATATGAGTGTATGACATTGGTTACAAAATGTGTCTCTGGTTCTCTATCAGTTCAGCACATGTAGATTTCATGTAACCAGCACCGCAAGCAAGATACAGAACTATGCCATTGGCACAAAGACCTGCCTTGCACCCCCCCCTTTACAGGTGCACCCAGACCTCTCCCCTCCCTGACCCCCGGCAACCACCATGCTCTTCTCCATGTCCACATCTTGTCAGTTCTGGAAAGAAAGATACACGAACTCTGAGAGGGTGTCGCCTGTGGGGACAGGCTCTTTTCTCGCGGCATCCATCCACATGTGCCTGTAGCCTAGCTTCCTCAACCATCTGCTGGTCTGGGGACATTCCAGTTGTTTGTTGAGCTGTGCTGTTCCCTCTGAACCATATTGCCTCACGGTGCTCAGGGCAGGAGAGGAAAAGCCTCACCAGCTGGCCCTGCCGCTGGCCCGGGGTGCGGTTCTGGTGCGTGAGTTGAGAGCAGTTGGGAGGATGGATGAAAGTTTTGGACACATCGTGGTGAGCCAGGGTTGCAGACCACACAGATTTTTCTTGACAGCTCTGCAAATTTGGGGACATGTTTTCAAAACCAAGCTGCTAAAATGTTTATCTCCGCGGGACAGAACATCCTAAGACTATCGTCCGTTAAAGCGTGTTGTTCATCAGGACCAGAGCAGTGAGGTCACGAGCTTCCCGTCAATCCCCCTAGGAGCTGAGACTGGCGTCATACCTGTCCAGGCTGGCGATGGTGCCAGGGGGCACGCTGCGCCGGCTCCTGAGCGTGGCTCTGCCCACGGCCTCGCAGTCCGAGCTGCTGGCTGCGCTGGATCCGGGCAGCCAGAAGCATCCAGAGCACACGGTGGAGAATGACGGTGGCGGGGAGCAGGCCGACCTGGGCAGGAGGAGGTGAGTGCGGCATCCGGGCTGCTTTTGGAAAACAGTGGGGTGACATTCCATGAAGGGAACACACGGAGGGAGGAAGCAGGGCGCCCGCAGGCCGGGGCACACACACCCTCCCTGGTCGGCACTTCATTGCTCGGGGAACCAAGGACAGCCAGACAGGTGGCCAGGAACCCTTTTGAAGTCATGGGAGGCCTGAGTATTTTGTTCAGACTTTTATCTTCGTCACCTATTTATTTTTCAAGTAGAATCTTAAGAAAAGATTCCCCTGCTGCAAATGCCACACACACAGGTTAAAGAAAGTGTAAAAAATACATACAAGGAAAACGAAGAAAAAGAAATGCCCTGGTTCTACTATCTGGAGAAAATGGCTGGGAGCATTTTCTTACAATTCTTCCAGAATGTGTTTCCTTGCTGGCTTTATGGGTGTGTTTGGTGTGTGCGTGTGAGTGTGTGAGTGCATAAAATTCGTACGAGTATCTCTGCGTGTGTAGCAACCCCAGCATACACAACCTTGCATCCTGCTCCTCAGAACCTTACAGCACAGGGAGTTTGCTCGTTTCCTTCTGACTCTCGTCCATGTGCGGACATCGTTCTGTGCAATAGTTATCACACCATTTAGAGTGTATTCTCTGCTGTTTTATTAATTTAAAATTCACACATGGCAGTTATTGCAACCCCTTCACGGGTTGTTAAGAGCTGTGCAATGTTCCACGGAGGTGTGTAGCATAGTGGGTGCAGCTGTTGCCCTCTGACCCGACGTTGGGTTTGGATTCGTTTTTCCCTCAATTATGGACAACGCTGCGGACATACTTCGCTTTAGGAGCGGGTTTCAGGCGTTAATTTGGTCATCCGAGGCTCTTTATAAGGAAAGGCAGGAAGCAGGGCTGTGGAGTGAGGGGTGTGGGAGCAGCAGCAGGGCCACTTGAGAATAGAGTTTGTGGGGGACGAGGGAGCAAGAAAAGCCACAACCACACCGGAAAAGAGTGTTGAACGCCAGGCATTTTCCTGAGAAAGGAGGCGGTGCCCTTTTATCAGAGTCATAAGGGGTCCGTGACTCAAAAAGGTAAGGAGCACTGCTAACGGCAAAGAGTAGGGTGGGGTGAGAGGCAGGGTGGGACTGTGGGAACAATAGCTGTGGGGTAGGGGTGGGAGTCCACAGGGGCTAAAGGAGTCCTCTCAGCGCGGTGGGACCCTGCAGTTGGGGCCTGAATGTGGGCGTGGCCCTAGGGCTGGTCAGAGGGCTGGGCATGGGCGTGGTCAGGCGTGGGTGGGTGCAGTCGGCATGAATATAAGCAGGGTCAGGACTGGGTAGGTGCTGTCAGAGGGCTGGGCGTGGGCGTGGTCAGAAGGCTGGGTTACTGGGTGTGGGTGTGGTCAAAGCTGGGTGTGGGCGTGGTCAGAGGGTTGTATTGGCTCTTTTCAGAGGGCTGGGTGTGGGCAGGGTCACAGAGCTGTATGCCACAGGGTGGTTTCTCTGGGTGCATAGCCAGTGAGGGACACGCAGATATTGGAGGTGACCCTGAGGCAGGAATGTGGCCACCCATGAGTACCTTGTTCACTGGGCTGTGCCTTCAGCCAGCTCAGTTGGGGAGGCTGGTGAGCAGAGACTGCTGATGGACAAGGCATGAGTGTGGAGCATGCGTGTGCCATTTCTTTGCCTGGCCTCATGGCCAACTGGACTGGATCAATTCTGGAGCTCTAGGCCACTTGCCACAGTCTCTGAGGGCAAGGCTGTCACCACTCCTGTGTCCCAAACACCTGGTGCCTGGTCACAAGTTCAGGGTCTAGGGTTTCAGGCAACAAAATCTGACTGACTAATCTCAGCAGGGAAGGGTGTGTGAAGGACCTGTCAGAACCCCAGGAGAGCGGGACGCCCAGGTCCTGGGACGGGCAGGACCAGGAGAGTACAAAAGACATGTGCTCTGGGATGCTGCCCTCAGAGGACCTTTTTCTCCACCCAAGAGTTCGCCTTCTGGGAGAGTGAGCCTGACTCAGCCTGGGAGAGAGGCCGTCTCCACCACCAGCCAGGCAGTGTGAACCAGCTTGACCAGAGCAGAGGACAGACAGGACTCCGGGTTCCACACTGTCCTTTACTGAACGGATATGAGCCCAAGGCTCGCGAACGTCTCCCTCCTCCCGCTCTCCTGCATGACTCTGCAGTGTCCCTTCCCCTGCGGCCGAGAGTCACAATCCTTCATGTAGCCTGAGAGTTCCCGGGCCAGCCCACCTTCCAAGCTTCCACTGTGCTATTTCAACTTTCTTAATATATTATAAAACACTCCTGAGCTCCTACCGTGTCCACTGTTGTAGGGACTAGTGAATGCGGGAGAGTAAGGGGCGTGGTGGGCACTCTGTAAGTCAGCACATAGATCGGGTTCCTCCACACATGTGTCCTCCCTCTGGGGGGGTGCAAGACTCACCTCGAGTGTCCCCGCCTCTAGGCAGCCTTCTGCCGTGTGACTGATGTCACCCGTTACCTGGCTCTGACCCCTAGACTGGGAGCCCCTTGGGAGCAGAGATTGTGTCTTGACCAGGGAAGGTGCTCGATCAGTGTGCTTCCAATGGGAGACAGACCATGAAAACGAGCTCTCCCTGTCAGCCCAAGGTCATGTTGAAGGGTGGAGTGCCATCGTGCTTTTCAGGAAAGTCTATTCTAGGAAATAGTAAGACCCTCCCTTCTTCAGGAAGCACCAGGGCTGGTGGCAAGCCCTGGAGAGCCGACTGCGAGGAGAGCTGATAAGCAGAGGACTGGAGAAGATGCTCTGGGCCCGCGAGAGGAAGGAGAGGTAACACTGGACACCTGCTCAGGTGGGGCGGGCGGAGGTCAGCCTGGCTGCCCGTGAGTGGGACAGGAGATGAGGGGCCCAGGAACCTGGGGGAGGGTGACTGCCACCATACCCACATTCTTTCCCGAAAGACCACAATCTTTGCTCACAGTGGAGTTTAGGAGCTGAAGATATGCTTCTCGCTATCAGTGGGAGAATGTTCTCTTATCATTAGTTACCACTTTAGTGTATTTATTTTAACTAGTGGCTGTTTTCAAATGGGATGTCGTTAGAGGGAGAGTAAATCCCTATTGCAATTTGGAGTGTACAGTTTACGAAGCCCTTTGCCGCCTACTGCACTGAGCCTCCCAGCCTTCCAGAAAGTGGGGATGGTAACGCTGGAGCTCAGGGAAGTCAGAGAAAGAGGCACCAAGCCTGCAACTGGGAAACGGTGGCCATGGGACCTGGGACCATCCGACTACCACTTTCTTTCCCTAGACTTCCAGGCCAGTGACCTTTCTATTCCGTCAAGCACCTTTCTCTTTTAGCTGTGGTTTCCGCACACCTGGAGGTCAGAGGAAAGTTAGGGGCAGGGTGGTTTTAGATTGCTACAGTTGCCAAGTGCGTCCAGTGTTTCCCACTAGGAAAGCTTTGGAGAAAGAGTGACGTCAAGTAGGTTCATAACAGGGTAGAAAGTGATCCTGCGGCCCAGTGCGTGCTCTGGAAACAGTCGATGTCCGAGAGAAGCATGCAACCTGAGTCCTGCCCCTTCCAGTTTTTCAGCTACGGTAAAGGTGTTGAGGCCAAGCTTCATGAATTGTTTGTGTTAACAATTCTGGAGCCATTGATAGTAGTCTGGATGTCAGAATTTAGTCCTAAAGCAATTAGATCTGGATTTTGAGCCCAAACCAAGCAACTAAAGTTCGAGCTGTAAAAATGTGAAGTCCTCCACGAAGGAGCAGAAGTCAGTTCCTCCAGACTGGGATGGGGGCGAAGGCACTCCCAGGCTACACTCTTGTGAGCGGAGCAAGTACAGATCAGGAGCGGTACTGGTCCCACTCCCCTGGCTCACTCTGCTAGCCTTTGCCCTGCCTGGAGGCACGTGGAGCTCTGGCAGGAAGATGAGAGACCGAATCACACAGAGCTGGGTTGGAATCCTTGCTCAGATTCACACGAGCTGCGAGGACAGGAAGCAGTGGAGCCTCGTCTGCCACATCTGACCCAGCTGTGCTCGGACACAGAGAGCACTGTGGCTTTGGCTGGTATAGGCCTCTTAGAAGGAGTCCTGGCCATTACCAAGAGCATCCAGGGATTTAGGGACTGGACCACAGGATTCCAGCAATCCTTTTATGGGACATCCCCAGTGTCACTCTTCTGTTTCAAACGCAGTTGGCCTGACTTCTAACTCTTGCTTTGAGGTCAGATCTCATCAGCCTGCTTTTGGTATGAGCCTCACGGGCAATGACGTCCTGGTAAACGTTGAGCCATTGACTGGTGGGGAGAGAGACAGAGACAGATGCTCTGATTTGTAGTATTTCCCAGTTTCCGTGGTGTACGTACTCTGACCAGGGCCGATTTCAAGCTAACAACATGATGACAAGAGGCTTGCAAGAGTTGTCTGTAGACGCCACTTGCTGTAGGCTTCAGCTCATTTCAGGGGCCGTCTGATGACCACAGGGGAAAAGTCTCTCATTAAAATGACACCTGATTGAGGACCTCAGGACCCAAAGTGGGTTCTCCCGGAGAACTCCACCAGGACACTCAGGAGGGTCAGTTGCCAAAAATGTCAAATCTGATCTTCTGTTCTTTCTTTAGTATATTAAAGAAGACATGTCCCCCTCTCAGAGAGAGGGTGGTAATGCCTGGAAAAGGCAGCTGGCCACACCTGTCCCTGGAGTCCATCGGAGAACCGGCTGCTGTGCCCATTGTAGGGGCGGAGACCATTGATTTATTACACACAGGAGAGAAGCTCTTTATATTCAGAAATCCAAAGGAGCCAGAGATCTCATTGCATGCTCCTCCCAGGAGAAAGAAGAAGAACTTTCTGAATGCCAAAAAGGCCACTTGGGCCTTGGGCATGGACTAGTCCCAAGGAAGGCTCCAAGGAGTCTGAAGACAGATTTTTCTTTTTCTCCTGCCCACTCGTGTGTGTGTGTTTATAGGGTACAACTCATAGCTATAAGTCGCACATGCGGAAGACGCAGACACCCCCAACACCCACGACGTTCAAGGACTCCGTTTAATCTGGTGTCATGAATTTCCAGAGGGTCTATTCTCTTTGGCATCACGAGGTACGTGCTGAGACACAGGGGCAGCCTTGAATCCTTGTTGCCTTCAGTTTCACCTCTGTAAGGGTCTGAGGGAGACCCTAGCCTCCAGTTTGTACCTCTGCAACTTCTGGGGGCACATGGGCTGTGTGTCCAAGCGAGGCTCTTTGTTCCAGCATTTTGTGTGTGAGCTACTCTGTTTTTCTCAATGGAACTTTCGAAAATAAATGCATTTAACACAAAGCTCTTCTCGGTGGCACTTGGTTTTGCTTTATGTAGGAACCCTTTATTTTCCTTACTTCTTGTGTTTTGGCTCACGTTGTTGTGTTCCACAGAGATTTGCCCTCTGTCATTCTAGTGGCCAGAAAATGTGCCAGCCACTGGGGTATATGGTCTCTGACTCAAATTAGAGTTATTTCCCCCTTTCATAAATGAGGAAATCCAAAGGCTTAAGAAGATGAGGTGATGTATAAAGATCACAGAGCCAGTAAGTAGCAGAATCAGGGTTCATACTCTTTAAAAAAAATTATTTACTTATTTGAGAGAGAGAGAAAGCACAAGCAGGGGGAGCGGCAGAGGGAGAAGGGAAGCAGACTCCCCACTGAGCAGGGAGCCTTACATGGGGCTCCATCCCAGGGTCCTGGGATCACTACCTGAGCTGAAGGCAGATGCTTAACCGACTGAGCCACCCAGGTGCCCCCAGGGTTCATAGTCTTTATGGTCCCAAACCCTCGCCCTTTCTCCCAGACTCGATCAGTGGGCACATTTGCCAACAAACAAACTGCACACAGGCCCTTGTGTTTCACAGAGTGCTTTTATCTGCTCTGACCCTTTCCACTTCCATAGCAGTGGTTGAGCCAATGATGTCTCGTTGAGGCTGGACTGGATCATTGCATGAGCTTTCTAAGAGCCAGGCAAAGAATACCATTGCAGAGAGGGTAGGAAATGATTGAGAAGGGCATCCTGTCACCAGCAAGGGGAAGACAAGGGATCAGATGAAGCATCTGCTGCCTGAGAGTCACTGCTGGACCCTTCCAGCTACTTTAACCCACTTCCAGTCCTCACTAATACCCCAGCAAGGTGGGCATCACTACTCCCATTGTACAGCCAAGAAAGCTGAGACTCAGAGAGTATAAGTAACTTGCCCGGGATCACACCACCTACAAGGGAGAGATATGGTTTTGAAGCCAGATCTCCTAACTTTCAAACCATTATCTGCCATGAGACATTTTGTTTGTTGATGACTAGAAGGCCAAGTCTTCTTTGTACTTTCCAACCAGCACACATGCAGTGTGGTGAACAGGGACCTTTGCTGGGGGTCATACTTCTTCCATCACGAGCTGACACGTGGCCATGTCACGACATTAATGGATACGCAGGAGCAGGCAGGTCAAGTGTAAGAGAGAAGAATTGATGCAGCCAGCTTTCCCATCAGAAGATCCCGTGAGCGGAGCAAGGATAAGAGCAGTGATTTTCACACATAGAGTAGTGGAGTAGAAAATGCATGGTCTTTGGTGTAAGATGACTTGAGTTCATCCCGCCCCACCACTTGTGAGCTGTGTGTCCCTGGACAAGCACCTGACCTTTCTGAGCCTTATGTTCATCACCAACAAAATGGTGATAAAAGTTCCTTGGTGTGAGGATTAGATGAACTGGATCTGTAAAGCGCTTATTGGTGGTGTGGACCTGTCCCATCTGTGTCCTTTTCTACCTCTTGAAGGTGACCCATCTGCCCTTCTAATAATTTCCTGCTTCTACAGGGCTCTGCTAGAATCATGCATGCTTGAAAGTAGATTGCACATAAGGATCTCAGAAAATAGCTCAAAATTATGGGCTGGAGGCTGATTGAAGAGGCTCTTAGCAACAACAGGAGGTGCCCAAGCTGTTTAAAATACGGCATTTCAACCTAATAATAACTCCCTATGTTAATAGACAGAGAAATACTAACTATTGATTTACTTTCTCTACTACACGACAAACGTGAAGACCAGGGGAAGCCTGTGCTTCTGCAGTCAGGTAGTTAGATTTGAATCCTGCCTGGACAACTTTGGAACAAGTCACTGTACCACTGTGAACCTCAGCCTCCTCATCTGTCAGTCAGGGATCCTAACACCTACCTTAGAATAAAGAGGTGTCATAAAGAATGGAGATACTGCCTATTATGTCCATAGTGTCCAGTAAAATACTGGTGTACAGTAAATGTAGCTTATTTGTTATATTATATTTTTACACATTCACATAAATGAGCTTGGTGGCTTGTATCATTCCTGTTGACACTCCAGGTGAACACAGTGACCCTTCTAGAAGGGGCTGTTCCTACCACAACACATGGAAGCCTACTTATGAGAGAGAAGCTCCAGGGAACTTGGATTGAGAGGACTTCAGTTCAAGTTTGAGCTCTGTTACTTATACACTGTATGAAATTAAGAAAACAGCTAAACTTCTCTGAAGCTCAGCTTCCTGTGGATTCTGTCTTCTATGATGAATTCAGTCTGATTGAATTGACAGACACAAAAATAAATAATTTTTAAATTCAAGGGATAAAAATAGATATATGAAAAATCATGCTGTAGGATTTGGGATTGAGAGCCAACCCGACTGGGGAGATTTGGGAACAGTTTTATGTTTATGACCCCAAATCTTTATCTCCAGATTAGACTGTTTCTCAGGCTCCAGATGCTTATGTCTACAGATTGCTGGACATCTCCTCCTGGACAGAGGCCTCAGCCTCAGCATGTCCATCCCCAAACTCATCAGCTTCCTAGAAAACCCATTCCACCATGGATGTCCCCTCTCTTGAGTGGACGGTACCAAGCCAGAAATTTACAAGTCATCCTAGACATCTTCCTGTTTCTCAGCCCCCAAATATGATGGCAAAATCTTTCTGATTGTATTATTGCATTAGCCTTGACATCTATGCCCTCCTCTGCCCCTTCACTCCTGCCCAGGCCAGCGTATCACCACCTCTCTCCTGGTTGGTGCCAACAGCCTCCTTCCTTCCAGGCTGGCCCCAGCCTCTTTGCTCCATGGTAGCCTTGTCTAAGTTACTCCCTTGCTGAAAGACCTCCAAAGACTCTCCATTTCTTCTAAGACCTCCATGCATTGTCCTCTGATTACCTTCCTAGCTGGTCTGTAGGGGAAGCCCTGCTTTCCAAAGAGCCACTGAGTGACAATAAGATGCGACGGATAAGGTGGATCTGGGTTTGCTTCTCAGATCTGCCATTTACTGGGTAGCCCAAGAAAAGTCACCAATCTTCTGTGAATTTCTGTTTCCTCTCCTATTTTATAGAATTAATGAAGTGATACCTAAAATGTGCCTGGCACAGGGAACACACGATAAATGTTAGGTATTATTATTGTTGTAGAAAGTTTATAAACAGAGGAGCACCATTATTTGGTTTGCTTTGGAAAGGTAAGGCTAAAGGCCTTGTGGAGGATGGGCCAGAGGTAGAAACAGTAGGCTTCTCATTGACCCATTCTCCAACACGCAGCTACAGGCAGGGACTGAGGAGAGCCAATCCTGTTACAGCTTTTTGTGCACCCTTGCTTCTCTGGCCTTCGTTCACCAACGCCAAAAGCAATGGCAACCAGCACACCACCAATAACCACAAGAGCAACTGTTATTGTTGAGTTTACCTTCATTTGGGTAGTGTGTTCAGGGGAAGGGGTTTCCTCCCCCAGCCCCAGGAAATGACTCATCACTGGCTCCCCACAGACTGTGAATTCAGCAATCTCTGAATTCTCACTGGGATGTTTGGACCATTATATTTAATGCATTTGTTGATACTGTTGTGATTTTGTTTCAGTCTACCAAGTTGCTATTTCATTTTTCTTTCTTTGATCTGTTATTTACTGTCTTTTCTTCCATTCCTGCCTCCTTAAGCACTGAGTCTCTTTTATGATTCAGTTTTATCTTCTCTATTGAATTACCATAGCTCCCCTTTTAGAGTTGTTCTAGGGTTCACCCTATGTATCTTTTACTAATCATTTTCTACCTTCAAATAGTATTATGTGCTTTCACATATAGTATAAGAATCTTACACTGTATACTTCCAGTTCCCTTTTCCATCCTTTCTGCTGTTGTGTGCCACATTTTGTTTCTATTTGTGTTAAACTCCCACATACACTGATATTATTTTACTTTTTAGAAGCAGTTATCTTTTAAAGAGATTTAAAATGAGAAAACTGTATTTTATGTGCATGCAAATATTTACAACTTCTGGTGCTTTTAAAAAAAATGTAGATCCATGTTTCTGTCTTGTCTCATTTTCCTTGTACATAATGTCTGTAGTATTTCTTCTAGGGCAAGTTTGCTGGTGATGAATTTTCTCATCCTTTATGTCAAAAGTCTCTTTATTGCCTTCATTTTTGAAAGATATTTTTACTGAGTATAGAATTCTAGGTTTGCAGCATTTTACATTTTCTCACTACTTTAAAGATGTCACTCTGTCTTCTGGGTTGCTTTGTTTCTGACAATTTGTGTGTTGTATTGGTTTAATGTTCCTCCCCATATATCAGTATTTTTTTCCTCTGCCTGTTTGAAAATTTTTTTATAAGAAGAGCAGCTTTTTTTTTTTTTTAACTCAGAGTTTTGTAGTAATTCGACTATGGTTACCCTTGTGTGGTTTTCTGCTTGGGGTTTGCTGGATTTGGGGGGATTTGTATAGTTTTCATCCAATATCAGAAAAGTTTTGGTCTTTGTGTCTTTAAATAATTTTTTTGTTCTACTTCCTTCTCCTCTTCTTTGGCAACTCTGATGACACATATTAATCTGCCTGATGTTGTCCCAGAGGTCACAGAGGCTCTATTCATTTTTTCACTCAGGGATATCAACATTACTTTCAGTCATCATGTCTCTTTAAGCTCCCCTTGGCTGTGACAGTTCCTCAGATTTTCCTTATTTTTGATGACCTTGACAGTTTTGTGGAGCTCTGGTCTGGTATTTTGTAGAGTTTTTCTCTGTTGGAATTTTTCTGATGTTCTTCTCATGATTTGACTGGGGTTATGGGTCTTTGAGAGGAAGACTACAGTGGGAAAGTACCATTTCATCCCATCATATCAAGGAGAGATACCATCTGCTTGACTTAACACTGTTAATGTGCCCTTGATCACCTGGATGAGGTGTGTTTGTCAGGATTCTCCACTGTATGGTTACTGTTCTGCCCCCTTTGGAAGAAAGTCACTATGCACAGACCACACTTAAGGGGTGGACAGCTGTGCTCTTGGAAGATGGCGGTGTTTATATAAATTATTTTGAATTCTTGTGTGTGGGAGATTTGTCTCTTCTCCCCCACTTGTTTCTTTGAATATGTATTAATATCAATACGGACTCATTTATTTTATACTTGGAGCTATAATCCATTGCTACTTTATTTTATTGCTCAAATTGTTCCAGCTTTGGCCACTGGGAACTATTTCAGTTGGTTTTTGGGTCCCTTTGACATACCCCCATCATTGTGGGTTTGTTTGTTTGCTTGCTTGTTTGTTTTAGAGCAGATTCTGTTTAGAGCCAAAATCCTTTTCTGGCACTACAAGATTCTCCTGGCTTATCTTGGAAACTGCTTGGCCCAGTCTTAGAATTTGCCATTTCTCTAAGGAGCCCTAGTTCCTTTTATTGGTATGAGAAATTACTTGCCCCTGGAGAACTGATTACAGATGATTTTCTTTTCTTTTCTTTTCTTTGTGCTTTTTGGTAGCTTCCAAATTTGTTAAAATGAATGTCTATTGTCTCTGTAATCAGAAAAAGTACAAAAATGATATCTAAAATCAGAGTCAGGATAAAGAAAATAGTTTCCGTAATTTGCCTTCTAATCATCTTCCTGGTTTAGGAGTATCTAAGACCCACTTCACATAACAATCATAAATCATAAAATTAACTCTTCTTACCAATTCTTGCACTGTGAACTGAATAGGGAGATTTGAGTGATCTGCAGACAATCCTAGTTTCTGAGATCGAGTTCTGCTGCATATAACAGAAAAACCCAGATATTAGTGATTTAAATAAAATAGGAGTTTAATTTTCTCTCATGTAACATGTAATCTGAAGTGGGCAGTCCAGGCTGGGACAGGAGCTCCATCCACATCACTAATGCCACTTTTCTGCTCAGCCATTCTGGGTACATGGCTTCCACCCCCAAGGTGATCTCATAGTACCCAGATGGCTGCCACAACTCAGATCTTCACATCTTCATTCCCGACTGAGAGAAAGAGAAAGTTGAAGAACAAAATATACTAGTTTGAGGAACTTTTCCAGACACCCCCTTGGTGATGTCTGCTTACAAATCATTGGCCAGAACCGAGTCACATGACCACCTCAGCTGCAAGGGATGATGGGAAATGTCATTTTTACCAGGCATCCCCCAAATTGAGATTTTCTAGTAAAATAGAAGGGGAGAAAGGGTTTGGGTGGGCAACTCAGAATCTCTGCCAAATTCTCACGTGACTGTGGGAAACCAGAAATGGTCCACCGTTTTATCTTGCAGGGAGAGGAAGCCAGGGCCTTCCGTGTGCATTTCTTCCACATAGATTCTCATTTGCCCTGCAGAACACTTGAGACTCAGAGGTGAATATTACTGTTCCCACTTACTATGAAGAAACTGGGGTTCAGGTAAATCAAGTAGTGCCCTCGGGGTCACCCAGCTTAGCAAATTCCAGGGCCGGGTTTCTAACTCCTGTCTGTCTGACTTCTTCCCACTGCACCATCCTGACTTCACTGGTCTGCAGTGACTGCATCGTTCATGTATTCTTTCAGCCACTGACATGTGCTGTTGTGTCCTGACACAGAGATATTTAATGTGGGTCCAATGGATGAGTGATGAGGGGCGCTTACTCTAGTGGAGAGCAGACATTGATCAGGGCCCTACGGGGCCATCTCCAGGGTGTTGTGAAGGGCCCCCTCTTTCTGGAGGCCACCAGGGAAAGGTCGCCAAGAATATACAGTGCACCTGAGCCTGGAACACTGGGAAAGGGAGGGCAATGCATGCAGAAGGAAGGGTGCAGCCCAGGCCTGAAAGTATTTTAGTGCACGTGGGAAGATGGGGTGAGGATCTTCCTGAGCAGAGAACCCAGGGTGGCCGGGCTGGTCTGGACGCTCAGAGGCTCTGTGTTTTGCCGGGAGAGAGTGTTAAGGGAATGACCTGCCAGCCGAGCTGGGCCTTGGCTATCTGTTGGTGCCCAGTTGGCTTCCACTGTGCATTTACAGCCCCTTGCACACATCTGCTGTGCTGTGTTCTCACACATTCTGTTTCTGGAGTTCACACAGGGAACACCCAATGGGATGTGTGGGAAATGCTGGTGGTTTGCACTGCGGTTCCTTCATTTTTAGAAACATGTGAGTTTACTCGTCCCTGCTGGTGAGCTGTGGGGGTTGATGGTCCATGGACTCCCCTGGGTTCCCAGCTCCTGTGATGTCTTGGCTGTATGCGCCCTGAAGCTTAAAGCCATGCTTCCCTCAGAACCGCACCTCTGGAAGCCAAGACCAGACGTGTGTGTGGAGGGGGCGACCATGGAGAATGGAGTTGAGTTTTTTCTGGAGATGGCTCTGTGAAAGCAATATTCCTTCTATAATAGGTCCAACAGCGGACAGGTTACACACATGGGCAGGTCACAAAAACATCATTTTCTCCTTTTCTATGAACAACTCAATTTCCATTTTTAGCCAACATTCCATCCACAGCAGAAAGCTTAATCCATTCATGGCCATGGAGGCCCCATCAAATTTAGTGATTTCTTAGACAATTTTAGTTTAAGCTCAGGTGATTTCAGGGTTTCTCCCTCCCTTTCTCTCACAGCTAGCATTCTGGTTTTGGGGAGCCAGAGTGTCTGGCCCGTGGTTCTCCTTGGTAAGTAAGCACCTTCACAGTGTGAACAGCCTGCCTGAGGTTTGGTTGTCAGTCTCCATCTACTTCAGCTGCTGGCCTGGGCTGTCATCTGTGGTTGTGACCCAGAAGGCCCTAGGCCCCTCCCCCAGCTAAGCCTTGCACTCCTGTCTGCTCTCCTTGTGCCATGCAGGGTGGGGGTGGATTCTGTGATGCTGCCCTCAGACCTGCTGCTGGGACCCCACTGGGCCAACACTGCCCCCCCACACCCACCACCATGATGACAGTGCACTTTTCCCTGGGCTGCTGCTCTTCAGAGCCCCAGAAAGGAAGGCATGTGAGTCCCCTCTAACTGGAGTTCTTAACATACCCCCTTGCCCCTCTCACATCCCAGGGCTCGGGCTCTTCCTGGAGAGGGGACACAGTGTGGAATTCCTTCTGGAAGATACTCTCTTGTCATCCTGCCCTCTCCTCCTCCTCTTCCTCTTTCCCCCACAGCCTCAGTTCCTGTTAGGTTAGAAATCTGGGTTTTATTCATAATATACTTTTGCTAACTCTATTGTTTATGGTCCAGTCTTTATACTGAGAACACTTTTGACCCTTTCAAAGTTTGCCTCTTGCAGTTAAAACCTTTGGATTTAAAACTGTGTCTTCTATGCTTGGACAGACATTTCTCCAAGGAAGACATCCAGATGGCCAACAGACACATGAAAAGATTCTCGACATCACTCATCATCAGGGAAATGCAAATCAAAACTACAAAAAGATATCACCTCACGCCTGTCAGAATGGCTCAAATCTAAAGCACAAGAAACAAGGGTTGGTGAGGATACGGAGAAAAAGGGAACCTCCTGCATTGTTGGTGGGGATGCAAAGTGCTGTAGCCGCCATGGAAAACAGCATGGAGGATCCTCAAAAAGTGAAAATAGAACTACCCTATGATCCAGGAATCATACTGCTGGGTGTTTACCCAAAGAATACAGAAGCACTAATTCAAAGGGAAACATGCACCCCGATGTGTATAGCAGCATTATTTACAATAGCCAAGATATGGAAGCAGCCCAAGTGTTCATCAACTCATGAATGGATAAAGAAGATATGGTATACACACACACACACACACACACACACACACACACACACACACACACACACTGGAATATTACCTGGCCATGAAGAAGAACGGAATCTTGTCATTTACCATGACATGGATGAAACTGGAGAGTGTTATGCTAAGCAAAATAAGTCAGTCAGCAAAAGGCAAATATATTGTTTCACTCATATGTGGAATTTAAGAAACAAAACAAACAAGTATAAGGGAAAAAAAGAGAGAGAGGCAAACCAAGAAACAGACTCTTAACACTACAGAACAAATTGATGGTTACTGGAGGGGTGGGGTGGGGGATGGGTGAAATGGGTCATGGCGACTAAGGAGAGCACTTGTTGGGATGAGCGCCAGGTGTTGTTTGGAAGTGTTGAATCACTATATTTTATACTTGAAACTAATATTACACTGTATGTTAACTATACTGGAATTAAAACAAAAATGTAATAAGAACAGTCTTCTGTGGTTTTTAAGAGATAATTTTGAAAGTCCATTGCTTCTGTTTTAACTCTGATCTCTTCTGGGTCATTCAGAGGTGACGACCATGTGTGTTGAACGTTGCTGCCTGTGTGGGTGATGGGTACAAGGAAATGGGGTGCACTGGGGAGATCTGGATTAGCCCAGAATGGTTTTGGCCCACGTCCAGGTATCTGGCTTGACACAAGCTGCTGTCAGTGCCGCTTCTTCCCAGATTTCAGTCCTCGTCTGCAGAACAAACACAGGAAGCTCTACCGTCAGGCGCTTGCGTGTAGACCACTTGCAACAACAGAACCGAAGATTGCTAGATGGGTGGCAGGTGTCGTGACAGCGTCCTGCACATTGCTGGTGGCTCAGAGCTCCGGGAGGAGAGAAAAGATGTCGCGTGTATGAAGCACCTCGTGGAGGGGGTGGTGTTCTCTCAGGTGATCCCATTTCACACTCTGACCTTGTGAGATGAACATCCAAGTCCAGCAATGCTGGTCCTATCGTTTCCCAATTCCTCGAAAACTCACAGTGTCCGTTCTGCTTCATGGTCTTTCCCACTGGTTCCTACGTCCTGGGACATTTCCCTTCTCTGCAGCATGCTTGCATGCACGTGCACATACATGCCATTCTTGGTCTTTAGGTCCCACTTAAATGTTCCTTCTGAGAAGCACTGTCTGATGTCCACACTTAGTCTGGTACCCTCTTAATGCTCCCATAGTCCTACATGTCTTGTTTAAAATATCCATCACCCTGGTAGTTTGTACAAGTCAGCGTGCCTGGCTGGGCAGACTCGGGGAAGTCTGTGACTTTGCCTTACCCACCACTGTGTCCCCAGCACCTCGCACGCAGCCAGACACATAATAACGGCTCGGTTCGCACTTGGTGGATGAGTCGGTGAATTTTTCGCATCTCCATTTGCACACAGGAGGGGAACAAGGCTCAGAGACACGCAGGGACCCGCTCAGGGTCACCCAGCTGGCGAGAGGCATCGGCTGGCCTGCGACTCTGAGCTTACCATCCCAACGACATCAACAGGTGCTGAAAGGCTTGCATCGGAGCACTGTGGGAAGGTGGAGAGACTGGGAAGAAAGGACATGGAAATCATTCCTGCATTCCAAACACGTACAAAGGGAAAAGAAAACACACGCTTGAACAGGAGCTTGTTTTCAACCCTTCCAGATCATCTTATTCCCACACTTGCTCACTTCAGGTGTCTGCTCAACTGTCACCTTCTAGAGACCTGCCTGAGCCCTTACTTTGAAACAACAGCTCACCCTGAGCTTCCCCCTTCCCCGTGCCTGCTTGTTTTTCTCCCTGTGTTCACTACCGTCTGACACATTCCCTGTGTACCTGATGGGCTATTTGTGGCTGCGCCATGGAGCTGCGGTGTCACGCTGGGGGATGGGGACTCTGGCAGGCTTCTTCACAGCCACGTCTATCCCCAGTGACCAGAATGGTGCCTGACACCTAGAAGGCACTCAGTAAAACGTTGCAGAGTCAACGCAAAGTGAACAAAATGCATAAATGAAAAAAACCTGCATCGTCCTCATATGCTGCTTCCTGTCTTAAACATCTCTTCTCACTGAACAATCTTATTATGGCCGTTAGACCGGAGCTCCACTGTCTGGAAAGGTCACAGTCAGCTGGAACAGCTAAAATTAAAATTTTAAACTTCATTAGCATGGATGAGTGTGCAGTGAGGGGGACGCTCAAATACTGGGGGTGGAGTGTAAATTGAAAGAGCTTCTCTGAAAAGCTGACTCCTCACAACCTTGTCGAGAGTATATGTTGTCCAACACTTAGAATTTTGTCAATCTGATAGATGAAAAATTGAACGTGAACATAGTTAAAAAGCTGTATTGAGGCATAGCTGGCCTATGATAAATTGCACGGACTTAAAATGTACAACTTGATGCATTTTGACCTATGGATACTGTTACACCATCATCAAAATCAAGATGATGGACATATCCATCCCCCAGAAGAGTTTCCCTGTATGCCTCTGCAACCGTCCCTCTAGAGGCACTCCGCCCCTCTCCTAGGCAACCGCCAACCTGTCCTATTATTATAGATTAGTTTGCGTTTTAAGGCATTTTATGTAAATGGAGCCAAGCAACACATACCCTTTTTTTTGTTCGACCCCTTTCGCTCCGCGTAGTTACTTGGAGTCTCATCCATGTTGTTGCACAGATCAGCAGCTCGTTCTTCGTGTCGCAGAGGAGCATTCAAGTGCACGGATGCACCCCAGCTCACTCGGTCATCACTCAGCTGATGGACAGACGAGCTGTTTCAGGTTTGGGCTACTGCAAAATAAAGCTGTTCATGGTCGGGTATAAGCTGCTGTTCATGACCTGAGCTGAAATCAAGAGTCGGATGCTTAACCGATTGAGCCCCCCAGGCGCCCTGTCTTCATTCTTTTAACAGCGACTTTTTGAAGAGTAGAGTTATTCGTGTTGATGACGTCAACTTTGTTAGCCTTTTGTTTCACGGATAGATACCTTTCATAGATAGATAACTGTGAGATCTTTGCTCAACTCATCATCACAAAGAGTTCTTCCTGCGTTTCCTTCTACAATAGTGTGTGTGTATAGTTCTATAGCTTTGCATTTACATCTGTGATCCATTCTGAGTGGGGGTTTTTGGTATATAGTGCAAGCTATGCTCCATAGTTCTCTCTCTCTCTCTTTTTTTGCATGTGCACGCCCGATTGTCACGGCCTTATTTTTTGAAAAGGCTATTCTTCCTCCACTGAATTGGCTTTGCATCTTTGTCAGAAATCAGCTGCACGCATGAGTCAGTCTATTTCTGTCATCTCTGTTCTCTTCCATCGATCCATTGGTTTACTTTGATACCAATAGCAGTTTCTTAATTGCTATGGCTTTACTGCCTTTGATGAGGCAGTGCTGGAAATGTAGACTAGTTGTTCTTTTACAAGGTTGCTTTGGCTAGAAGAGGTTCTTTGCATTTCCATACACATTTCAGAATTACTTGTCAATTTCTACTCAAAAGCCTGCTGTGACTTTGGTTCAGATTGTGTTGAATCCATAGGTCAGTTGAGGGAGGATTTACATGTTAACAAGACTGAGTCTCCTGACCCATGGATGCGGTGTAGCTCTCCACTTACTCCAGTCTTCTGGAATGTCTCTCAGCAGTGATTTGTCGTCTTAGGGGTACTTTTGTCAGATTGACCCATAGGGGGTAAATATTTGTAATACTATTGTAAATCATGTTGCTTTTTAAAATTTCAATTTTTTTCCACTGATAAAATATAGAAATTCAATCGATTTTTGTTTGTTTACTTGTATCCTGCAAGCTTGCTAAACACACTCATTAGTTTTAGCGGCTTTTCTGTAGATTCCATCGATTCTATTTAGACAAACATGTTCTACATCTTTTCCAACCTGGATACATTTCATTTTCTTCTTGGCCTTATTGCACTGGCTAGAGCCCCCAATACAATGTTTAATAGAAGTGGTTAGAGCACATATAAGTGATTTCTTCCTGATTCAGTCTTTTGCCGTGAAGTATGGTGTTAGCTGTAAGTTTTTCATGGATGCTCTTTAGCATGTGGGAGAATTTCCTTTCAATTCCTACTTTGCTAATAGTTTCAATCAGAAATAGATGTTGGATTTTGTCAGATGCTTTATTTTCATCTATCAAGAGGATCGCATGGTTTTTCTTTTTCATCCTGTTAGAGAATGAATCACACTGATTATTTTTAAATATTAAATCAACTTTGTATTGTTAGCATAAATCCAACTTGGTCATGATATGCTGTTCTTTTTAAATATATTATTGGTTTCTATTTGCAGAGATTTTGCTGGAACTTTTGCATCTAAGTTCATAACGAATATTGGTTTGTACTTTTCTTGTAATGCCTTTCTGGCCTTAGAATCAAGGTATTGCTGGCCTCATAAAATTAGGTGGAAAGTCTATTCTCACTTTACTTACATGGAAAAGTATGGGGGAGTTGCATTTATTTCTTCCATAAATATTTGCTAGAATTCACCAGTGAATTTTGGGGCCTGGGTTTTTTATTATTAGCAGGTTTTTAACTAAAAATTCCATTTCTTTAAATATATAGAACATATCAGGTTATCTGGGGGTTTGGGAATAATCTTGGGTGGTTTGTGTCTTCTAAAGGATCTTCTCATATCATCTCAACTCATAAAGCTGTTCCTTATATTTCCTTATTTTCTTTTGATTTCATGTAGGCTCTGTAATAATGTCACTGCTTCATTCCTGGTCTGCATAATCTGCCTTCTCTTCTTTTATGTTTTCCTAATCAGCTTGCTTAGAGGCTTGTCAATTTTATTGGTATTTTCAAAGAAACAGCTTTTAGTTACTGATTTTCACTACTCCTTCTTGTTTCATTGATCCCTGATCTTATTTTCCCAATTTCCTTTCCTTTTAAAAAATTTTAAAGTTTTTCTTTAAATTCTAGTTCGTTAACATACAATGTGATAATAGTTTCAGGTGTACAATATAGTGATTCAACATTTCCTTACAACACCCGGTGCTCATCACTGACAAGTGCCCTCCTTAATCCCCATCACCTGTTTCCCCTATGCGCCCCCCCCCCACTCCCCTCCCCTCCCCTCTGTAATTACATCAGCTTGTTCTCTGTAGTTAAGTGTCTGTTACTTGGTTTGCCTCTCTCTCTCCTTTTTTTCTTTTTTCTTTATTTCAGTGAAATAAAGAAATCCTTTAGATTTTATTTGCTCTTTTTTTCCTCCTAGTTTCTTAAGGGACATTTAAAGTGGAGATCTTTTCTCTTTTCTGATACAGGAAGTCAGTGCTGCGAATTCCCCTCTAATAAATATGTTAGTCATAGCCAACAAATTTTGAGAGTGTCAGTTCTGGGTGGAGTCCAGTTGATTTCTTATCCTCATTTTCCATCACATTTTCTGCTTCTTTACATGCCTGGTATTACTCAGAGACACGCAGGGACCCGCTCAGGGTCAATCATCTTAGTGTGTTAAGTGCTAGATATTTTGTATTCTTATAAATAACCCTTAAGCCTTGTTCTAAGATGCTGTTAAGCACTTGGAAATATTTTGAGTCTGGTTTCGAGTCTGGTTTTTAAGACCTACTGGGTGGGACCAGAACAGAGTTTAGTTTATGGCTGACTCTTCCCCACTACTGGGATATGCTCTAAGTACTCTACAGGCTGATCCCTGGATTACAAGGCTTTCAAGTCTGGCTGGCAGGAAACAACACTCTTTCCAACCCCCTGTGAGCACTGAATGCTCATCCCTCCCATCTCCTTGGGTGGTTCTTTCCCGGCCTTCAGGTAGCTTTCTCACACCTGCTGACAGCACTGTACTGAGTAGTTGAGGGCGGCCTTTTGCAGGTCTCTGGAATTCTCCCTGTCCTGTACTCCTCCCAGAATCTCTGGACACCTTGAATTGTCTGGACTTTGAGCTCAGTCTCTTTAACTCAGGGAGCCCCCGGCCCCACCTGGGTTCCCTTCTCTGCAGCAGTGCCTAGAGTGTCTCACAAGGCAGAAAGTGAGGGTAGGGGCACCTGGGTGGCGCAGTCATTAAGCATCTGCCTTCACGCTCAGGGCGTGATCCCGGCGTTCTGGGATCGAGCCCCACATCAGGCTCCTCTGCTGGGAGCCTGCTTCTTCCTCTCCCACTCCCCCTGCTTGTGTTCCCTCTCTCGCTGGCTGTCTCTCTCTCTGTCAAATAAATAAATAAAATCTTAAAAAAAAAAAGAAAGTGAGGGTAGTTGTGGGCTCACATCATTTATTTCCCATCTGTCATGGTCCTGTCCTTCGTTGCCTGATGTCCAGTGTCTTGAAAACTATCGTTTGTACCTTTTGTTTATTAAAATTGTTTTTCCAGTGAAAGGCTTAATCTGATCCTTGTTACTATATTTTGGTTGTAAGCTTTGCACAAAAGTCGTTTTAATTTACCTTTCTCATATCAGCAAGATTACACATCAGAATCATACAATTATGATTCTTTTTCTTTTTCTGTAAATTATTCAGTTTTCATTCACTTTTCCCTCGGGTTTTTCTTCCTCCTATGATTTTGGTAAACTCTATAGAGACTTATATATTAAGGATAATAACTCCTGTTGTCATTGTGAATTTTAATTCCAAATATTTCCCAAATATAGCACTTGTCATTTTAATTTTTATGGTTTTTATCATGCAAATGTTTTCGATTTTTATGTAAAAAATATTTTCCTATTCCTTCTAAATTATTAAATGTATTTCTTAAAAAAACAAACAACATAAGTAAGCACATTAGGTGGAAATCAAATAATACAGATAAACTTCTCTATTATTATTATTGTTATTAACTAAAGTCCATATTTTTTAAATAATTTTTTTATTATGTTATGTTAGTCACCATACAGTACATCCCTAGTTTTTGATGTAAAGTTCCATGATTCATTACTTGCGTATAACACCCAGTAAACTTCTTTTTGTTTTTTTTAAGATTTTATTTATTTATGTGACAGAGAGAGCCAGAGAGAGAGGGAACACAGCAGGGGAGAGGGAGAGGAAGAAGCAGGCTCCCAGCCCAGGAGCCTGATGTGGGACTCGATCCCCCAGCGCCCCGAACGCCGGGATCACGCCCTGAATCGAAGGCAGACGCTTAACGACTGCGCTACCCAGGCACCCCCACACCCAGTAAACTTGTTAAGCATCCCTGGAGTGGGGGACACTAAGGTTATGATATAATAGCTAGACTCTCAGTACCCAGGTTTTTTTTAGAGAATAGTATCTTTGAAATATATTGGTATTAAATATCTACGTGTATCTATGTTTGAAATCAGTTGCTAAAGTTGGGTAAGGTGAAACTCTGCATGTTGAATTCAGTTGTTGTTCCTCTCAAAGCTCCGGTTTTAGAGAAATAGTGCCTGGGAAGAAACCCTGAGCACAGGAATGGAAGCAGAAAGACTCCCATTCAGAAATGGGCAACGAGTGAGAACAGGGAAGCATGACTAGGGGAAAGAGGGCCACCATTTTTGAGCACCTGCTGTGTGGCAGCCCCTGGAGACGACAATTGTGTAAGACAAGAGCTGCAGCGGATATCGTCCTGTTTGTTGCTGCCTCATCTTTGGAATACCCTTCCTAAATTTGGAAACTCTCCCTCCTCGTCAGACCTGCATCCCTGAAGTAGAGGTCAGTAACTCACTTTCCCAGCTCCCCTGCGATTCAGGACAGGTGTGTGACTCCGGCTTCACCAATCAGATGCACGGAGGTGAACCTCTGATTCGGAAGAGAGAAATGATTGGATGAGGTGCACGCCTACAGCCGAGGCTGCTTTTGGGGAGGAGCAGACAGCGCTGGGGTTCTGGGCTCCAGCCTCCCAGTCTGCCCTGTGAGCCAAGATGTCTGAGCTCACTTGAGGTGCCAATGGGGGAACTTCACTGGAGGTGACCAGCAGGGGGACTGGGACATTTAGGTACCAACCCTGATCTTCAGGCCCTTTGTGAGGGGGTCGTCCGGAAGGTCCCTAATACCTTTAAATTGGTGCAGGGGGAACTTCGGGATGTTGCCTATTATTTCAGGCTTGTCAGTAAGGAGACACATTTGAAACTTGCAGCTTCTTCACAGCTGACAAAAAAGAGAGAGAGAGAAATAAAAATTTCTCCTTGTTTTCCTTAGAGAGTAGGGACAGCATACAGTACAACCATTGTGTTCCAGCCACCAGCCATTCCCTTTGTTCAGTGGAATAGGAATCTAGCATTTTCTATGTGTCAAAGGCTGTGCTAGGCGACCGATCATTATGCAGGAGGAAAACCAGGTTATCAAAACTCTGTGACCAGCGAGGATATCAAAACAACAAAAGCCTCCATCACTCAGTGTGGTCTGGTCTGGAAGATAATTGTGTGCAGTCTGCACAGGGCGAGATATTTAAAATTACATGAAGCCCAGACATGTTAATTTGATAAATTAGCGGCAAGTTATTCCGTCCAACCCCCCAGAAGATTACAGGAAATTGGTTAGGACTGAATAGCAATACTTGACAGAAGAAAAGTCTCTGGAAGTGCTGTCCCCAGAGCCTTCAGCTCCATTGCTATGAGTTAGGTTCTCTTGGGAAAGACTTTCAGGTTTAATGGTCAACGTAAACCCCCAGCCTCTCACCTCTATGTGGCCCCTCACAGTTTTTAAAGCACATACATCCATTCCTTCAACCAGCAGTTAACGGAGCGTCTACTGTATGCCAGGCTCTGCTCTAGAACCGGGAGCAGCAGTCAACACTCCTTACAGATTCCTCCCTCTGTGGAGGTAACACTCATTCTCTCACAACATGGCCGAACGGTTCTCCTAAATAAGTCCCATTTTTCCAAGTGGAAAATTGGGGTTCAGGTCATACAGCCTGTAAGCCCTTCCCCGGGTTGTTCACCACAGAGCAGCAAGAGTAATCTTTTCTTTTTAAAAAGATTTATTTATTTGAAAGAGGGAGAGTGGGGGGAGGGGCAGAGGGACAGAATGTTCAAGCAGACTTCCTGCCGACTGCAGAGCCCGACGCATGGGATTCGATTCCATGACATATGAGCTCATGACCTGAGCTGAAACCAAGAGCCAGACACTCAACAACTGAGCCACCCACGCACCCCAAGACTGATCTTTTAAAAACTGCAGATCACTCCTGTTTAAAATCCTCTAGCGGTTCCTCATCACTGTTTTTATTTTTTAAATTCAATTTAGTTAACATAGAGTGTATTATTAGTTGCAGGGGCGGAGTTCAGTGATTCATCCGTTGCATATAACACCCAGTGCTCATTACACCATGTGTCCTCCTTAATGCCCATCACCCAGTTACCCCCCACCCCCACCCACCACCCCTCCAGCAACCCTCAGTTTATTTCCTATAGAGTCTCTTATGGTTTGCCTTCCTCTCTGTTTTTATCTTATTTTTCTTTCCCTTCCCCTATGTTCAGCTGTTTTGTTTCTTGAATTCCACATATGAGTGATATCATATGGTATTTGTCTTCTCTGACTGACTTACTTCGCTTAGCATAATACCCTTTAGTTCCATCCACATCATTGCAAATCGCAAGGTTTTATTCTTTTTGGTGGATGAGTAATATTCCATCATATAAATATATATTTACACACATAACATCTTTGTCCATTCATCTGTCAATGGGTATCTGGGAGTCCTCATCACACTTAAGAGTAAAATCCAAATTTCTCATCAAGGCTTTGAAGGATCTGCCTCTTCTTTGACCTCATCTTGCACCTCTCCCTGACTTACTCACCATTATTCAACCACAATTGTTTTCTCTATATCCTTCCAGTATTCCAGGCTGGGTCCTGCCTCAGGACCTTTGCACTGTCTATTCCCGAACACTCTACTCCCTGTATATTTCCTTGTCACTATTCAGGTTTCAGCTCAAATACTACCTCCTCGGGGAGACCTTCTTAGACTTGTCTCTTACCTTAAATTAGCCCACACCCATCCATCTTTCCTGCAACATTTGTTTTATTTTTCACAAAGCACTATCAGTCAGTTTTCTTAGAACCAATGGAAACGGATTCTGGCTGATGTCATGGTGAGGGAAAAAACAGCCTTCCAGCTAGACATACTGGCTTGTTCTTCTATTCCTTACCAGTTGCACAGCCTGTGACACGTTCCTTAATTTCTGTGATCTTACAAAGATGTAAGTCATGTCATGTACTTTCCCTGCTCAAAGTCTTCTAGAGGCTTCCCATCTCAGGCAGAGAAAAATCAGGCTCCTTTCTCTGGCCTGGAAAGCCATACCAACTGGACCATTCCTTGCCTGACCTCTTCTTCCATGGCTTCCCTTTCACTCTGCTCCAGCCACTTTGGCCCTTGAGTAGCCAGACTCGCTGCTGTCTCAGGACCTTTGCACTTACTGATCACTCTCTCTTTGGTGCTGTGCTCTGAACATCAGCCTGGCTTGCTCCCTCACTTCTTTTAAGACTTCGTTCAAATGTTACCATCTCATAGAAACCCTCCTTGGTTGAAAATTGCAGCCCCATCCCTACCTCTTCTATACCTATCCCTGCTTTATTTTTCTCCATAGGACTCATCAGCATGCAACATACTGCATCCCTTACTCATTTACTTGTTTATTGTCCATCTCCCCTCACGCCAATGACTGCTCCATGAGAAAGGATGCTTCATCACCAATGTGTTCTAGCACCTAGAATACAGGCACACACAAATCCATTAAGTGAATGAGTGAACAAGTCTCACTTCCTTTCTCTTCTGTGTGGTGGGTGATTAGAGCTCTGTCCTGATGTTAGGATTGTGAGGATGAATGGAATTAAGTCATTAGAGTGTCTGACACATTGCCTGCAGGTGCTGGCAGTCTCCAGGTTCTCCCCACTCAGCTTGCAGGCCCAACTACCCACCCAAGACAGACAGCCCAGGAGACAGATTGATTAACACTCTTCACCTTGAGGATCCTGAGGACTGTGTTTGAAGAAGTCTTAAAGCCATTAACTATCAGGCACTAAACTCTGTCTGCTAGAAGGTTAGTCCAGAGGCAGCAGTAGTTACACTTGGGTGGCCCCTGGGGAGAGAGGACAAGGACACGCCACTTTAGAAGGAAGCAGGACATAATCAGTCCCTGTTCACCTGCAGATGGGGTGGGCAGAGAATCAATGAAAACAGAGGCTCCCCATTTCAGCTTTTATGAACACAGCTGTGGCCTCAGTTGTGCTTTAGGAGCCTGAGTCCTAGATCTTACCATGTGACATCGGGTGTGATGGTTCATTTTATGTGTCATCTTGGCTGGGCCATGGACTCAGATATTTGGTTGAACACTATGTTGGATGTTTCTGTGAAGGTGATTTTGGATGAGATTGCCACTTAAGTCAGTAGACTTCGAGTAAAACAGATTGCCCTCCACAGTGTGGTGGGCTTCATCTAATCAGTTGAAGGCCTGAATGGAACAAAAGACTGACTTCCCCTGAGCAAGAAAGTATTCTGCCCCAGATAGACTTTGGACTTGAACTGAAACAGTGACTCTTATCTGGGTCTCTACAGATTCTGGATTTGCCAGTCTCCTTAAAGTAAATCTCAACATCTTCTGTTTCTCTGGATAATCCTGACTAACACTTTGGGCAAGTATCTTTATGCCTTGATGAAACTGACACTCAGTTCACTTGTCACTAACGAGGCAGTGTGTTCAATGGGTAGAAGCATGGACCCTAGTGCCAGCTGGCCTGGCTCCCTCCTCCTTCCATAGCTCTGTGACCTTGAGCAAATTACTGAACCCCCTTGTGTCTCAGGCTCCGCAAGCAGGGGAGATAATCAGGCTAACTCCCTTGTGGGGTTAGTGTGAGAATTAAATGAACTAGTGTCCATATGTGCTGACCAACTAGAGATGCACTGACCACTACCAGCAGGAGAAGCACCGCTTCAGAGCACGTGAAGGCAGAGAAAACGCATGAAGCCACAGAACATGGCAGTGAGCACGCTAAGTCTGCAGGCTCACTGCCAGTTCTCAACACCTGTTAGATGGCATGGTTATCTTTGTAAGTGAATGAAATCTTATTCACAAGATGAATAGAAATTCAGCCCAGACCATAAGAAGTCAGAAATACTTTTTAAAATAGGAATTTACTTTTTGAGATGGTCAGATGTCTGGTAATCTCAGTCATGTGGAATCTGCTGACAAATCCAGGAATTGGGAGATCCTAGAGACATACGGGGTATGTACCATCCAAAGCCACACGACTGATTCTGTGGGAAGAGTTAGGGAATGTCCTCAAGTTCCTGAGCCCCCAGGCTGCTGGATCAGTGTCATCTGTAAAACAAAGCATCAAAGAATTAATTGACTTCCCAACCCTTGGCCTTTCGTTTTGATCAGCTTTAGAATCCTGATATCCAGCCCAGCTCCCGTCCTACTGGAAGGACTTGCACTTCTGTTGAATTGCTTGTAATGGCAAGAAGTTAATATCAAAGGCAGGGAATTTGATGAATCTGGAAAATTAAAGAATTTTAAATAGAATAGCCTAGGGCCGTCTTCATGAAGTATTAGTCAGTTCCCTTATTGCTATAGCCATCAGGGCATCCACGCATCATATGTAAGTTCTGAAATGCATATCTCGTTAATGTTTTTTATTCCATGAGGCAGGGTGGTATAAAAACTCAGCCATGTGAGAATATTTCTAACTATGAAGCTCCCAATTTGTTCAATTTTATAAGCATTTACTGACTGCCTACTAGTTCTCATGACAGGTGAAGTGCAGATGATGTTTAGAGTATGCTTTCAGCCTGAAGGAGCTCCCCTGTCTAGCTGAGTTCACGTATCTCACGGTATATATTGGTAGACAAATAAATAGTCAACTGCTACCAAGATTCACAGGTGGGTGAGGTTGGTGTGGGTGATAGAAATAAGGGAAGACTGCATTTGTATCTTTGGGGTAAATATCTAGTTATTGTAATTGCTGGGTCATAGGGTAGCTCTATTTTTAACTTCTTGAGGAACCTCCATACTGTTTTCCAGAGCGGCTGCACCAGCTTACATTCCCACCAACAGTGTAATAAGGTTCCCCTTCCTCCACATCCTCGTCAACATTTATTGTTTCCGAAGGGGCACTTGTACCCCAATGTTTATAGTAGCAATGTCCACAATAGCCAAACTATGGAAAGAGCCCAGATGTCCATTGACAGAGGAATGGATAAAGAAGATGTGTTATATATATACAATGGAATGTTACTCACCATCAGAAAGGATGAAATCTTACCATTTACCTCGACATGAATGGAACTGGAGGGTATTACGCTAAATGAAATAAGTCAATCAGAGAAAGAGAATTATATGGTTTCACTCATATGTGGAATATAAGAAACAGTGCAGATGATCATAGGGGAAGGAAGGGAATACTAAATGGGAAGAAATCAGAGAGAGAGACAAACCATGAGAGACTCTTCACCATGGGAAACAAACTGAGGGTTGCAGGAGGAGAGGTGGGTGGGGAGATGGGATAACTGGGTGATGGGCATTAAGGAGGGCATGTGATGTGATGAGCACTGGTGTTATATGCAGCTGATGAATTACTGAACTCTACATCTGAAACTAATGATGTACTATATGTTGGCTAATTGAGTTTAAATTTTAAAAAAGAAATAAGGGAAGAACCTCTTTGGGGAGGTGAAAATTAGATTGAATTATATCATGATGAATTTAGAGGTGCCTTGAAGACAAAATTAACACCCAGTTTTGAATGAATTAAGCCACTGAAGTATGACTGATGGCAGTGAGAGTATATATTTAAAGGCTGGGTTGGTCCATGCACTTGAGCTGTGTGGCTCCATGGGTTTCCTCCTACCTTACCCCCCACATTAGGTAGACTTGCTCTGCCAGTCATAGCAATTCACACATATTAGATGAGTAGGAATTTAACCCAGGTCAGTGGTGCTGTCTGGGGTGCACACTGGGCAGCTCAGGTCCCTGAGAAGCATGCCCCATTCAGGGGTGAGGCAGAGAGAAGCTGGACTCTGCTCTCATAACTTTACCTCTTGGGAAGTGGAACAGAAATTCTCTTGCCTCTTTGGAACTGCTGGGAGTGGGGAATACACATCTCCTTGCAAAGCTGGTAAACCGTGGCTGGTTGAAGTGGAGGCTGGTTTGGAAGTTTGTAGCAGAAGCAGTGAGCGCAGAGCATGTATCAACACCACCAGCATCATCAACGTGTCAACGACAAGGACGGTAGCAGCAACAGCAGCCCTTCAACAACAGCAGTGGCACCATGACCAACACTCCCAGGGAGCAACAGCGTGTTTACCTCACATGCGTCATTCCATTTAACCCTCATGGGATTTGCCTGAACAGGTAGAAAGAGGAAAGAATGTGGGTGAGATTATGTCCTTGAGATGTTTGTCACCCAGCAAGAAAGGATCTTTTTTGCGGTAGACGGGTCTGGGTTCTAATCCAGCTTCTTTTATTAAAGTGAACAACATCAAGCAAGTTCTGTAACCTCCCTGAATTTCAACTTTTAATCTCTAAATGGGAAAAATACTGGGAATCCTACGTTTGTTGTGAGGATTACATGAGGTCATGGGTGGGGTATGAGGCACACTCCCAGTGGGGTCCTCCTGGGTGGGGAGGCATCTTGTCAAATCAGACTCTAAGAGAAACTTCTGAGGGGATGAGGGCACCGTTCTGCCCGCCCCTCTCTTCCCTGGTGTTCTCGGTCATTCATTGTTTTGATTTCTCCCAGCTGGGAGCTGTCAGAAGAGCGCAGGTGGGCAAATGCAGCCTTCATGCCCCAGCCTTGTCATCTTCAGCTTCTGCTGACGCTCAGTACTGTTTTCTCAGGAAAGACTTTTAAAAAAGCCTTCACAAACAAAAACATCAGAAACAACCCTACTTCTTCAAGGCAGAGTCTCAGAAGACAGAGGAAATTGAACCTCAGTCCAATTACAGCCTTATTTGTATGTTGGGTTCCATGTGTTTGTTCTCAAGAGAATTGGTACCAAGGCAAGGGTGCTTAGGGGAGCCCCAGGATTGGCTAGCCACCTGCCCTTAAACACCACCACAGGTTCTTTAGGGTCCATGCCTGAAGGCAGCACAGGTGCCTTTGAGAAGCAGAGGTGGGAGTGGTCCCTGGGGAATGCACACGTATGGAGGATGGCTGAAGCGATCCCTGACCTTCAACTGCTCAACAGAATTCATCCATGAACATAGGCCCTCTCCTCTTCAGTTCTGGCATAGGGTAGGGACCAATCAATGAGGTCATCGTTCTCCATTAGCTTCTTCAAGTAAGGGGTTGCACTGTTCGCTTCCCCACTGTATTCCTATAACTTTTCCTCCCCTTAGGTTGGATTCTCCTGGAAGCAGAGTCTGAGGCAAGGCAGGTGCAAGTGACTTATTAAGAAAGTTCTCCCAGAAAGCCCCAGTTAGCGGGTGTGGGAAGGGGCGGGAGGGGGGAGACTTGGCCTCGTGACTGCCTGTCTGATCTTGAGTGGCATGTTGAAGCAGAGATTACATCTCAGAGTTTGTCCTGCCCACAGCGAAGGTATGGGCTTTTTAATTCCCTCACTGGTCAGTCATTTGCTATGAGGCGAAGAGGTGGGCTCAAATTCCAGAAATTCATGCCAGTAGGGAAGGTCTAGTGCTCAGGGCAAGCCTGTGAAGGTCGCGGGGGCAAACCCCTAGCAGCAAAGCATCCAGGGGCTGGGGATGACACAAAGGCCTGGTAAGACAGTGCTGAGGAGCTCTGGGATGGGCACCAATGGTACCTGCTGTGCTTTCCCTGAATCCTAGGAACGAGTCAGGGACTAGTGACAAGAGTAAGCCTGCATTGGTTCTCTTATGGAGAAGGAGATTTTCACAGCTGTGCTCAGGGTGGGTGAACATTGGGGATGGTCATCCTGGGATTGGGGGCTGTTGCACCAGCTGGAGCAAATTTTTCCTGACCTGGCCTTACCTGCAGCCTGTGGGCATGGAGGTGGCTACAGAAGGTAGGAGGCTGGTGTTCCTGGGTCTCTGATACAATGCCCTTTTATAATTATAAAAGCAATACATGAAAAGAAAAAAGAAAATTCAGGGCACCTGGGTGGATCAGTCGGTTAAGCGTCTGACTCTTGATTTCAGCTCAGGTCATGATTTCAGGGTTGTGAGATCGAGCCCTGCATAGGGCTCTGCATATATCAGGGAGTCTGCTTGAGATTCTTTCTCTACCCTCCCCTTTCTTGTGTGTGTGTGTGTGCTTTCTCTCTCTCTCTCTCTCTCTCTCAAATAAATAAATAAATCTTAAAAAAGGAAAAGAAAATTCAACACTTCTGAGTGGGATGAAATGAAAAATAGAAGTGTCCTCATTGCTGCCACCCCACGTCCAGATGAGGTGTGCACTTCCTGTGGCAGAAATCATGTCCCACCATTCTGCTTTTGTTTTGTCTGATTGTTTATCACCCAATTTAATATGTATATATGCATGTGTTCCTATAATTATTATATGTACAATTTTTTCAGGTTATTTATTTTTGAGATTGTATTTGAGTTATTCTTTATAATAAAAAATAAGGCATCTAGTCTGTTTGCTTGATTATCCACTTCTTTTTCCCTCCTCTACATTTTCTTAGTTTTCTCGATGTTTTGGTGTCATCTATGGATTAATTAGAGGTAGACTGACTGTAAATAAAAGCAATTTGAGCTTTGGGTTCTTTAATTTCTCAGGCTCCTTCCAAAGCTCTGAACCTAATTTTGAATTTGCAGTATTGCACTCATTTTGTTAAAGATGGTCCCCAAGTTATGCAAGCTCCAGCCCCTCAGAATCTGGATCTGCCCTCTTAACTTTATAGTGTCAAAGATGTAATAGGTATATAGATATATAGTATAAACTATACTAATGAGGCATGATCCCCATTCTATAGTGAGGATGCTAATAAGCTCTATTTCTGTGACTAATATAACAAAATAAAAATTATTTAAAAAAATAAAAATAAAAAAAATGTAAGGTGAAAAAAATAAGCTCTATTTCTTATCTTACCAATCTTCAATTGTTTTGGAGACTCCCATTTTAGAAATGAGTTGATTAGCACGTTGTGGATTCTCCCCGTTGCTTCACCCCACAGCTGCCTCTGACTTATGTAAGCTATATCACGGTCAACTCTCTTTATCCAATATAAGGAAAGCATCTGTGCTTTGTCAGTGGTTTGATTCTAAAATCTTTAAACGAATAAGATTATGCTGATTACGTTTATATGAATATAATGTTCTCTGAAGTCAGTAGTTTGGTGAGACCCAAGGAGAAGCACCACCTGTGAAAGTAGCTGAGGGGGAAAGGGGTAATCGCCTTGGTTTGAGGTCCTGTTCTTTCCTTCACTGGCTGTGTGCCTTCCACAAGTCACTTCTCGCCCCGTGACTTAGTCTCCCCATCTATAAAATAGGGGTCCTGACTGCATCCGCCTCACTGGCTTGTGAGAGTTATGTGTGTGCACGTGTGGTCCTTGCTCAGCTTGTAGGGATCGTTCAGCACACCCCACTGTCATTATGGTGACAGATCTTGTGGTTTTTTTTCATATTCTCTGTACTCTGAGTTCTGGGAGGTTTCCTCCACCTACTCCTCCAGCCCTTTTCTGAGTTTATTATTTTGGCAATGATTTTTCATTTCCAGGAACTCTCATCCTCTTCCCTTATTTTCAGAATAGCTTGTTCTCATGTATTATGGCTGTGAGACTGTCTCACATCTCTCTGAAGTTATGAATTCAATCTTTCAAGGGTCTCTTCTCTAAGTGAGCCATTTCCTTTGGGGAGAGTTCTGTGTTTATTCTGGTCCCCTCTCCCATAGTAATGTTTTTCCCCAAGGTCTGCTTATCTCCACCTGTCCTGGTTTATCAGTAAAGCACCAAGCTGATGAGAAGAGGTGGCTCCGAGCGTTGCTGCTGGGTATGTGTGACTGTGTGTGACCTTTCAGCTTCCCCCACGGAGGGAAGGTTGATGTGCGCTTTCACCTGGGCGTGGGTTTTGTCAGCCAGTGGCTTGATGTCAGTCTGTATGAACTGGTCCAGACAGACAGAATGCCCCTCCTCCCAAATGTAAACTCTGCCCCAAACACGAATTTCTGCAGTTAGGAGGTTTGCCCTCTTCAGGCTTTTCTGTTTCTATAGAAAGTGGAATTCCAGTTTCAGTTTGGAAAAAACGCAGCAACTAGTGGGGTAGGGGTGGAGGTAGCAACTCTGGGGGTGCTGATACCCAGCTCTTTCACAGATATATTTAAAATTTTCTAAATAGTGATTTTAGGGTTATAGAAGAGCTTCAGTGATAACATAGAAGGGCTCCTGTGTACCACTGATTTGCCGCCCCTTGATGTCAGCATCTTCTTAAACACATGCATTTGCCGAGACTGAGAACTTCGCATCGCTACGTTACCATCCACTGAACTACAGGCTTCTCTTCTTTTTTTTTTTTCTTTTTTTTTGACTTCACCAATTTTTCCACTAATGTCCTTTCTCTGTTCTCTGAGCCATTTGAGGTCACCTCATTTCATGTAGTTGTCATACCTCCTTTGTCTCCGGTGATCTGTGATGTTTCCCCATCTCCCTTATTTTTCACGGCCGTGATCCTTCGGTAGTGATGGTCACGCATTTTGTAGAATGCTCCTCAGTCGAGGTTTGTCTGGTGGGATTTTTTCATGACTAGATGGGGGTTATGGATTTGGGGAAATTACACCACAAGGATGACGCATCCTTCTTGTCACATCTTCTCGGTGGGTCCTGACATCAACATGACTTATCGTAGGTGTTGTTCTTTGATCACCTGGTTTAGGTGGTGTCTGTCAGACTTCTCCACAGCCACATTACTGCCTTTCTCTCTCCATGCTCTCTCAGTTAGAAGTGAGTCACTAGGTCCAGGTCACCAGGCTCCAGGATAACTGCCATGCTTGCCCATGACCTACCCTCCTACCACTCTTCATTGGTGGGCAAGTTAGGATCTCAACCAAGTTTGGTGCATTCTCTGGGGCTTTGGCCTTGGGAGATGCAGACCTTCAGGGACCCCTCTCTACAATTAATTTTTAGAATTAGAGATGTATAAGGATACTTTTTTCAATTTATCATGTGTGAAAAGCTACTCTGTGATTTGGGAAAATGCCATAAACTGAGACTTCTCCAGGTCCCAGTTTGCTCCTTTTGAAAAGGGGTTAATGCTTTTGGCTTTGCAAAGATCTGAGGATCCATTGGGACAAGCTGGGTGGAGCGGCTGCCCTGGAGCCTGGCAGGTGGTAGGGTCTCACCAGATGCCAGTTCCCCATTGCCTGAGCCATCCGCATTGCCTGCCATCTCTAACATTTTAAAGTCCTGCAATTTACAGTCACCATAAAGCACACACAACTTGGAGGTAGTTCTTTTCATAGATAGAATTTTAAAATGGAAAAATAAAATATGAAATCACTATTTCTGCTACTCTTGTCTGTCTTTGGTACATCAGAGCCAGGAAGTTCTGTGGGGGGACCATTGTTAATAAAATTGTAATATTTTCTTTCAAATTCAGTGATATTTGGGTTTCCCTTTGTTAAGAGCCATGTGCTTAGCCAAAATTCATTTTTCCCTCCCTTTTTCCTAATGCACGTTCCCTTTTGGTCACCTGTATCACTCACTCCTTCATCACACAGAGGAAAATAACCCCATCTGCAGCTTACTGCAGCCTAAACCACTTTTATCACCCATGCCAGTGCTTGGTTTAGGAGGGACATGAGACCCAATTTGACCAGAGTCATGAGGGAAAGTTTGGGGGATTCTGGGAAAGACTTCCCTTCTTTGAGAGAAAGCTGCAGGAATGTAGAGTCCCTCTTATTTCCTTGAAAGCTCTTGTGTCTGGATATGATGTGCGCAACTGTGGGGCACCAGCCTGAAGACAATGCCAACACATTAGGGATATCGGTGTAGAATGATGGACAGAACCTGGGCCCCTGTTGGTGTTGTTGATCTGTGAACCTGTTCTGTGCCAGGAATTGTCCCTCTCTGGGACTCTAGGAGGAATAGTACTTTTTTGTGTGTCAGGCAGTTAAAATTGGATTTCCTCCTGCTTATGGCAGAAAGCAAACTGATATACTTTTAGAAGAATCCTTCTGCAAACAAGCAGCCTTTAAAAAATACCTCTCCAGAGACTCTTACATAGATGTTCTTTAAACATGGCAGATGTTTGTTTTCAAGAGAGAAAGTGTGTGTGTGTGTGTGTGTGTGTGTGTGTGTGTGTATGTGTGTGTGTGTCCGTGTTCACAGGGTAGGTTATAGAGTGGTGGGCAGCTCACCGCTAAGAGAAGCAGATGGGAAAGAGCTCAACCCAAAGCATCCAGAGTTCTCACTGCTCTCACAAGAGGGAGGAAGGAGAGGAGAGGATAATTTTCACTGAGTGTGCATTGTATGCTAGGCGACAGGAGCAGTAAACACATGATTTTGCTTAATCACCATGACGGTTCTCTGAGGTATTATGACTGGGACGCAGAGATTTCAAAAGGCTTGAAAACTGACTCCAAAGTCCTGCCACTTTACTTTACCACCCCAATACAATCCTCCAAGTCCCCCGGAAATGTCCTGGATCCATCCATTGTTCCCCATCACCAGGACCACCAACATGATCCAAGCTCCAGTGTCTCTTCTGGGCTGCTGCCCATCCATCTAGACGGTGTCTTGTCAGCTGCCACCCTTGTTCCCACTTCCCATGGTCTCGTCTGCACAGCAGTCACCCCCCTCTCTTAAACAGTTCCAGGGCATCTCGTTGTGCAAATCCAAACTCCTCCCTGTGGTTCCCCAGCACTTCCATGATCTGGTCCTGCCTGGTTCTGCAGCCTCATCTTCTACCACTTTGCACTCCATCCACCAATCTTCAGCCTCCCTGGCCTCCCTACTTTTCTTGCAATAACCCAGGTAATTATTAACTCAGGGCCTTTGCCCAGCTGGTTCTCTGTGCCTGGAAGACATCATCAACCATCATCTCTTTGCACAGCTGACTCTTTCTTGACCTGCAGGCCCTGACACAGGAGGCTTTCACTGAGCACACCAGGGTAGCCCCCTCCATATGCCACCCTGTCAACTGCATTGATTACCTTCATCTTAACTTGAATTATTTTTTCTTCTTACTTACTTTAGCCTCGACTGACTCCCCTATTGAGAATATTGACTCCATGAGAGCCAGGAACTTCTTACCACTGAGTCTCTAGGACTCAGAACAATGTCTACCACATGAGAGGTTCTCAATATGTGTTTACTGAATGAATGAGCAAATGTGGAAGAGCTCTGCATTTATTTCTTGCTCATCTATTCCACAAAGGTTTTGAGATAGCTCATATGGAAGAAATCCAATAACAGAACAAAATACATTAAAAGATAAAACATGAGAAATAGAAAAAATGGTAAATTAGATTACAAGAGCAATACCACATTCTCAGCCTCACACAGTCATTACAAATGAGCCTAATCTTGGCTCTGGGATCCTTGTTAGCTAAATAAAACCATTAGTAAATGTCAAGGTGTTCTAGATCTGTCCTTCGTGCCCAACCAGCCTCACTTGACTGGCCTAGGAGTCACTGACCTGAGCCAGGCCAGTCAGACTCTTTCACTGGGGAACTTCTACCAAGGGATACAGGAAAGGACTCAGGTGGAGATGGCTCCCAAACTGTGAGATGATGAAGCCTCAAGAGCTGGGCAAGGTGATGAAACAGCTGGAAAAGCTAGTGTGCCAAGAAGAGCAAGAGCACAGCATGCACATTGTGAAGACGGAGCTGAGGGAGGAGCTAGAGAAGCTTCAGAGAGTGAACAGGCAACAGTGGCTGCTGGCTGACTCCCCAGTTCCCACAAGGGCATCTGAAGTGCTCCAGATGAGATCAGTAGGATTCCTCTCGGTCCTTCTGACAGATCTCCTTTTCCTTGAGCTTCTAAGTGTGTGTTCTTGATAATCATGGTTCTAGGACCAGGACTGATGAGAGACAATAACACTGAGGCAGTCAGAATAGACTAGGTTGTGTGGCAGTAACAAACATCCCCCAAATCTCAGTGGCTTAAAACAGCAAAGACATACACATGCCACACATCCAACCTGGGTTGACCGCTGATTTGTTACACATGTCTCCACTCTGGGACCCAGACTGCAGATGTAGCCTGTAGCTGAATCATACCACAGTCACTGTGGCAACCACCCAACTGATTATAAATGGTTGGAAGGAGGAATTCACCTATTATGGCAATGAAATTTCCTATTGTAGATGGGCACATGACACTTGCCAAAACCTACTCTCTGCTTAAGCCTTTTGGAATGACTTGCTCTTCTTGGAAGATGACCAGATTTCTTTTTTTTTTTTTTTAAAGATTTTATTTATTTATGTGACAGAGAGACAGAGAAACGGGAAGGCCCCAAGATTTCTTTCTTACCTTTCGAACTTTGCAAAAAAGACCAGAGAGACAGAGAAACGGGAAGGCCCCAAGATTTCTTTCTTACCTTTCGAACTTTGCAAAAAAGACCTTAGCAGGGGCGCCTGGGTGGCTCAGTCGTTAAGCATCTGCCTTCAGCTCAGGGTGTGATCCTGGCGTTCTGGGATCGAGCCCCACATCAGGCTCCTCTGCTGGGAGCCTGCTTCTTCCTCTCCCACTACTCCTGCCTGTGTTCCCTCTTTCATTGGCTGTCTCTATCTCTGTCAAATAAATAAATAAAATCTTAAAAAAAAAGACTTTAGCAAAACCCTACAGGATATGGAACTATTTCTTCCAGAGATATAGACATAAAACATACTACAGGAAAGCACAACCCGGTTGTGACCTCAATGAGTGGTAAGTAGGTGAGGGTGTGGAAATTCTATGGAAGGAGATATAGAGAAGGAAAGTGAATACGTCTTGGGCTCATTTGATTTCGATCTCTGATGGACTAGAACTGCCCAAAGGGGATTTTCACACACTGTCCTCTGCCAGGAATGGCTGTGATCAACCCTTCCCACCTCTCCCACAACAAAGGAGGAATTTCTCTTCTGGCTGGTTAGAATCTGAGTCATTGATGGGGCCACTATTACTAATGGCTGGAGCTGCTTTGCTTGGCATCTTGAATTCGCCAGTGCCAAGGTCAAAATTTGAGAAGAGTAGAGGGCCTTGCTAAGACCCTGATCCTGGTCTTCTTGCTTAACTTGAACTTCTCACAGGGTTGTGCATGAAGGCTTCACTGTTGGTATGGTCACTTGTTCACTGAATCCTATTTTGCTATTGTTTCGTGAGCTCCTTTGAGAACCTATTATAGTAGGGACTGGGGACATGAAGAAGGGCTGTCAGAACAACAGGATTCAGGTTTTTCTCATCTTGTCCAGAACATCATCTGAGAGCCCCCCACTCTCACCCTTAATTTTTAAGAGTTGGCTAAACATGACACGAGAAATGAATTTCTATTAGGAAATGCCATTGGGTTAAGCATAGAACATGGTTGTACAAATAACTTCCTAGAATCAGAACAATGCAAAATGGCAGTGTTGACACCTGGGAAGGATCTGTGTGTAATGCATCACTCTATCTAGAGAGAGGAAAGAATTAGGAAGTGTGTTTGGGGGATGGGGGATCAACACAAAGTGCAGAAACATTGAGAGGGAAATCCATTAATCATGTTTGTCCATGATTACCCAGGAAGAAAAAGCTACTCGTGTTTTGTGACAGTCAGTAATTAAACATGAGAGAAACCTCACCATGATTTCATGCTCCTGGTTGGAAGAGGAAATGGTGAGAGGCACAGTGCATGAGCTGAATCATCAGAGCGACAGGCATTTGCTAAACGACCCCAGAGCTGGGCGCCAAGATGGGGGTGTGTGCACTCCTTCCACATCCACTGAGAACCTGCCTAAAGGCAGCTCTGTGCTGGGGGCTACCTGTGCATAGCCCACCCCAATGGGAGTTCACAGCCTGGAGTGGGGAGGAGGGTTTGGGACAATATACTCTAATATGTGCCAGTAAACGGGAAGGGACTCGTAGCATCCAGCTTTGGGATTACTGTTACTCTAAATATGAATCGTTTTTACTCACTGGCATGAGAAGGCTGCAGTATATTCCAGAGGAGGCGGGGGAGCCCTGTTGACACCACCAGTCTATAACTTTCCTATGATGCCTAGATTTCAAATCAAAATCCTAATGAAAATTCTTGCTTGGGTTCAAATTTCTCTAATCAGATTGCTTGCTCAGCAGTACTGGGCTGGCTACGTACTCTGGGAATGGGGGTTTGAATGAGGGAGAAGGGAAAACTCTTTCGGAACTTGGAACTCAGGAATGATGTCTCTGAGGGGGCTGGACAGGGATTGAGCACTCCATTGAGTGGGGTGGGGCAGCACTGGGAACTGGAGAGAAAAAAGCCCCAGGAAGTGGCAGTGGGGCCAGACAGGAGACAGGAGGATGCCAAAAGCAAACTTCACCCAGCCCAGCCCAATTTGTGTTGGGTTTGCTCTTATCTCACTCATTCCAAAATTATTGATTACCTCTTATGAACCAGGCAGTGTTGGGACTGGAATATGGAGGGTGGGGTGTGGACACAACCATGAAGAGGACCTGGCCTCTCTTAGGGGCTTGAAGGCAAGGAGGATGAGCCGTGGGCAAAAGTAGCCCTACTGTTAGTGTTGCCAGGAGACCAGAAGGCAACATGGAAGAGGTGGAATTGACCCTTAAGAAGCACGTATTTACGTGCAAAGATGGGAGTTGAAAGGCATCCCAGGTAGGGATGTCAGGGTGGGCAAAAGCACGGAGGCAGTGTATCGAGAAGTCTGTGCTATAAAACAAACGCTCATTCAGTTGCATCCACATGTGTGCTGTATAAAGGTCTGAGCGGGAATTTGACATTTAAGAGTGTTTTCATCTAGGTGGAAAATTTTCTGTAGTTTTTCTGCCAATAAATAGATCACACCTTTCTAGTGTAAAATCATCGTTATGATGGTGATCATAGTTGTAGTAATAATAATACAAATTGTGATCAAGTTGGATGGAGTCTTGAATGGCCAAGTTTGGTTGTATTCAGTGAGTAAAATAAATGCATCACCAACATGGGATCCTTCCCTTCTCATCTTTAGGTTTCTAATTCAACTTGAGCCTTTTGACTCAGAGGAACATTGCCCATCCCACCCAACCCCAAATAAACACAAACTTATAAGAAGGAATGTCCAAGAAATAGTTTATTCTGAACAAGAGACAACACTGACTTAAACATAGCCAGGAAACCCATAGCGTCTCTCGGGCTGCTTCCAGCTCCTGCCCCCTACTTCACAAATTCATCCCAGCGAGAATTCTGATGTGCTGCCCGGGTCACAGTGAAGAGAGGAGCAGCTCTGTGGTTTCCTGGAGGGAACAGGACAGTGCTGATGGGGGACAGAGAGTGACAAGTGTGCAAGACAAGTAGACTTATGTGGGCAACATAACCAAGAAATAGGCTTGGTTCAAAGAAGGAAAATAATGACCATTTCCTGTCTTTAAAATAAAAATATAAAACCACACCATCCATTAAAATGTCTCTTAAGATATCCAAGAGATGACTTCGACAGCCCCGAAGATGGATTCGTGATGTAAAAAATAAAAACCAGAAGTTGGAAGAAAAAATAAAAACACGCTTGAACTTTTGACAAAGACACCAGGAGAAAAGTTCAAGGAATCCTAAACACCAAGCTTATTTCTACAGAAAGTGACCTGCTAAATGAGCGACACAGCAAAGTTTCTCCAGACGATGATGGTGATGCCCACAAAACGTGCTTACCATCCAGTGAGCGGTGCACGCTGGGTGCGTCATGCACCGGATGCTGTTGGCCCTATAACAACCGTGCAAGGCTGGTTTTGTCATCACCGCTTCAAAACAAGGAAATGACACATAAGTGATTATGCAGTTTGCCTAAGGTCTTCCGGTTAGTAAACAGCAGGGCTGGATTCCGAGCGAGCCTGACTCCAGTCTGAGCTCTGTCCCTGGTGCTACAGCTTCTCCCCATTCAGAGCCCGAGCGCTCCCCGAACAGGTCATTCAGCAGTTTGTTCCTTGTGTGAGTCTACTGTCCTTCCAGAGTGAACTTCCTAGGCGCCCATGCTTCTTCACCCATCAATACAGGGCCACCTCATCAATGGCATTTGGGGACCCTCTTTAAGACAATGCTGAGGAGACCATACCCTTCGCAGGAAAAACACCTAGAAGGAGGGATGGGGACTCAGAATTTGGCTGTGGGACTGGTTTTGGGAGGAACTCTGATGGCATTCGATAGGGGTGACTGATAGTCAGGGACCTGACCTTCTGAAGGGCATCTGCCTGTCACCCCGGCGCAGGGGGTGGGGTGGGTGTGGGGAGCTGCTGAAATTACAGGTGGGAGGCAGTCTTCTGTGAATAAGGGCAGACATGCACCTGCAGCATCGAGACCCCGGGGACCAGGCTGGTGTGCAGGCCACGCCCTCTTCGAGGGTCAGAAAGACTGGCCTGGCAGAGAAGGCAAACGAAGACACTTCAGGTTTTGCTCCGGGATTTGGGACTGGTGTTCCCGTTGAAAGGGCAGATGCAGGCATGTTTATTTTGCCACCAGGCTGCATTTTCAAAAGTGCTGTGTGATGAGCCATGATGGACCGAATTGCAAAGTTGGGATGGTCTAATTGCTTTACTCCCCAAAGTTGGGAGTGCACTTCGAATATCAAGTTGGTTTTTTTGCCTGTGTAAGCAATTTCATAAATGTCACAGGTTTTGCACATCTGCTCCCCATTTGGTTTCTCCCAATAACCTTGCAGATAGAGGTGGGACAGAGAGTTGTTTTAACCCTTTGGCAGATGCAAAAAACAGGCACAGGAAGGGCAAGGTTGTCCAAAGCCACGCAGAGAATCAGTCTGGCACCTGGGACCAGAACCTGGGCTTCCCAGCTCCAAGCTCAAGGCTCTCTCTGCATCTGATGTCATCAGGGGTGAGACAGGGACCATCGTGGCACAGAGAGGGGTTTCGGTGGGCAGGACAGAGATGTGCGCAGTCCGGTCAGGTGGTCGCAGGTGGTGGCTTAGCTGCTGCAGCCACGGGAGCAGGCGTGGGCCAGAATGTTGTTGTTGCATCCGTCCTGGATCTTGCTCTGGGTCTGGCTCCCGGCCCGGCCTTCTGTGTCCAAGAGCTGGCCGCTCTGCCCCTGCTGCCTCCTTAGCCTGCAAACAAACACAGCACAGGCCTGAGATGGTGATGCAGAACGGGGGCGGCAGGATGTCCAGGAGACGCCTTTGTGCAAACAGGGCAACTGGGAAGCCCTCTACCCACGCCTTCCCCGGGCCAGAGTGTGGTGCCCTGGAGCCAGGCAGGCCTGGGGTCGAAGCCTGGGTCAGGTGCACTCCTGTGTTAATAACAGAGCCTCAGTTTCCCCATACGTAAAACAGAGATGACAATTCTTGCCTTATGAGTCCCTGTGAAGACTATAGGAAATCATGCGTGTAATTTGCCATCAGTGTAGGTGATGAGCCCCACGCATCATTGATTCACATGTATGTACTGAACGCCCACTGATGTACCAGCCTTCGTGCCAGGGAGCAGGGGAAACCCTGGCCAGCAACGTCGTCATCTTCTCTGTCCTCTAAGAATTTACTGTCTAAACAGGGCAATGGACACTAATCAAATTATCTGCCAAATATATATCCAAACAGATGGGCATCCAGCCTTACAAAATGGCCCGTGACAAACTGTTAAGAAGCATGATTCTAAACATTGCATTTCTTTTTTTTTTTTTTAAAGATTTTATTTATTTATGTGACAGAGAGTCAGCCAGCGAGAGAGGGAACACAGCAGGCGGAGTGGGAGAGGAAGAAGCAGGCTCCCAGCGGAGGAGCCTGATGTGGGACTCGATCCTGGAACGCCAGGATCACGCCCTGAGCCGAAGGCAGACGCTTTAACGACTGCGCTACCCAGGCGCCCCTAAACATTGCATTTCTTAACAGCAGGCCTCCTGGTCACCTTCCACATGATCTAAGATGTCAACATCCTTCTCTTCCCACAGCTGTCACAGCATGCGCGGTACAGGCAAAAAATAAAACGGAGACATTTAAGGAGAGAGCTAAAAGTCTGAAAGCAGGAAGAACACAGCTCTCAGTACTTGCCTCAGTTTCCCTATCTAAACCTGGGATTCTAGCATTCACTTGGAGGAGGCTAAGGGGATCACAGAGAATGTGTGCGAATTATCTACTGTGAGGCTGGAAATAGTAAGATTGCCACAATTCTCATTCTGAAAAATGCAGGATTCAGCCCAAATTTACTTTTCACATTAGTAGGTTCTGTCAAACAGGGTGCAGACCTACTGCCTGGAGGTGAAAGAGATGACCCCCTGATGACTGCAACACAGTCCACGGTCTCGACGGGTCACAGGACCCGTGTGCGTGTGTGTGTGTGTGCGCGCGTGCACACGTGTGTGCGCGCGTGCGCACTTGCATATGCATCCATGCATGCTTAGGGGCGTTTTCTAGTGTTCTCAATAGTGTCAGGATTTGAGTGAGTCCTTCGGGTTACGCTGAAGTACCAGCAGCAACACAGTATTTTGAAGACCATAAACTTGGTGGCCACTGCCTCCTATCTTTTGTCCACCCACAGGGACGAGGACCAGGTATGTGGTCCCTCTGAACCCAAGGCTGTGGCTGCCTGGGTAGCACACCTGGGAAGGGCGGTTAGGGTTAACATTCATCATCCTAGTGGAGGAGGGGTCAGCACCCAGAGGGCAGGCTGGGATCCAGAGGGCAAAGTAGGGGGGCAGGGAGAGTCTAGTGCGAGGAGAGGGGGTGGGCAGACTTCCTGGGCAGGGCTGGGAACTGCCTCGGAAACAAACCCCCCATCTCTTCTCTGTCCTCCCCGCTACCCTAGGAGACTCTCTCAGGCACCTCCGGAAAGAAAATCAGACCAAAACTAGGGAAAACTCAAACGGCTAAGAAACTGAATGGGAAACGCCTGTACTCCCTGTTTGGTTCACAAATGTAACGCCACATAATTCTCCGGGTGTATCGCAAGATAAAGGTGCATCCCATTAGGATTTTCTTTTAAATGCTCAAACATAGCATAGATCATTGCTGTCTCTAGACTCCTGTACTTCTCTGACACAAAGTATAGCTTCAAAAGTTGCATAATAAAGAGTGGAGCAGATGAGGGAGAGAAGGATTCAGAAGTCTTGTATAGGTCAGGGAAGGCTTCCTGCAGAAGGCAGCATTTGAGCTGGACTTTAAGGATTGGTGTGCAATGGGAGTAGCAGGGGGGAGTGACAAGGATTTGAAATGAAGGGACATGAGTGGGGTAAGGCATAGAGGGTAGAGCAGAACATTGCAGCCTGGACCAGCATCTTTTCTGGAGCTGATGGCTTAGGCACTTTGGCTCCTTCTTTTGGCCAGAGTTATTTAGAGTAGAACTAGTAATTTCAAAACCCCATACATGTGACCATGAGTACTAGACCCTACAGCATTAACTGAATGAGGTATGGGTCATCCCCCTGGCAATCTTTCATCAGATTCAGTGTGAACCAATGTGGTTGAATCAAGAAAGAAAGACCTTTCTCTAGGCTTCCATCCATCCACCTATAGCCTATGGAGCTGAAATTCTAATCCAGTTCTGGGAGACACCAAAGCCTGCATTCTTCCCACTACATCTGCACCCCCACTCACCCACCAACCATTCACCATCCATTCTCCACCCACTCATCCATATATTCATCCACTTACTTACCCATCTGCCCATTCATCTACCCCATCCATCCATCCAACCATCCATCCATCCATCCATCCACTCACCCATACATCCACTTCCATATGTCCACCCATCTGTCCCACTCCCAGCCCCACCTGTCCACTCCTCATCCACTTACCTATTTACCACCCACCCACCCACCTCTCATATACACACCCATCCATCTACCTCATCCATTCATCATCCACACATCCATCAATATATCCGTCTATCCTCCCACCTACTCCTCATCCATCTCATCTACCTTTTCACCTATCCATCCATCCACTTCATCTATTTACTATACATCAATCTGTTGATCTCCCCACTTATTCCCCACCCACCCATACACCCACCCCATCCATCACTAGTCATCATCTGCCCATCCATCCATCCATCCATCCATCCATCCATCCACCCACCACCCTCCCATCATATCAATGTCCATCCACCTTCCACACACTCACCCACCCATTCAGTCCCCTCCCCTTCCACCAGCACTGTCTGTGGCTCCCAGTGGAACGGGCTGTGGAGCAGGACACAGAGCAAACAGTGAACATTCCCTGTGATGAAATCTTTGCTGGAAGGAAGTGGCACAGCATAGCACGGAGGGCCTGGGCTTTGAGTCAAGCTGTTTCTGTCCCTGTGTCTGCCACTTACTAGCTATGTGACTTTGGGAGGCTGGATTCAAACCCAGGGCTATCATTCTCTAAGTCCCCTGCTCTTTCCACTGACTCCTGTGCCATTCAAATCCTGACCTGGACGGAAGAGAGCATGGAATGATTTTTCCACGCTCTGAAGGAATTAGAAAGGCTCATGTTGCTCAAATTAGGAATCTGTGAACCAAGACAGAGATATGAAACCATTATGATTGTGGCTCTGAGAGCTCACTTCTATGACTAGCCCACAGCTCGGTTATCTGTAACTCAGGAAGAGATGAAAAAGGATTTACATATCCTACTAGGCAGAGCTCAATGTGTTGATGCAAATTGGCTGGTTATCTCTGCAATGGCAGGAACATTTAATTTACTCAGCCAACTTATCAAATTAATTGTCAGCTTTGTGGCCAGAATTCCGAGTGACAGACATGAGTTCCCTCAACCTCCCGAACTCTACTATCAGACGCCAGAAGGAAAGCGCTCTGAGATAGCGAACCTTGACCAAGGAGAGTAGGACACACATTAAAATACGTAATAAATCGAGCTGGAGGTATATTTCAAAGGCAAAGCATTTCTGAAGAGTAAAATAAAGTGATTAGCAATCAAAGTCAGTTCCAATCAAGCTACTTCACACACACAGGATGGGGTCCAACAGCTGCTGCGGACTTTCTGCAGGTGAGGCCTGGCCTCTGATGTGAGAGCCCGGTTTTCGTGTATGCAGTCAGCATAAAGTGCTTTCACACCCATTCCTAGCATTCCACTGGCCCTCCCCGTGTGTGTTTCCTGGCTTGTGTAGAAACGTGGCTGGAGGGGCAAAGTGGCATAGTGGGACAGTGCAGGGTTGCGAGTGTCTGCAGAGTCAGGTCAGAGGCCCAGCTTCGCCATCACTGGCTGGGCATTAGCAATTTCTTCAAGCCTCTCTCTCCTCACCTGTAACACAGGGATGGGAGAAGATGAACCACTGTGTGCTATCCGCTTGTCTGTCCCATAGCAGGTACTTTATAAAGGGAAGCCATGTATTTTTAAAATATTTTATATATTTATTTGAGAGAGAACACATAAGCTGGGGTGGGGGGCATCGGACAGAGGGAGAAGCAGACTCCCTGTTAAGCAGGGAGCCTGACCCGCGGCTCGATCCCAGGAACCTGGAACCATGACCTGAGCCAAAGGCAGATGCTTAACTGACTGAGCCACCCAGGCAAAGAGCAGCTATTTTTATGATGATGACCACAGTGTGGAGGTCCTCCCCTTTTGCAGATGGGGAAACTGAGGATCAGTAAGTAAAACTGAACTACCTGCCATAGTTCTGATGAATGTCTCCCAGCAAGGAGGTCCCCAGAGATGGCTCTGCAGGCCATGTCCTGGGTGGGGAGGGGGTCAGGGCAGAAGAACTGGAGGAGCAGAGGGTCCTGGAATGGGGTACACAAGGAGTGGCTGAGGGTCAGGACCCAGAAGTGGGTGAAATAGGACAACAAGCTGAGTACGAGAATCTACCCCCAGCATTTGTGGCGGAGTACAGAGGGGCCCTCAAACCAGGGAAGACCAGGGCATGGAACTGGAGACTGGAACTAGGTCTCCTGCCTTGTGTGTCTCTCATCCACTGAAAGGGGCCACGGCAAGGCATCTGTCTTTTCAGCACCCAGCCCACAGCAGGTGCACAAACCAAGTGGCTGGAAGGATGGGTGGGCCAATAAAGGAATAAATGCCCACTCTCTATTGGGCAGGGTGTTTGCCCAGGTTGGTAGACTCTGTGTCAACATCCCAAGGGGGAAAGAAGGCCAGTCGTAATCAAATGAAGCAAGAGGGCATCCTAGCTGGACAAAAATTGGATTGCCATTTGCAGAACTGGTGAGTCATGGCCCTTGTGGGCAACAGTTCACATGAGTTAACATGCATGGAGCTTTTTCTCTTGTAGCTGAGGGAGTTGGGATAGCTTGTTACTCTGTGTGTGTGTGTGTGTGTGTGTGTGTGTGTGTGTGTGTGTGTGTGTGTGTTATTAAAAAAAATTAAGGCAAAACGATGTTTGACACAGCACTTAATGGATATGGTCTGATAATTTTGTATATAATGAATTATATGAGCAAACACTTGTGTAGTCAGGATTCTGTGGCAGAGGCTGTTCACTACTTAACATGTGTTAACTCCCTTGTCCTAACAACCATCCTAGGAAGTAGATATTTGCATCCCATCTTGCAGATGAGGAGACTGAGGTACTACTGTGAGGTCGAAGGTCACAAAGCTCGCAAGGATCAGTATTCAAAACCCAGCAGTCTGACTCCAGAGTCTGTGCTCTTCGCTATTATGTATACTGCTTCTCTGTGGTTCATAAACACCAGAGTTGAAGTACAAGAAAGTTCTGGAAGGGCACACGCCAAACTGAGCAAAGGTTGTCGGGTTAGGATTGAGAGGCGGCTATTGAAGGGAAGAAAGCAATTCCTTGTGTTTACACTGCAAGAATCCCTTCTCTAGCACCCCTAGCAGAGACCACTGTTAGCAAAATCTTGCTACCCACCACCCAAGACAGCCCTCTGCGTGGGGGAACAGCTCAGACCCTTAGAAACGTCTTCCACTTAGAAACAAAACAGAAATCTGCTTGTGACAGCTGCTCCCTTTTGGCCTTTGGTGTGTTTTCTAGAATTATTCTCTCTCTTTAATTCTTAGAATTTAATTCCTGGGCTGACCATCTCCCATTGTCCCCTACGTTCATTCAGCCCTGCTCAGTGCCTGGAAATCTGACTTGGGGTGTGTGGGGGGAGCTCCCAAGTCCTTGGCTTCAGCTCGCTTAGCCAGTGGGGATCCCCGCAGAGATCAGGAGGAGCAAGGGGAGTCAAGTTGGGGTATCTATTCCCCAGGCCCTCCCCGCACGGTCTCCTTGAGCTGCTGGGGACACTGGAAGGTCGCTATTCCAGCTCAGGTAGCCCTGTCCCCAATGGTCTCTCCCTTCCCCTCTCTTCCTGGCTTCCGTGAAGCCCCAGTCCACCGCACTAGCCTGTGTGTAAGCGGTGGGACATACAGAGGGTCTTCTCAACTAACATCTCCTTGGAGAATTTCCTCTGGGATTCTGACTGATAAAACACAAGACCAGAAAGACTCTTCCTTAAGCAAAGACTCAGTATAACTGGCTGTTCTACTTTCAAACTTCATCACTTACTGGGAAGATCACCTTGTATGCAATTCTTATCTCACAAATTCAATAACAGCCTTTGGCCAGAAGCATTAAAATTCTGTCTGTTTTATCTGCGGTTGCCTAAAGCAAACGTATTTGAGGGAGTCTTCGGACAGAGCCACTATACCACCAGTGTGATACAGCAAATGTAGCAGATTATCTTACTATCCTCTCCCCCTCTCCCCACCTTTGCAAATAGATCCTGCTGGGGGAAAACGGAAGGGAGAGCAGCCTCAGGTTTCTTAGTGATGGGGACTGAGATGTATAGAGTGTGTTCTCCATCACCTCTTCACTGAATATGTACGCCCACCTTCTGGAGAAGAATTAACAATGCCCCTGGTGAGGATGAGAAGGGGACATCAAAAAGATGAGCAACTGGTGGTAGGTCACACGGCTTTTCAGACCCAAGCCCAGGCTCAAAGGGAGGATTTTGCTTTTTCTGCCTTCCCAGCCACGTGTCTCTTCCTGCACACCTGCACAAGCAGATTTCTCTCTAGATTTAAGGGTGAGGCTGGTCTTCTGTGTCTGAGCTGGCTTGCAGGTGACACTACCAACAGGCTGGGTCCCGGAGTGAGGAGGATGACGGTGATGTGGGAGCGGCAACCCCCCCCCCCACCATGACTTGCCATAGACATATAGCGTGAATAAGAAACAAAGCTTTGTTGTTGTAAGCCACTGAGATTGGGGGTGTGATCTGGGTGCAGGCTCAGAGAGGGGATCTGGAGGTCTGGACACTGGTCTGTTGATGAATTATGGCCTCAGTGCAGTTCCCTTGGGGAAACCCTGTGGCTCTGAACAGAATGAACTCTTTGGCAGTTGAGGGGTGTGAGTTAGGGGTCCACTTTGGGGCTGCTCACCTCTGTACCTGGGCAGTCAGCCCTGTCTGTCCCCTTACCCTCCCCGCCCCATGTAAGGTCAGGATGTTTCACCTGCCCAGAAGAAGAGGGGGTCAGATGCGAAGCCAAGTGGGACTGACTGCTTTTTTTTTATTAATTGGCCCTAGCCTTCAATATCCATCAGTCACCCTTGTCTTTCCTCTCCTCGACTCAATTAACCCTACACTATATATTCCGCTTTCCCGGTGGGGAGCACTGCCATTATTTTGCCCTTGTGGCTCTGGGTTCAGACAGCAGCTGCCGCCTTTTAATAGACCTCAACTCCCTGGTCCTCGCTATTGATTGGGTGAGGGCAGGCACTTGACCCGAGCAGTACCAATCAGAGTCCTCCTCCAATAGCCAGATTGGATTGGTCCAGGGAATGTCACCTGACCCAAGTTGGGCCAATCAGAGCCATTCCTTGGGATACTAGAATTTGAGACCCGGAAATCCTTCTTCTTCTTGACTTTCCCTCAGCTTCCTCCTTCACCCACTTTCTTGAGTTTGGTGGTAGAGCTGGGAGACTCTGGATCTCTTAGCATTGTGTCTTCCACTATGTGGAAAGAACGGATTTGCAGTAAAAGAAAATGACTTCAAAGTGCAGAGAAACAGAAATCACTGGGAGGAGTAAGGAGTGAGTCCTGCCTGGGTCCCAGTGACCTTGGAGTACTCTTGCACCTCAGCCCTTCCTGTGGCCACAGGAGCCCCCCAGTGAATCCTGTTTCACCTAAACCATTAGCTTTTTCTCTCCATCCCTTGCAGCCACATCAGTCTCAGAGAATTCAGCATTTATGCTGGTATCTGTCTCTGTGACCTCCCAGGGCCACAATTTTTCCAGGTGAAGCAATGGAACATATGTTAGTAAATTAAAATTTATTAAAATATCACTAATTTTTTTTATGTCAGATGTCCATCCTTTCAAAATCACTACAATTTTTATTTATTTCACACTATTTGTAAAAATAACTTTTCTGAGACTAACAGGCATGCTTAAAATTTTGGTTAAAATTTGGGAGGAATCCAGGGTTCATGGTCACCAGTCATGGAACCTTGATTAGGCCCTGGAAGGTGTGTGCGTTTCTCAGGGCTGCCTGACGAAGTACCGGCCACTGGGTGCAGTGTGTCCTCTCGAAGTTCCAGAGGCCAGAAGTCTGCAATTCAAGGTGTCAGCAGGCCTCTGGGGGAAAATCCTTCCTTGTCTCCTCCGGCTTCCAGTGGTTGCCCGTAACCCTGGCCCTCCCTTGGTCTGCGGCTGCACGGTTCTGGTCTCTGCCTCTGTTTTCAGTGTCCCTCTCCTTACTGAGACCCTAGTCGTTGGATTTACAGTCCCTCCTCATCAGTTTGACATCATCTTTTTTTTTTTTAAAGATTTTATTTATTTATTTGACAGAGATAGAGACAGCCAGCGAGAGAGGGAACACAAGCAGGGGGAGTGGGAGAGGAAGAAGCAGGATCATAGCAGAGGAGCCTGATGTGGGGCTCGATCCCATAACGCCAGGATCACGCCCTGAGCCGAAGGCAGACGCTTAACCGCTGTGCCACCCAGGCGCCCTCAGTTTGACATCATCTTAACTTGATTGCTTCTCAAAGAGCCTCTTCTCAAATACAGTATGGGGGGCAGTCTAGGAGTTCATCATATCCTTTTAGGGACACAGTGCAACCCACGAAACAGGCATTTCAGGCAGAGAATCTGAGGCTTTTTCATAAGAAGCCTGGGGGCGGGCCGGGAGCCGGATTAAGTGGAGGAAATCAACATTAAGGATCCGAAACAACAATTGCTGGAGAGGATGTGGAGAAAGGGGATCCCTCCTACATTATTGGTGGGAATGCAAGTTGGTACAGCCACTCTGGAAAACAGTGTGGAGGTCCCTTAAAAAGTTAAAAATTGAGCTACCCTATGACCCAGCCATTGCACTACTGGGTATTTACCACAAAGATACAGACGTAGTGAAGAGAAGGGCCATATGCACCCCAATGTTCATAGCAGCATTGTCCACAATAGCTAAATCGTGGAAGGAGCCGAGATGCCCTTCAACGGATGACTGGTTTAAGAAGATGTGGTCCATATATACAATGGAATATTACTCAGCTATCAGAAAGAATGAGTTCTCAACATTTGCTGCAACATGGATGGCACTGGAGGAGATAATGCTAAGTGAAATAAGTCAAGCAGAGAAAGACAATTATATGATTTCTCTCATCTATGGAACATAAGAACTAGGAAGATCGGTAGGGGAAGAAAGGGATAAAGGAAGGGGCGGTAATCAGAAGGGGGAATGAAGCATGAGAGACTGTGGACTCTGGGAAACAAACTGAGGGCCTCAGAGGGGAGGGGGTGGGGGAATGGGATAGACTGGTGATGGGTAGTAAGGAGGGCATGTATTGCATGGTGCACTGGGTGTTATACACAACTAATGAATCATCGAACTTTACATCGGAAACCGGGGATGTACTGTATGGTGACTAACATAATATAATAAAAAATTTTTTTAAAAATAAAAAAATAAAAAGATAAGGATCCGAACAGAAGTTGCCAATTGCCCCCAAGCACGTATTTCGGACCATCTTCCTGTTTATATTCCGTTTTTCCCGTACATTCTGGGTGACGCTCTTCCTTTGCTTCACTTGGATATTTTTTTTTTAAGATTTTATTTATTTATAGACAGTGAGAGAGGGAACACAAGCAGGGGGAGTGGGAGAGGAAGAAGCAGGCTTCCAGCAGAGGAGCCTGATGTGGGGCTCGATCCCATAATGCTGGGACCACGCCCTGAGCCGAAGGCAGACGCCCAATGACGGCGCCACCCAGGCGCCCCTCACTTGGATATTTTAATTAAAGTTTCAACATGTATAAAAAGTTAAAGGCACGAGAGTAGTAGAGTGGAAAGAATATGAACGCGCTCAAGCCACCCCAGACCTATGTGTGATCCCAGCTCCATAAAACACTGAATGCTCACCTCAGGGAAATGACTCCTTCTCTCTCGATGTCAGCATTTACCAATCAAAGCTATGGTGAGGACTCACCTTAGACAGAATGCAAACGCACCTGGCGCAGTGCACGGCATACGCCTGGTTTGCAACATATGCCCAGAGTGGGAGTGTTACTTCATTTAATTGGCTGGTAATGCGATTTGTAGATGTAACAGAGAGAAAATTAGAGCAGGATTAAAACAACAATATTTACTTCAAAACAGACCATTAGATCCTATTTATAACTTCCAAATTTATACACATCCTCATTTCATAAAGGATTTAAGAAGGCCTCTAAATATTCCCCTACAAAATAAGGTACCTCTGTCTTCCTATGGAGAACTGATCGAAGGGGAAAGAAGACGGGACTTAAGCTAAGTCTCAGAGGACCAATGACAGCATGTGCTTCTAAGTCAGACAGGGTTGTATGGATGCAGGGCTACTTGTCAGGGACCACGCGTCAGCCCACTGGAAACCCACCACACTGTATTTTCCCGGGTCTTTCACTGGCTGGAGGGAACGTGTCAGGATCAGAGGCCCCTTTTGAATCAGGCTGCAGTTCCCCTTGATGGAACTGGCAGAGGGCCCTGACTCCTGGGTGACTTCCTGATCTCGAGTTTTCACGGAACTATCAGGATTCTGCAATCCAAGCACCTGCTGGGCCGTCTTCATCTGTGGCTGAAATTCCTCCTGCTGCTCCAGGTCACTGAGCTGATTCTCCCTGGCCATCTTCCCGGGCTCTGGAAAGGCACCACCTTGCTTAGCAGAGCAGAGATCCCAGAAAGCTGGGCCTCACCTAACACAGTCACCTGGGCTCTTCCCCTCCACCTCGAGGGCAGGAAAGCCTCGAGGCCTTCTGCGATTCAGAGACGCCACCATAGTCAGAATTAGGCTTTTATCCATTTCCCTAAGTGTGAAATGGGAGAAAAAATCCTACAAATAGAACCGCGATGATAACGGAAAGAGCAGATGGCTGCAGGGGCTTCCCCTGCCCCACAGTTTAGAACAGAGGTGCTCTCAGCTGTTTGTTGGCTCCGTTTCCTGTCTATCCTCACCTCTAAATGACGTTTGGACGATACAATCGGAATCTCAAGGACGGAGAGGACCTGAATGTGCTGGCCTTGATTTCAGCAGGCGGGGTCCTTGCAGTTCGCCTCTTCCTAGCAATCGGGCCAGGGGATGCACCAGTGGAGAAAGTCTCGTCTTTACAGATTAATCTGCAAGATGCAGGTAGAACCCTTCCCTGCCTTCCTGATGGGTTGCTGAAGAAATGAGAGGGATATCAAAGTACTCTGCAAATGGCACAAGCCTTGTAAAGTCAAGGATCGCTGATACCCAGGCCAGCCCTTGATGCGGAGCCCGAGGCCTAGAGAGGCTGGGACCACCCCTGCCCCCAAGCTCACAGCACTCAGGGCAGTAGGACCTGAGCCTGCCCCGTTCATCCAGTTCCCAAGCCTGGAATGAATCGTAACTTCACGCTTCTTGGCCTCCATTCCCCCAGTGGCTCCAGGCCGCAATAGAGGGTCCCTATCTCACTGCCGGGGTCCTCTGGGGAGGCCACCTGGCCGGATGAGGTCACAACACGTTTTGATCTCTCTGTGGCCTTGGTCTGTCCCCCACTGAGCCTGGCGGTGGCTTACTGCTACTGTGCTGTCTCAGGTGGGTAAGGAGGACAGACTGCTGTCATGTGAATTTGTACGATCTTGTGCCTGTAATGTCCGGGTTCACCGACGGACAATATCTACGCAGCTAGTGGAAATTCCTTGTTCAACATTAAACGTGTGGAGCCATTTTGCATTTTGATTTAGTGCCTGGGCTCTGGAGCCTGATTACCTCCAGGGAACCCCAGCCCTGCCACTTCTTAGCCATGTGCCCTCAACATGCCCTTCTTCACCTATAACGGGGGGTTGGGGGGCTAAAAGTACTTGGCTCATAGGAAGGATGGACAGACTGCATGGCATAGACTGGGTATCCAATAAAACGTGCCCTCAAGGCCATCCGCTCCATGCAAGCCACTGCCCCAGCTGGATGCACTGGAGAGACCCCAAGACACCACTTATGGAAGTACCCCCTCCCTTCAGGTCCTGAAGCTTATTCTCCCAGAGTGTGAGCCCCGTGAGAACAGGGGGGCTTGCTCCTGGCCGTGTCCCCTTGTATCTGACCCTGAATCAGTGTGTGCTGAACATCTGGATGAAAGCACACGCGGCAGGAAGAGCCCAGAATCTAGGGGAAGGGGGATGAGATTTCAAGTCCTTCACGTCCCAGTTCAGAGCTGCAGACATTGGGAATCTTAATACACACCTCAGGAAGTTTGGAAAGTAAGGATCAAAGCGTGACCCCTACCCAGGGTGACCTGCAGGCTGGGGAACATCAGGCAATGTCTGGGGTCAGTTTCGGTCGTCACAACGACAGAGGTGCTACCGGTATCTCCGGGCAGAGGCTACCGATGCTGGTAAACATCGCACAATGCACTGGACAGTCCCCACATCAGAACACTGATGTCCGTCGTCATCAAATGTCGACAGGACCGAGGCTGAGAAATCCGGATTAAAGAAATGGGATCTCAAACCATAAAATCATATACCAATGTCGATGATGATGATGATGATGATGATGATTATTATTACTAGTATTATTAAGTATAATATATGCAGTATTCGGTTTTTTAAATATAACATTTTCAGGGCCTTCAAACGTTGCTTTAATGTGATTTCAAGTCTGCTGCTTTCTTTATGAGATGACACGGATAGAAAATTCAGCTCCTGAAACTCCTCTCTCATCAGGGGCTCCTGATTCTGGAAAATTCTATCATAGGCTATTGAAAAGACCTTTGGGAAAAACTGCACTCATCTCTTTGGCCAAAAATAGGAGGACATGAACCACAGTGTGTTTCTCAAACTGGAAACTTCAGCTGCCAAGGCCTTCTAGTCCCTGGACCATTCCCTGGAAGCAGACATTCCACCCGGCCTGGTGGCCTCTGCCTGTTGAGACCATAAAGTAGTAATAGGCTGTGTTTCTAGAATATTAGGCAGTGCTCATTTTAATTTTGCTCCCTGTTTAGAACCTGAGATCCAGAGAAGTCAGACCCAGGGCACGTCCTCTGTCCCCACAGTGGTCCGTGTATGTCTGCATCCCTGCATCTCTCCTGCCACCTGCAAGCATCCTGAGGGCACTGGTCCTGCTAGATCCGCTTTGGTGTCTCCGGGTCCAGTCCAACGGCTTCCTGTTGAAGGACTGAATGAGACTCTCCTATAGGAGCTGGCGTGGCTGATGCCCACCCGCGTCCCCTGGGCACTGCACGCTGAAGGCGGCTTCCTCATTGCATGGGCGGGGGGATGGGGGGAATTTTCTCTGCTCCAGAGCTCCTTCTGGCTGAGGAAGCACACAGGTTCTGTGCAGGGGCCAGGTCGCCATGCAGGGATGAGGCCCTTGGGAGCACGCTTAAGCCCATGAGGGCTAGAGCTGCAGGTCACTGCCCCAGAGCAAGAGAGACAGAGGGCTGGAAGGTTTGCGGTTCTAGATGGGAATTCTTGTGACGAGCTCAGAACCTGCCATAGGAGGCCCCCTTTGGGCACACTCGGTCTCTCTCCGCAGAAGTTCTCAAACGACAAGGCATCCCAATGACACCAGGAGCAGGTTAAAATGCCGATCACCAGGACTGTTCGCTCACCAGCCAGCTTCTGACTCAGAGGGCGTGGTATCCGTCTCGTAAGGCGGCTGTAACACATCGCCACCATCTGCGGGGCCTTACAACAGAAACTGATCGTCTCTTGGCTCTGGAAACCAGAAGTCTGAACTCAAGGGGGCAGCGGGGTTAGACCCTCCTGGAGGCTAAGGGAGAATCTGGTCCAGGCCTGTCTTCCAGCTTCTGGTGGCTGCTGGCCATCCCTGGTGTTCCTGCCTCCGGAGCCTTGCGCCTTTGGAGTCATATTGGAGTGGGAATGACACCCCCTCCTCCAACTGACCTCATCTTAATTACATCTGCAACAGCTCTCTGTCCAAATGAGGTCACATTCTAAGGGACTGGAGGCTAGAACTTCAACATATCTTTTTGGGGGGCACAATTAAACCCATAACAGGGGCAACAACTCTAAATGCTAATACCCCCTCCCCCCACAGTCCCCCGGGGTGTGTGATGTGTGCTCCTGTGACCAGGGCCCTTCACCTTGAAGGCCCTCTGTGCAGCGGGAGCCGGCCCAGTATACGCGGAGCTGGCCCGGTCTGCCGGGAGCTCATGGCCTGGTCCATGGAGAAGGAAATCTGACCACCGCTGGGGGCTGCCCGGGGTGGTGTGGCCCCAGCGAGCGTGAAGGGGAGCCCCGCTCAGCATCTCGGCCTCCCCTCCTCAGTCAGGCCACCGGCCACTGGCGGATGTCAGGTCGGAGGGTTTAATGTTCCAGCTGCCCAAGTGCCAGCGTGGCCGGTGCTGCAGTCTCAGGGCTGCGGAACGGGGTGGGGGGGGAGGATGAACAGGTGCCACTTTTTTCCTTGGCTTAGAAGGAAAACTCTTGGCTTCGGGGAAACTGTGCCTCATGAATGGGCTCCTCCCAGGCAGGTGCAGATGAGAAACTGCGGTAGGAGGGCTGTGACGTGGCACCTTTCCCATGTTCACCGTGGAGTGGGAACGGGGCTGGATGTGGAGGGGTCGCCGTGGTGCTCAGACAGCATCCTGGTGGGACGCAGCCAGGCCCTCCACCTGGATCCTTGCATGTGGCAGGTGGGGGTGGGCCTACCAGCCTTCGGGGCCCCTGGGTGTGTGGGGTGGGGGGCAGCTCAGATGAGCAGCAAGGGAGGGACAGGAGCGCAGGAACCGCAGCTCGGCGCCCATGCCACAGAGCCCCCTACGGTCAGCCGTCTCTTTCCCGGCTCAGGCTGCTTCCGCACATGCTGATGCTGAAAGCCCGTCGGGGAGACGACTCCCCTCTCTTCCTTTCTTTTGCCCACTCTGTTAACTGTGCCAGCCTCACTGCGAATCCAAGACCGCGGATCTCTAAGGGGGCGGGGCCTTCGCATGGCTGGGCGATCCTACCACACTTCCCGGATCGATCCACCTTTCCACGTGACAAAGACCATCCTGTTGGTTGAAGCCGCTGTGCGGTGGCCATCAAAGGCAACCCCTCGACAACACAAGGACGAAGATCTCGTTTTCATCTTCATTTAGAAGGAAAGAATTTGGATTCTCTGGGTTCCAAGTGAAGCATCTTCCAGCACAGGCACAGTGCGACCCGCCACCACTGCCTGCTTGGGTCTGTCACTGCTCGGGCTTTCCACAGGCTCACGTCCGCCAGGGGTGCTCTGGCTTCCTGGAGCCTTGGTCCAGAGTCCCCGCACTGGTTTGAGCAAAAGTTCCTGGAGCTGAGCTTCTAGGCTGGGGAGGGACCGTGAGCCTCAGAGCCGGCAGGACGGCAGGGAAATGATGGTGAGCCCTGAAACCAGCCCCATGTCAGCGGCCACCTTCCCCAGGTCTGATGGACTGCGGTCACAGACGCCTTTCCCGTTCTGCCGCCAGAACACGGGCACCAGACACACGTGGCCCCACAGGGGTGAGGCCTGCAGCTGCTGTGTGTCTGGACTGACCCTGGCACTCCTCGGTCAGAGAGCTGTCACCGCCCAGGACAAATGACAGGCCCATCCCAGCGGCTCACGGAGAATGGGGTCCTGCCCTGCCTGGCAGCCCACTGGCTGGGGCCCGAGCAACCCTGAATGGGGTTCCCTCACCTTCCACCACTGCCCGCCCCCATGCATGCTCCCCAAAGTCAAACATCTTCGCCGGCTGCTGTGCATACGTTTTGCTTCTCTGTGTACTGTCCTCACTCCTGGCCCTCCATGCCCTTCCCCTCCTCGCCCCTCAGGACTCAGCAGGGCAGGACGCCTCGGGAAGCTTCCCTGACACCCAGGCTGAGCCTGGCCCCTGCTGTGAGAGCCCCTGCCTGGGCTGCCGTGTTTCCCGCTACAGACGTTCCCTCTGTTGCCATCACCTGCTGTGAGCGAGATCGGCACAGTCCCGGGGACGGCACAGGGCTCCCGCTGGGACTTACGCACCCGGCTCTTCTGCAGGGCCGGAAGTGTATCTGAGAGGCCCTGCGAGCCCAAGGCCCAGTTCGGTGTCAGTCAAATAGAACCTGTCTGCTGCTGGTCCCACCTGCAGGGCTTCGGCGCCCAGGGAACAAGCCCACCGCTGCCCGAATCCTGTCTGGCTTATCAGCCCCGGCTGGATGAGCCGCTGATGATAACCTGGCTGGGGGACCAAGCCTGAGCCTTCTGCTTCCTTTGCTGACCGACCCCTGTACGGGTGGTTGTGCACCAGCTCAGACCCCACCCGAGCCCCTCCTAACCTGGCGTTGTCCAGCCCGTGATGCCGTAGTCCCTGCACGGCCAGCCCACACCATCTCACCCCAGTAAATAATAACAATAACAGTAATCTTTTCATGAGGACTCCGACCTTGTCAGGCACGGTATCCACAATCATTTAACCTTGCAACAACCACACCGCAAGGGAGGGATTTGCATCTTGTCAATGCTGAAAGTGAGGCGCAGTGAAGTGAGCCGACCCGTCCCGTCCGGTCACTCTGTAGGGGCAGCTCAGTGTGGAAAGGGCAGACCCTGGGCGGTTTTCACGCGGAGCTCGGGCACCGAGCCATGTGTGAGCCCGCCCCGCTGCACCGACATCCCCGTGGCCGGCCCAGTCCTGCCACAGCCACCCCACTTCTCAGGAAGACCCTGAGGCCCAGGGAGCTGAAGGTAGTGCCTGGCTCGCATGGCAGAGGCAGGATTAGAACACAGGGCCACCTGCTGCTTCCCTTCCCACACCATGGCTGGCTTTGTGGGGGGGGCAGCGACCACCATTCTCCCAGGCAGACCCGCTGCCATCTGGGAGGGCTCTGTCTAGCACATGCTGGCCGAGGACTTACTTCTCTCTGTTGAATATGATGAATTCCTTCCGCACGGTCTCCAAGCACTGCTGGAGCTGTCCGTTCTGCCAAAGAGCAGAGAGGTGAGCGTAAACGACGGAGCGCCCTCCAGGGAGCCATGACAAAGGAGTGACAAGGAGCAAAGCTGCATCTAAATGGGACTGCAGATGCTTGGGGCCGGGGGTGAGCTACGTGGCTGGAGTAGCCCCAACGGTATGGGCGGCTGTAAGGGGAGCCTGGCGGGGGAAGATGTGTGCCTCAATTTTAAGCCATTAAATCCAACTTAAAAGTCAGGTTGGAATGGAATATGGGTTGAAAATCATGAAGTTGGTTTCCCGATTGCTGGAATGTTCATTAGGCCCAATTAAGAAGTGGGATGGGGGAGGAGAATTTCCAGACCACAGTGCAAAGGTATTCCTCCTCTTCAAGAACAGATGCCAAGGACAAGGGCCCTGTAACCCACGTCTTAGAGACTGCCTGAACGCCAGTGGATACTGCACGCCTGTGCAGAGCCCCGCCCGCCCTCGTGCACACGCAGGTGCCTCCAGGCCAGCTTCTGCATTAGGCTCAGCAGGTGTAGGGCCTAGGGCCCACCATACTTTTAGGGGCTACAAAGATGTTTTGATTTCTTTTTAAATAAGCAGAAAAAAAAAGAACTTTTAGCACTGAGAGCTATCTTCAT